>NC_142251.1:1873533-2246867 GCF_052056855.1 Sturnus vulgaris
ATCCATTGATCCCATCATCCATTGATCCATCCATCCATTGATCCATCATTCATTGATCCATCCATCCATTGATCCCATCATCCATCCATCCATTGATCCCATCATCCATTGATCCCATCATCCATTGATCCATCCATCCATTGATCCCATCCATTGATCCATCCATCCATCATCCATTGATCCCATCATCCATCCATTGATCCCATCATCCATTGATCCCAACATCCATCATCCATCCATCCATTGATCCCATCATCCATCCATCATCCCTCATCCCTCTCTCCTGCAGGGAGCAGCAGAGTGTCCCAAGCAGGGCCACGGGGCCATCTAGAGGAGAGGGAGGAGAAGGAAGGAGAAGGAAGGAGAAGGAGCTGGAATTCTCTCATCCTTGGGCAGCCCTGGTGGCACCTGCAGCACCTGGAGAGGTTTCAGATCCCTCCTGGAATCCCAGTGACTAAACCAGAGCCCGGTCCAGAGGGAAGCTGCAGCTGGGAGGTTTCCCCAGGTGTTGGCTGCTGTCCCTGAATGTCACCCGTGGGACACAGGCGTCCCTTCCCAGAGCAGGGACAGGGGTGGGAGCAGCTGTGCCCAGGACAGGTTCCCCAGAGCAAAGGGCTCAGATAAGAGCTCACAAAGAAGTGGAATTTAAACCTCAGTTCCGTGTCCCATCCCCCCTGCAGGTGAAAATCCTGGAGCTGGATTTTCCCTGGAAAAGCTGCAGGGGTTGGTGCTGGGGATAATTCCCACAGGAAGGATTAAAGGGATCTCACCTGCTCCGGGCTGAGCACAAAGCCCAGCCGTGGATTGTTGGCATTCCTGGCTGGGAACTCTTCCTGGAGATCCCCATCCAAGGATCCCTTCCCTCCTGCAGAGCCCAGACCTGCTCAGACCTGGCTCCTGCTCTGTTTATTCCTTTTTCCAGGTATTGAGATCTGGTTCCTGCTCTGTTTATTCCTTTTCCAGGTGTCCAGCTCAGGCTGCAGCTCATCCATCCCCTGCTCCTCGCCCAATCCAGCCCAGCAGAGATGAGAAAACACAAAATGTGACAACTCCTCGAGTATTCCTAAGGCTAATGTGGGGAATTTTCTCAGGGAAGTGAATTTATTGGTGAATTCTGAGGCTCCTGCCTTGCCTCAGGAGCATTTCCAGTGATCCCCATGGGGTCTTTGCCTCCCCAGGAGGATCTCAGGCACATCCTAGTGGTGGTTTGAAAGCAGGAAGATCAGCAGTGACTGAAGGAAACCAGGAAAAGGAGAAAGGACAATCCTAAACCAAGCCAAACCATCTTTTTCATTTTAAATGCAGCACCAAATTTGTCCTGATCCATGAAACTGCATCTGCTGGGAGCACACAGCTTCCCATGGGCTATAAACAGGGAAATATTTGTGTAACAAGCTGCAGAATAATGCAATAAACCACATTTTTCATCTGTCTGACAGCTCTGCCTCCAATCTGCACATTAACCTGAACTCCTTTCCCAAATTCCTCCTTGGAGTTGCTTTTTTAGCCTGTCCCAAATCAAGCTCCTTTGCAGAGCTCTGACACTTCTGAGCTGCACGAGATGAAATCTCCCTGCCAGCAGGATCAATATTAACAATTCTGTCAGCAGCACCCCCCTGGCTCTTTTCTAGCTGCAGGGCTCTGCTGTGTGAACAGGGCTATAATTTGGGTTTTTTGTGGGGTAATGGAGCCCAGATGCTCCAACCCAAACAAAGCCCAGATCTATTGAGAAAAGGGGGTTATTTTTAAATGGGGTTTCTGACTAATTTGCAGCCAGTTCGTGATGTCATGAGCCTTGAATGTCAGAAAAATCACAATGCTCCAAACCACGAAACTCTTTGCTTTGTGTACTGGAGTGAGGGGAAAGAAAGGGAATTAGGAAATTTATATTTTTCACATGTGGCTGAAACGCTTCAGGTTATGAAACAAAAGCCCAAGGGGTTGGGGAGATCTCTGTAGGTTTAGGTTGGAAAGGACCTCGAAGATCATTTAGTTCCAATCCCCTCCTTAAGGTATTGACAAAATCATTTTCATTGTCACCTGTTGTCTGAGAAAATCAGGATTTTAAGGGAAAAAAGCAGCAGTGGGACAGTGGAGCCAAGTCCATGAACAGCTCCCCTCTCCTGGCCTGCCACCCCCAAATCCAGAGCATGAAGTGATTTCCTGCAGCATTTCTCACTTTACAGCCCTTTTTTTTATTTTTTTTTTTTTTTTCCCCAGGAGCTCTGCTGGGTTGGGATCTCCCTGGGAGCCACAGACATTCCTGATGATTGCTTGGATTTGGCAACAAAAAGGGGAAAGTTTTCCCCTCACTGTGCTGAGGTTCAAATTCTCCTCCAGGTCTAAATCTCGAGAGGAAAATCTGCTCCCAATATTCTCTTTTTAAAATATTTTTCTCCCTCCGATTTAGACATTGAATCATTTGAAACCAACCAATTGTTTCCTGTTTGGGTTTATATTTTGTCCATCAAAGAAGGGTTGGTTTGGGTCAAAGTAAAAGCCATCAGGAATATCAGGAGAATTCCCCTCTCAGGAGACAAGGATGAAATTTGGGGAGCCATTAACAGAGATCCCAGGAAGAAATAAATATTTAAAATTAATGTGGAACTGTTGTATTCCAACAGTTTCTCGACATAGCTTTGTATCTGTTATTTATTCTCTTTTGGATTTAAAAAATTCAAAAGTAAATGATGCAAGTGTGCAAATCACCTCCTGATTATGTCAAACCCAATTCTTCCATTTAAATCACTTCTATTTAGGTAAAACTTCTCCATTTTTGAGCTGATCCCGATTTCATTTGGTTATTAGGGAAAAAATCCAAGTTACCAACCCCAGCCAAACCAAGATGTGGTGCCTGGGTTGGAGGAGGCCAATTCCCACTGCAGGAAAAGTCATAAATTGTTCATTAACCCTTCTGAATAGGTAGAAAAAAGAACCCGTGGCCACCAGGAACATCCTGGGGAGCTGCACACGGATTTATAACAAAACTGATTTTCCCATTTCCCAACCCTGGCAGTGCTGTTTAACCTGGAAAACGGGAGCAGCTGTAAAAAACCCACGGCTTGATGGATAAAATCCACGCAGCAGACACTTCTTTCAGGCAATTTCATATAAAACCCACTCCAGCTGCTGCTGGAAATTCCAAATCCAGGTTGGACAGGGCTTGGAACAACCTGGGACAGTGGGAGGTGGCACTGGATGGGTTTGAGGTCCCTCCCAGTCCAAACCATTCTGGAATTCCAGAGCCTGGGGGTTTTGGAATTTTTTTTTTTTTATTTTTAATTTTCCTGCAATATGAATTTTCCCAGCGGAGGGAAGCAGCTCCTGAAGGTGCCGCTGTTTAATTGGCAGAGATTTAATTTCCCGGAGGAAAACTGGGAATCCTCGGGATGGAGGCGCCGCTCCCTCCCTTCCCTCGGCAGCCACGAGATGGCAAAAGAGCCATAAAAACCCAAATAAAGCTCCGCAAAAAACCACAAATCCCACCTGGCTGCGCTTCCCAAATTTCCGCGGGGCGGATGCTGTGACATTCCAGGGGGAGAAGGAAAAATCCAGCCTGGATTTTCCCTGACACTGCCAGGGATCCAGGGGCAGCCACAGCTGCTCTGGGAATTCTGTTCCAGCCAGGAATTCCTTCCCAATATCCCAATACCCCAATAATCCTAATATCCCAATAATCCAAATATTCCAATAATCCAAATATCCCCAATATCCCAATAATCCCAATACCCCAATAATCCCAATACCCCAATATGCCAATAATCAAAATATCCCAATAATCCCAATATCCCAATAATCCAAATATCCCCAATATCCCAATATCTCAATAATCCAAATATCCCAATAATCCAAATATCCCAATATCCCAAATATCCCCAATATCCCAATATCTCAATAATCCAAATAATCCCAATATCTCAATACCCCAATATCCCAATTATCCCATTACCCCAAATATCCCAATAATCCAAATATCCCAATACCCTAATAATCCCAATATCCCAATAATCCAAATAATTCCAATAATCCCAATATCCCAATAATCCTTCCCTCTGGCACTGGGAACCATTCCCCTCTTCCCGTCCCTTCCATGTGCTCAAGGAGTCTCTGGAATTTTGGTTTTCACTCCAATTTCTGTCCCTCACATCATCCCCCAAATTCCCAGGGGTGATTCCCGAGAGCTCTCCAGGTTAATTCAATAATTCAATAATTAATCTCCAGGTTAATTCAATAAACCAGGATAATTTCCTGGCTCATCCCCATTTCCCATTCCTTTATCAAATCCCGGGGGAGATGTGCAGCAAACTGGACACCGGCACAAATCTCTCTTTCCCGGAGGTCGGCACTAATTAAAAACGGAGTAATTAGCGAAGATGTGAAAGCCGCAGAGGGGATCCCAGAGCCGTGAAATGTTTGACACTCCTGGATTTCGGAAGGCGGGAATGGGATTTGGAGCCCCCAATTCCCGAGGAAAAGGCGTTTGAGGACAAACTTTTCCTCCTCGCAGCCCTGAAATGAAAATTGTTGCTTTTTTCTGAGGATTTTTGGTTTCTCTGCTCTCTCATCCCCTGCCAGGAGTTCAGAGCTTTGAGCAGCCCGGAGAGTTTTGGGAGCTGTTTGTGATTGAGGAAACAAAAATAACACCCAAAAAAACCTCAAAATGAAACAAAACAAACAAAAAAACCCAACCCCCCAAAAAAACAAAAAAAGAAAAAACCCCCAAAACCCCAAAACAAAAAACAAAACAACCCCCCCCCCAAAACAAAGGAAAACAAAAAACCCACAGAAACCCCCAAATCCCCAAACAAACAAGAAAAAACAAAACAAAACAAAAAACCAAAACAAATAAACCAAAAAAACCCCATAAAACAAAAGAAACAAAAACCAACCAAACAAAAAGAACGCACAAAAAAATCACCCCAAACCCCCCAAAACCCAAAAAACAAAACAACACCCCCAAAAACTAAAAAAAAAAAATAATCCAAAAGCCAACCAAACCAAAGACAACCCCCAAAACAACACGAAAAAACAAATAAAACCAACAAAAAAATCCCCTCAAAACCAAAACCACCCCACAAAAAAACCCCCCAAAACCCCAACAACAACAAAAAACAAAACCAAACCAAACCAAACCAAACCACAAAAACCCCCAAACAAACAAAAAAACCCACAAAAAAAACCCAAAACAAAAAACCAAACCAAACAAAAAAAAACCCAACAAAAAACCAAAACAAACCAAAAAAACCACAAAAAACCCAAAAAACAAACGAAAAAAACCCAAACCCCCAAAAAACAAAAAACCCCGAAAAACAAAAAATAACCCAAAAAAACCCCCCAAAACCCCAAAAAACCCCCAACAACAAACAAAACAAAACCAAAACACACCAAAAAAAAACCCCCAAAACCCCCCAAAATCCCAAAACCCCAAACAAATAAAAACTCAAAAACCCCCCAAAAAAATCCCAATCCCGGTGTCTGCAGCCGCAGATTCCCGGAGCTGCCTTTGATCCCCCGCAATTCAAAGTCGAGGAGGAATCTCCTAAAAAAATCCTCCCAAAATCCTCCCAAAATTCTCCCAAAATCCTCCCCAAAATCCCAGGATCCGCCGCCGCCAGGTGGCCCCGGGATGTTCCCATCCCCAAAATTGAGAAAATCGCGATTTCCTCTCTCAATTCGGAATTGAGTGAGGGGAAAGGAAACAGCTCCAGGTTTTTTTGGGCACAAAAAAAAAAAAAAAGGAACATCCCGTGAAATAATGACAGAAGGAACGGAACCAAGGGATTCTGGTAAAAACGGGAATTAATTCTGTGTTTTGGGGCTTCTTGGGAGAGGGAGAAAAAAAAATAAATCTGAATTTTCACCTGGAGATTCCAACTGTAATGAAACGGTTCCTTCCTGCCCGATTGATGTTGAAAACAAAAAACAAAAACAATAACAACAACAACAACAACAACAACAAAAAAAAAAAAAAAAAAAAAAAAGGAATTTTTTAACAGTTCCAGAGTTAGGAAAAAAAAAAAAAAAAAAAGGAGAAGGGAAATTCCAGCCCCCTCTGAGACACCAGGCAGCATCCTGGCTTTGCAAATTCTTTATTTTATTTTATTTTTTTCCCCACTTGCTAAGCCGCGGGAGAATCCAGGAATAAAATTCCCGAAGTTTTATCACCTTTATCCTCACCTGCAGGGAGGAGTTCCCGGCCACTACAGAATTTATTGGTTAACCCGGGTTCCTGTGTAACTTCCACTAAAGACAGCAATGGGTGAAGGTGATTTAAAGCCCGGAATAATTTCAATATTAACTTTAATGAAGATTGCAAAGTGACAGGAAGAAAAGAGTGCCCAAAGCTGCCCGCGGGGAAGGATTTCCACAAGGGCTCGCTCTGTCTGGGCATTACTGCTGTGAAAAGCACGAGCGAAGATTATTTTCATATTCTGCCCTTCCCTCCTCCTCCAAGGAAAATAAAATTCTGTTTAAAATCATTCATGAGGCCGAGCAGAGCCAAGGGAAAACTTATTTTTGCCGTGAGGTCGAGTTTTGTGAGATCCATTCGGTGTTTTTGTCCGGGTTTGGAAGCGACTGCACAAACATTGGGAATAAAAAAATAAATGAAGAAAAGTTTCTGTTTCACCTGGATTCCTTTGTGGTTCATCCCATCCCGCCTGGATCCTGCCTTGGATTTGCTCCATTCGTGTTTTCTCTTTTATGAAATGAGAGGAAAAGCAATTCCCAGCTCCAGGACAGCCCGATCCCACATCCCTCCTGATTTTATCCACACATTCCCATCCCTGCCCGGGCTCCACCTGGTCCTGCTGGCAACTGAGGGATCAGCCATCACAAAAACAAAAAAAAACAATAAAAAAAATGAAATAAATGAATAAAGGAATAAAGGAATAAAGGAGCCCTGCTTGGGCTGCTGCTGGGAACTTCTCCAGGCTGGAAAACCCTGGGGAAGGGAAAGTTCCAGGGAGATCTCAGAGCCCCTTCCAGGCTTTAAATTCCAGGGAATTTAAAAACGGGGGAGATGTTTTTACACAGGCAAAGAGTGACAGGAAAAGGGGGAATGGCTTTAAACTGGAAGAGGTGGGATTGAGCTGGGATTTTGGGAATTAGGAATTGTTCCCTGGCAGGGTGAGGAGGGGCTGGGATGGAATTCCTAAAAAATTTGTGGCTGCCCCTGGATCCCTGGCAGTGCCCAAGGCCAGGTTGGACATTGGGACAGTGCGAGGTGTCCCTGCCATGGCAGGGCTGGACCTGGGTGGGGTTTAAGGCTCCTCCCAGCCCAGCCCAGTGTGGGATTTTGGGATTCTCCTTTCTGACATTATCCCATCCCACCTGGATCAGCTCCAGCCACCTTCCTCAATCCACCTGAGAACGCTTCTGGAGCAGCTCCGAATCCAGAACAGTTCTTTAGCAGGAGGTTTTTATGGGAAGGAGGAAAATTCAGGATTTTCCCTTTGCTGGCCCCCACCACAAACCGGGCAAAGTCCCACGGGATTCATCCCCACAGGCACAACCAGAGCTCTGCTTCCATAAAAATCCTGGACTGGGGGGCAGATCAAAGTGAAAACAAAACATTTGGGGTATTTTATAAAGAACAAATCCTTGAATCTCCCCCTGGCTGAGCTCTGGAATTCCTGTCCCATCCTTCAGGAGGACACAGTGAAAGGAAGGACAAACGTGCTCTCCTGAGCTCCCTGATCAACATTTTGATCTCTTTGATATCTCTCTGATATCATTCCAACCTGCCTTGTCATCCCTGCCCCGGAAAATGTCAAAAGCTGTTTGCCAGAGGCTTTTTGCTTTTAGCAAAAATTGAAAGCTGTGCCCATGAAAGGAAACAATTCCTTTAACTTCCTTCCCTCCCACCTTTGGAATTGGTGATGAAACCTCTGGGGGTTGTACCTGAGCATCAACACCAGCCCAGCCAGGCTTTGAGGACAAACTGGACATATTTGGGGTTTGCAAGGAAGCTGATTCTCTACCTGAGCAAAAATCCTGCACTGAAATCCTGATTCCACCAGTGGGAATTCGAATTTAACTCCAGCAGGGCCGGGATTTTATCCTCAGTGTCCCAGCCACATCCCCTGTTCTGAGTCTGGGTGAGGAATCCACTGCCCTTGGATTTCCAGGGCTGAGAACTTCTTGTCCTTAAGAAAATTGTCAGCAGGGCAAGGGCTGCCAAATTCCAGAGGGAACCAAAAGCAGCTGAACCAGGACGAGGAATCTGACTCCATTTGCTCATTTCAAACTTAATTTCAAGAATATTTCAACAGTGATGCCACACACAAAAAATAAACGCCCCATAAAAACGACCCAGGGTTTTGTTTTCCTCTGAGAGCATTCCCTGCTTTCCCTGTGCTGTTTATTAATATCACAAATGCCCTTGGAATATGGATTGCCTGAAATAAATGTCATTGATTGGGGCAAATGAAAATATCACTGGACCCAACGATGACAAATTTGCTGCTCCTGCCAGGCCAAGAACTTGTTTCATTTAGGAACAAGAGCTGCTGGCAGGGGCTGGGGAGGGAACTGCTTGCCAAAAGTCTCCATAGGAAATGAAATAATTGGGAATGTTCACTGGCAGGGAAAAGAAAATCATTGCTCTCTTTGGTCCACAGACCCAAAGCTCCTGGAGTTGGGCTGGGTTTTGTGAAATGGTGGCAGTGGGAGCAGAAATTCTGTTGGGATTTGTCCTTTGAAGTGGCTGGTGATGCTTCAGTGCAGAAACACATTCCTCCCCAATGCCAGGGAGTCCTACAATGGAAAACTGGGATTTTAAAGGATTTTTTTTTCACCCAGATGCCACTGGCATGAACCAATCCTGCTCAGTGGAGCTGAGAGGACTTGGTCACACAGGAGGAACTTCCTCCTTTCCCAGGATACCACAGAATCCAGGGACTGGTTTCCCCCACTACAAAAATAAAAGTTGCAGGAAACATGAACATAAAAAATATTCTCTGCAGGCCAAGGCAGAGTCACAGCTCTTGGGTAAATTACTGAATTTTCTCAGAAAATCATAAAATCCTGGGTTGGGAGGGACTTTAAATCCCACCCAGTGCCACCCCTGCCATGGCAGGGACACCTTTCCACGATCCCAGGATGCTCCAACCTGGCCTTGGACACTGCCAGGGATCCAGGGGCAGCCACAGATTTTTTGGGAAAACCATTCCAGGGCCTCCCCACCCTCCCAACATCACCAGACTCTGGACATTTTGTGCCACTGGAACAAAAAACTGGGATCCATCCCTGCTCCCTCCCTCTTCCTGCTGAGCAAAATGAGAGAAGCTCTGTCCAGCTTTCCCTCCTGGCAGCTGATCCCTGTAAAACTGGACCTCTGGCATCTCTCAGCCCACTGAAAATTCCTTTAAAAACCTGGAGAAGAGAATTCCCTGCTGGGAATCCCAGCGAGGAGAATTCCTTGCTCAGCCTTTCCTCCAGGGCTGGCCAGGAAGGAATGGACAACTCTGGAGGGGAGGGAATTTTAGGGACCTCCCTTTGGGGAAAAAAAAAAAAGTTTTTTTCCTCTATTCCTCCATTCCTCAGGAACACCTGAGCAGGAGGAGACTCTTGGAGGAGGGGTTTGGTTTTGTTTTCTCTTTATTCCCTGGAATTCCAGCTGGTGTTTTTGGATTTGTGCTGGGCTGGGACTGGGGGGGTGGAGAACCCAGCTGGGGTGTCAGGGAGAAAACAGCAGCACCTCCCAAATCCCAAATTCCCAAATCCCAGCTGTGCCTCAGCTCTGACCTCCAGGACACTGGGGCTGATTCCCCACTACAACTTCTGCTTTCCAAACTCAAATTCTTGCTCATTACAATTCACTCAATGTTCAAATGTACAGGTTTTAGAATGGTTTGGGAAGTCTGAATAATTCTTAACATTGGTTTATGAATAATGAATGTGTTGATTTTGTTGCCTAGAAAATATTTGAAATAATTTTAAAATATTAGTATTGATTAATAAAAAATTTAAAAAGAGATGATGTTACCTTCTGGGTGCAAACACACTGCAAAACTATTTCCCTAAATAAAATTATGTTGGTTTTTTTCCCCTTTTCTGCTTTGCCTGTTTGCTTTATTTTCTGCCAATGTATTTGAAATCATCCCCTAGAGAGACCAGAACACCCAAGGCTCTACAGAGCCCTGATTTCATTCTTAATTAATACAATTACACAGCTCTGAAGTGCTGCACTGGCTGCTTTCTGCCCACAATAATCACAGCAAGCTTTGCCTTTGGATCTGGCCATGATCTTCTCACTCCTTTAATTTCCCCCTCATTCTGTTCTAATTCCCAGGAAACAGCCAGGAATGACACAAGACTCCACGATTTGTTTTGCTTTTCATTAAAATGGAGCTGTTTGGAAAAATCCTGCAGACATGGAGGGATATCCTCAGGAGGGGAGAGGATCATTTCATGTGGTGGGAATGAGGACAGAAAGAAAAGCTGAGAGTGCTCCGAGACAAAAATCTGCATTAATTTGTCCTAAAAACCCCCAAACCCAACAAAAGCAGAGGACAAGAAATAACAGAGACCCACGTGGCAAAATAAAACAATTTATCACCGACCTTAAAACTCATCCCCACACTCCTGATCCAGACTGACTGATCAGAAAACTTAAAAAGTGAAATTATCAGCTGCCTTAAAGCCCTTTCTGAAGGGCAGGGAGCTGCTGGGGCCTTGCCTCTGGAGCAGCTCCCTGCCAGCAGATAATGGAGTGTAAATCCAAGGATCAAAGCAAGCCCTGCCCTGCTGGATGTGGGAATGAGTCCTGGCCACAGCTCCAGCCCAGCCACTCCTGTCATCATCTGTCCCCCCTGGGCTGCAGGAGGGAATGGGAATGAATCCTGAGCAGCCACACACCCTGCTCATCCCAGCTTGGGAGTTTGGATTTTAACATTCACGGCCTCTACAGAAAAGAAATCTTCGTGTTTTCCAGCAGAGAAAACGCAAATCACCATCAGTTTCCTCACCTGGTCACAAGGGAAATTTTCAAGTGAAAATAGTGAAATTTTCAAGTGAAAAAAATGAAATTTTCAAGTGAAATATTCTTTTTGTTTGTTTCCTGCTTCTCAGAGCTGCTGAGGAAATCCATCCATGGTTTCCCAAACTGATCCATGGCATGAGGGGAGAACATCCAGCCCCTGTGGAATTCTGAGATAAAGCAGCTTTGTCACCAGGCACTAAAGGCACCACTAAAGGTTGTTTGCCATGCATATCTTGGATTTCTAAACAACTCAACCTTTCTGTCTCTGGGGTGTTTGCCTGGTTTCCCAGATAAATTCCCATTTTTCTATGGAGAATAAATCTCTCCTGTTAACTGTTAACATGTCTCACTTTATCCAAGACTTTGGGACATTTAATTTGGCCAGGTTGGAACAACAGCTCTGCAGTTCCCTGTTGGATTTCAGCAAATGCTGATGACAAATTCCCTGATAAAATGAACAGAAACGTGGAGTAAATCCTACCTGGAAGATGCCCCATGGTTCCTATCCTGGAGGGAGACACAGCAGCAGCAGCCAGGATTTGTTATTCCCAGGATTTGTTATTCCCAGGATTTGTTATTCCCATGGCTCTTTCCTACCCCGTTCTCCTCTGCTCTGGATTTTTCAGGAATTCACAAATTCCTCTCTGAGGTTCCAGCTCAGCCTGGAGAAAAGGAGGCTCAGGGGGAATTTCTGGCTCTGCACAACTCCCTGACAGGAGGGGACAGCCGGGGGGATTTGGGATCTGGGAACAGGGACAGGAGGAGAGGGAACAGCCTCAGGCTGGGCCAGGGGAGGCTCAGGGTGGATATTTGGGAAAATTCCTTCATGGAAAGGAATTAGGTGGAATCCCAATCCCTGGAGGGATTTGAAATCCCTGTGGATGTGGCACTTGGGGACATTGGGCAGTGCTGGGGGAGCAGCTGGACTCGATCCTGGAGGGCTTTTCCAGTCTCAGGCATTCCCTCATTTTTTAAATTTTTTTTTTGCCAATTTGCCAAATTTGGTCTCTCCTCCCTGGTGAGGAGCTTCCACCTGGAGTTAACGTGGACCAAAGTGTTTGGATTCCCTGCAGGGTCAGCCCAACACCTGGATGCTCCCAAAATCTGCACTCCTGTCACCCTCCACAGGCTGCTGGGGACAGGGACATCTTCAGGAGCTGCCAGCAGGGAATAAACCCCAGCGCCTTCAGCAAAGCTGAGCTCCCCAAATCCCTGCCAGCTGCACAACCTGGGAGAAGGTTCATGATCCACCCCCGAGCACCAGCCTGGGGTGATCCAGCACTGCCCCAGAGCAGCTTTTGTAGGATCAGAGCATCCCCAGGGCTGGTCGTGCTCTGCTGAGCCATCTGTGACTTCTCAGGGCTGAGAGGAAGCTCGAGATAAGGAAATAAAGACATCAATGATGTCCCTGAGGATTTGCCCACACAGCAGTGCTGGAATGGAGCAGCAGTGCTGAGCTCTCAGGAATTGGGAAGTTGGGAAATGTTGGATTTATGGCTCCTTGTGCAATCCCACAGCTTGGCTGCTGAGGGAGGCGTTTCCTTAGGACCAGAGATTTTGTCAGCAGAAGAGAACTTTGTCCAACACAAGTTAAAATTAACTTCTATTCAATATCTCATCCATTTGATGCCAACTACATTTGGGAAAACTTCCCCTCCTTTCAGGCTATGACTTACCTGGCCCTATTTGAAATAATTATTCCATTTCTGCCACTGATTATTGCTATACCATAATTTAGTGCCCAGACCATTTTTATTTTTATTTATCCTGCACTCCCCAGTTGATTTCCCTGGATCTGACCCCTCAACCTCGGGCACACGGGACACACACAGAGTTTTCCAGCTGGGGTGAGGGTGATTCCACACACTCAGCATCCCACAGGGCTTTTCCTGCTCCCACTGGGACCTGCTGCTCTCTGAGCAGCCTGAACTCCTCCTGGGAGTTCCTGGAATGGTTCAGCTCCACAAGCAGCTGGAAAAAGAGGGAATGATCCATTCACAGGGCAGGGCAGCATCGCTGTGAGGAGTCACATTAAAAATCCAGTGATCCCATTGCCTCCTCCTCCTCCTTGTCCAGCAATATCCTCCATGCCTTGGCACAGGTATTTTCCAAGGCAGAAGAGCTGCACAAACAGAAAAAGCAGATGGAAAGCAGATGGAGAGCAGAGGTGGAGCAGTGGGATGGTCATTCCAGCAGGAACCTGGAATTCAGCATTAAATCCATTCCCTGTGTGCTGTCCCTCCCTGCCTTGTCCCCAGTCCCTCCCCAGCTCTCCTGGAGCCCCTTCAGGCCCTGCCAGGGGCTCTGAGCTCTCCCTGGATCCTTCTCCTCTCCAGGTGAGCACCCCCAGCTCTCCCAGCCTGGCTCCAGAGGGGCTCCAGCCCTGCAGCAGCTCCATGGATTCCTCTGGAGTCTCTCCAGCAGCTCCAGCTCCTCCTGCTGCTGTTCCCCAGGGCTGGGGCAGCTCTGCAGGTGTGGCCTCACCTGAGAGGGGCAGAGGAGCAGAATTCCCCATCTCGTGCTGCCCAGAGTGGCTCAGCAGGCTCTGGATCGCAGCACAGATGGGGCAGGTGGATTTTACCCACCCCACATCCTCCTCCCAGGCCTCCTCTCCCCCTCTTTGTGCTGGGACTGCCCCATCCCAGCTGCAGGGATTTGTGAGCAAAGGCAGCTGAGCTCCCAGTGAAGGTTTTGTTTTTTTTTCCATGGATGGGATGTTTTGCCCATTCCCAGTGGCTCCACCTGAGCCACCCTCAGCTGTGCTGGGAACCCAAAGCCCAGCTTTGGACCCAGCCCAAGGCTCTGCCTCCCCCAGCTGGGGATGGACCCATCACTCATTGGAGGGGACTGGGAAGCATCATCATCCTGGCTGCTCCAAAATGTGATTGGGTTTTTGAGAAACTCTGGAAATACCCAACAAACCCTTTGGATTTGCACAGATATTCCCCACAGCTCCAAGAGATGCAGATCCTGCTCCCAGCACAGCTCGTGGTTTATAAACCCACGTGTTCCTTATAAACCTAACAGAGTTTTCTGCTTTTAAAGTCTATTAAAATAACCCAAATTCTCCACACAGCTGAAGGTTACAGCACTGCAGAACCTTCCTTTGTGTCTCAAGGTCAAAATTCATTTACCAAGAGCTGCTGTTCCTTCTGCAGGAGCAGATAAACCACAAGGTTTAGGGTAAAACTCAGCAAATGAAGGCCCTGAACCAGCCCAACACCATTCCCAAATGTGTTGCACTGTTAAATGGGGAATAAAAGACACCACAGATGCTTCCAATAATTCCAGTTTTGAGTCAATTTTCCCTCCTTTGTCTTTAAGAGCTTTTGATGTGCAGCCCCAATATTGTGTCTCTCTCTCTGCTTTTAATAATTTTCTATTACCTCAGCAATATAAACTGTCCTGCAATGGGCTGAACTTTAATCTGGGGGAGATCAAACAGACAGAAATACGATGGGCTGGAGAGTGACCAACTTGGGGGCAATATTCTCTCTGCTCCTATATAAGATAGCCCACAGCAAGATAAAAATTGCTGCTTGGATTCCACAGACATCACATCTTTGAGAGGCTCCAGGCCCATGGAAAAGGAATTTTCCTGTTTTTCCCATGGATGTTCTGCAGCAGAACCAGCTGCTCCTTCCACCCCCTGACCACAGAACCATGAATTCATAAAGAAACATTGGTTAAAATATTGTACCACACAAGAAAGATGCTGTCATGTTTTTTCTGCAAATGAAAAATTGACTCTTTTTTTTTTTTTTTTTGTCTAGTGGTTTTGGAACAAATATTGTGTTTTTTGTGCAAAAAATATTTTTTTACAGCAACTGTGTTCAAATGTCTCTTTTTGCTGGCTCAGGACTCTGCTTTAAAACCTCTGTGCTCACACCAGAACCACCTGGGAGCTTGGGCTGCACCATCAAATCCCTGAAATCAAATGGGATCTTGGGAAGGAATTGTTCCCTGGGAAGGTGGAATAGAATTCCCAGAGCAGCTGTGGCTGCCCCTGGATCCCTGGAAGTGTCCAAGGTGAGGCTGGAGCAGCCTGGGACAGTGGAAATTGTCCCTGCCCATGGAATGGGGTGGGATTTAAGGTCCCTCCCAAGCCAAACCATCTCCTTTGGATGCTCAACCCCCTTTAGAGGAGGCAAAGCCAAAGCTCAGACACCCCAAAGAGGCTGAACCCTGCCCAAAAGCCAAATTCCTCCTCATGAATGTGCAGGAACGAGAGCCAGTGGATGTGGGAGGTAAACACACATTGCAGAGCCTTGGACCCAGCAGGAGATTGTGCTTGGAGGGCTCTCCTGGCTGGGTTGGAGCTGTGTGGATGTTTCAGGGCTCTCCTGGCTGGGTTTGAGCTGTGTGGATGTTTCAGGGCTCTCCTGGCTGGGTTTGAGCTGTGTGGATGTTTCAGGGCTCTCCTGGTGAATGCAGATCACGGGACAAGGAAATGGAATTGAGGATTTTCCTGGAAATCCTTGTTCCTGCAAAGCAAGGCACAGATTCCCTCCTGACCATTCCTGAACAAACACATCCTGGTGAGTTTGGAGCTTTCCAGCCCCCATTTCTGCACAGGCAGCTCTGGGCTTTTCCTCTCCATCCAGAGAATGCAGAATTCCAGCCCAGTCACTCCTCTGTGGGAAAAAAAAAGGATCCAAATCCCCATTTCAGGCTGTGCCTCAGTGATCTTTAAATCAGCCAATACTTGTTCTCTTTACCAGCCTGGGGAGGATGAGGCTGTCCAGGCTGAAGGCTCAGTAAACACTGTTTATCCTGAGTTTTATTCCCAATCCTCCAGAGCTTCTCCTCCCAGCCAAGACTGTTGCATTTCCAACAGCCTTGGCTGTGCTCTCTCCTTGAAGGAGGAAGGGATGATGATTTAGCATCTGGAATATTCCCTCTCCCTTTGTTTGCCACAAAAGCAGCTTTCATCCCATGTCTGCATTCCCACCTGAGGAGCGATTCCTTCATTCCTGGCACCATTTATTTTCCACATTACCTCACCAGTTTCTTTAGGTTTTTCCCTCTCATCTCTCCCTGAGGAGTTCCTGCCTCTCTGTGTTAGCTCCCTTTGCATCAGGTGTGAGCCAGACTGTGATTTCAGCCTCAGAATTCCCAGATTTTCCTGCTGAGAGGGAGCTCTTCCCAAGGCTTTCCAGGTGTGCTGTTCTGAGCTGGTTCACATCTAAAAATACTTTAACCTCAAGGACCCAGCTTTGAAATAAAGGAAAAAAAACCTCAAACTGAACATAAAACCACAAAGTGTGTGAGGGATTATTTTATGATCCCACTGCTGCTCCTTAAGGATTAGGTTATTCCTAATTCCTGATTAAAGGATGCCTGGCTGATACCAGCTCAGCTTCCCTGGTAACTGGGAGCCAGGGGAGGGAAATCCTTCCAGGTCCTTCAGCATGGAGGAAATGCCCATGTGTTGGTGGTAAAACAATGTTTTAATAAACAGCAGCATAAAATAATCAGTGTTTAATATCATCTCTGGCACGTGAAATACAAAAATGCACATATCTCAATTATAAAATAGCCTTTGTTGTTACATTATTTTTTTTTTCCATGCTTGCCTAATTGAAATGCCCGTAATTAACAACTCAATCATCAAGTAATACAGTGATTAAACGCATGCAGTGAAAACAAAGAAAGATATTTGTATAAGGTAGTGGCTGAGTATCACCATAATATATTTCAGGAACATCTACATCAGGGTAAAAATCAAAAGAAACAGCCCAAGTTATAAAATGCAGAGATGTATTTTCACTTCTGCTGTACAAAAACATCATCACACTTCTGTGCAAAAAGATAAAAATAAAGTCCTATTATACAACATTGTCAACTGAGCAAAAAGATTGTTTTTGTGGACAATAAAAATATTTTTCAGTACAAAAAAAAAGAGTCTGTGGAAAATGTACCGTACACAGCACGTGTGTAACTCATTAAAGTGGTTTCAAATGAAGAATCTCGATTGGTTCTACCTGAATGGGTTTTTTAATGACACAAATGGTGCATTTCTAAGTGGAAAATCAGCACTAATTCACATTATTAGACACAATTGCTATCGATGGATTTGCTGCCTGATGGAATGCGAGTCTCCCTTTTTCCAGGGTTACTGGAGTCAGAGTCACTGCAATGACACAATAAATATTCCTGGGAAAACTGATTGTCATTTAGAAAATCGTGGTTTGGCGTTTTTCCATTACACAGTTGCATAGCAACAAAAGGATACAAAATTCCTGCTTGAGCGACTAGGTCATGAAATGGTATCTTTGAAGAATTTCAGGTTCTGAAATTAAAGCCCTTTAATTTCATTTCCTTTAAGGCAATTCCTTAAGAACTCCAGCTGTCCTTAGCAGCCAGCAGCAGATGAGGTCTGTAGACTGCAAGCTGATAACTCCAGCATTTGTGCTGTCACATAAATGACTTTTTTTTTTTTTTTTTTGGTCTGAATCTGAGCTCAGACTCCCAGCTAAACCAAAGACCAAAATCCCACCTGAAGTAATTGATTCAGCTCTCAGATCGTACATTTGAAACACAACCCTCGACCGCAAACATTTACAAATATTTTCCCTATTGGCACTGAAATTGCACACCCAGATCTCCGAATCTTTGCATCTCCTAAAAAAAGAGACAAATATTAAAATACGGTTTTCAGTATTAGAAAAAAAAAGTTCCTGTGATTTAAACCACGCCGGAGGTTTAAAAAGCTGCGAAAAAGCGTCGGATAAAATGTTTTTGTTTTTAAAAAAAACCCTCAAATTCCCTCTTTGAGTTGTCGGTGGCGTTTGGAGGGACGTGGCCGAGGCTGAGGATTCCCACCAGGAGGATCTGTCTGGTTGTGCCTGCCCATCCTGGCGAGCAGTGAAACTTCACAGAAGACACTTTTGCTGCAACGTCTGTCCAACAACAACAACAACAACAACCAGAAAAGGATCTTTAATAAAATATTTGAATAGAAAAAAAAAAAAAATCATCTTTCCTCCCCCTTCCGTGTGAAGAGTCCTATTTACAAAAAGGCCTCGCGTATTTACAACTCCGCCGAAATCACCGAGTCGTTGGGTCCGTGCATGCTGGAGTCCCCCAGCAGGGACGACTGCTTGGAGTCCATTTTGTAGGGTTTTTGAGTTTTATTGCCAAACACCGCCATGCCCATGCCCGCGGGGTGGCTGGGAATGGCCATGTGGGACAGCAGGGGAATGTTGGCTTCCTGGTTGGAGCCCGAGGACGGCAGGCTGGTGACATGGCCCGTGCTGGTGGAGCCGCTGGCGCTGCTGGGGGAGCGGCTCTTGGGAGGGGGACAGTGCTGGATGACCCTGGGGGGAGCCTGCGGGGCGTAGTGGGGCGCGGGGAAGGCGGCGTAGCCCGGCGGGATGGGGAAGCCGTTGATGGGGATGTAGCGCTGGTTCTGAGCCAGGGGAGGCCCCATGAACCCCGCCAGCTGGCCCTGGGGGATGCCCTGAGCTGGGAACATGTAGTTGGGGTACCTGGGGTTGCTGAGGTTGCTGACGGGGCTGGCGCTCAGGGATGTGGTCTGCGTGGTGGCGTTGCCCCCCGAGGGCGTGGTGGAGCTGGTGTGGCTGGACAGGCCCTCCCAGGAGCGCAGGCGGGCGTGGATCTCCTTGAAGCGCGGCCGGCGGGACGGCAGGTCGTGCCAGCACTCCGTCATCAGGCTGTACATCCTGGGGGGACAGTCCTCGGAGCACGGCAGCAGCTGCCGCTTCCGGATCATCTCGATCACCTCCTGGTTGCTGAACCCGTAATAGGGCTGGAGGCCGAAGCTGAAGATTTCCCACAGCACCACCCCGAAGGACCAGATGTCGGAGTCGGAGGAGAACTTGCCGTACATGATGGCCTCGGGCGGCATCCAGCGGATGGGCAGCAGCGACTTGTTCTGCACCCTGTAATAATCAGCGGAGTAGATCTCCCTGGAGAGCCCCAGGTCGGAGATCTTCACGTGGAGCTGCTCCCCGATCAGGATGTTGCGGGCCGCCAGGTCCTTGTGCACGAAGAAGTGTCCGGCCAGGTACTCCATGCCGGCGGCGATCTGCACGGCGATGTGCAGGAAGTCGCCGTGGTCCAGGCTGGATTTGACGGTGCCGTCCTCGTCGCTGCTGCAGCCGACGTCGGAGTGCGGCGAGCGCATGACCAGGAACTCGTGCAGGTCGCCCTGGTTGGTGTACTCGAACAGGAGGCACACGGGCTGCTCCTGGGTCACCACCCCCAGCAGGCACACGATGTTGGGGTGGTGCAGCTCGGCCATCAGCGACGCTTCCTGCTGGAATTCCGCCCATTGCTGGGGGTTGTTGAAGTCCTTGAGGGTCTTGATGGCCACGAGCTGGGCGTGGTCCATGCCCGGCAGGTAGAGGTGGCCCTTGTAGATCTTCCCAAAAGCGCATTCCCCCAGCTCCTCCATGAAGCGAACGGCGGAGAGCGGCAGCTCCTTGGCTTTGCTCTGAGGTGGGGGGGGAGGAAAACACCAGCGACACATCAGCACTGAAAACACCCAGGGCACTTCTGAAAGGGAAATCTCTCCGTGCAGGATGTGTGGCAGCCAAGGAGATGCACACAACGATTCCCCCACAACAGCAGGATCCAAATGGATCACCACGCTCCAAAGGGTAAGAGAAGGAATTCCTTCCCATCCTCCCCACTAGGTCAGATACAAGTATTGGATCCCCAAAATATGCAGGAACCATCAGCATCTCGGCACTTGGCCTTGGGCATTGCTGTACTTCTGATTGAATGTGACTAATTTCAGGAATTGAGGCAATTCCCATGCTCTAAGAGGTCCATGAAATGTTTTCTGAGCCAGGCCTTGGAGTTTTAGCAGGGAAAAAAAAATGGTTTTGTTTTAAAAACCGTGCCCTTGGAGCCAATTCTCCCTTGACTTTGCTGTTAACCCTTGCAGGTAGAGCAGAGTCTGTTTCAGTTCCCACCATTTCTGTTCCATCCTGAAACTCTGACAGTGAGTTTCTCAAAGGAGAAAGGCAAACCTTTTAAACATTTATTGCCCTTTGGTGCGCAGATATTCACTCCTGGGCCATAAAGAACCTGAATTATTCCCAACTTCCACTTGTGCTTGTAACACCCAAACCCACTCGTTTAGGGCCCTCAGTAAATCCACAGGTAGTAATTTAAGGTTAATGAGTTTGGGATCTAGGTTCTGTAAATTAGTGTAAACATTGCCATTTGCATTCCTGAAATCATGCAAGGCCAGCTTTCCAGTGGCAGTGTGGGAAAAAAACCTGACATTTCAAATAATCATGGGAAAAAAAGCTGTTTTAGCATGAATTAGTTCTAATTGTATTGATCACTTATTACCTTTAGACAAACACTGCAGTAGTAATAATAATAATAATAATAATAATAATAATAATAATAATAATAATAATAATAATAATAATGATGCCATTTAAGCAGGCAGCCCAGTAGACTGCACAGTGATGGCAGGAAATTAGCTATATTGTTGAGGAACAGATGGTTTATATTACCCAAATCCTTTAGGCTAAAACTTGTTTAGGTCTGGCATATTGTAAATTATATTTTAGTAATGAAAGTGAAATGACCTCTGTCTGACCTGAGCCTGGGTCTGTCTGTTTGAACCAACAGAGTGGAAAACTGGGGGAAGAAAATGAAGTCATAAAGTTTTGGCAGGAAGGGCTCATTTGGAGTGAAGCAGTTGTAAATCTGCTCAGCTTTTGTTTGACAAGTATTTGTCACACACGGGTGTCCAAAATGTAGGGAAGTGTAAAATACACAAGAGGCAGCAGGTCAGGGGAGAGGGAAACCCAACCCCTTCCACCTCTTCTGCAGCTCCAGGACAAGATGTCCTTAATTTATTATATTTTTGAAGGCAATTAAAATCCCTTAAAACTGCAGGAAATGCTAACATTCCTATTTATCCAAGCAAACAACTGCCTCAGTGGGAGCTTGAAGCTTAAATGTGTTTTCACCCAAAGCTGACATCAATTTTAAAAATAAGATTCCATTTCCTTTCCTTGAAAATATTGTTTGAAAGGCAATCAAAACACTGGAGACAGGGAGAGCTGGCTTTCCCAGTGGGAAAATCCTGAATTAGCATAAATAAAATAAAAATATTCTTGCAGCACATGACTTGCAAATTGGAAAAGGAAAGAGAGTGGTCAATATTTCCAAACACTTGCAGGAATTTCTGCTTTCCTGTGCTGTATGTCTCAGCAGAAAAGGTGGGAATTGCATCCTCAATAAAAGGATAATTATAATAATGATATAATTATATATTATATAATTATAATAAAAGGGATTCCCATTACCTTCAGTTTAGCCAGGACTGAACCCCAAATTCCCAGCAGAACAAGAAGCAACTCCGAATTTAACAAAATATTCCAGGAGATTGGATGCAAGATGCAGTTTGGACACTGACTTTATTAAAAGTTTTTTTTCCTGCTACCAACATTTTGAGATAAAGCTACTCCAAGCTGTACAGGAAAGCTGGAATTGGGAACTTCCAAGGAAAATGAAGATAAATTCACCAGGCCAGTGTGTGTGGGATTGAAATACAGGTTTTTATCACTCTAAAATGCTTCAAAAGAACAAAGCCCACCAAATTCCAAATGAACAAAGCCAATCAAGTTCTTGAAGAACCATAAAATATCCTGAGCTGGAAGGATCAAGAGCCTTGGCATGGTGTGAAACACAGGGAAAATGTTTTTCCAGGGAATTCCTGTGCCTGTGGATGGCAGGAGGCATTTCCAGCCCTGGCCTGGGTGACACAGCCAGCTCTGCACATCCCACCAGGAAATCAGGGCCACGAGGCTGATCACATTTAAATCAAAATGATTTTTAAAATTCTTCCTGAACGTGGGGCTGTGGTGAAGCCAAACACCAGCAGCAGGAGCTGTGCTGCAGGCAGAGTTTTGGGGCTGTTTTGGTCATTTCTGCTTTTAACTGAGGCCATGGGTAAGCCTGAAAAACCAAGGAACAAATCTTTCCAAAGGTGATTTTTAGCTGAGTGAAAGGTGACAGATGAACTGAGCAGAGCCATGAAAAGCTCTCCTGAGGAAATGCTGAATATCACATCTTTACCTGCATTACTCCCTCACTTAAACGAGGTGTTTTAGAGATGCTTCAGGAAGAGCTTCCTTGCTTTATCACACAAAAACTCCATTATTTCTCCACAGAACACAGGAATTACCCCCTTGGCCCAGCACACGCTGCTGCTGCTGCTGCTGAGAAAACCCTCCCTACAAAAATCACACAAATCACAAGGCTGGGAACCACCTGAATATTTCAGTGCTGGGTTGTTGGAAGCATTTCCCTCCCTGCCTGTGGAGACAGAGAGTGTGGGAGCAGAAATTTGGGTTTACCTTTGGTTTGTAGGCGTTGAGCATGGACATCTCCACGTTCTGCCCCCGGACGTGTTTTGGCTGCCTCTGCACTGGAGGGGATGAGGATTTCTGGTTGTTGCGACAGATGCAGATGAAAAAAAAGAGCAAGGCTATGGCCAGGGGGATGGTGACACTTGGCACCAGGATGTACAGGATTTCCATTTTGTTCTTTTCCTTGGAATCCTTGTAATCTGGTTCAGAAAGAAAAAAAAACAACAACAAAAAAAAAACAACAAAGGAATGAAGCATCTCACAGAGTCAAACATATCCCTGGGTCAGCTAAAAGGGTTAAAAAGAATAAAACATCCTTTTTATCTTGCTGAAATCCACTTTAATGCTGTTTGATTACATTAATATTAAATGGAAAAATTATTTTGTGGAGTAACAGTTCTGTGAGGACACACAGGAGCTGTCCCTGTCAGGTCAAACCTACTGATGGGCAGGAAACAGTGGAATGCTGTGAGCTGGCCTTGGCTTGGGCTGAAATTAAGTCTTGGCTTAACACAGATCCACAGAAAAGGGAATTTTTAAAACACCTTATGGAAGAAGCTTGTGGAAGGTGCCCTTGCCACAGCAGCGAGTTGGAACTAAAAGATTTTTAAGGTCCCTTCCATGTCAGACCATTCTGTTGGGAATACAAACTCCATATTTTGAGACAATTTAAAGGAGGACACTCTGGATAGAGCTGCCTCCCTTTAAAGGTTCAGCCATTCCTTTTCCACCAAAAAGGAATGGATCCAAGCAGATGGAAGTGAAAAAAGAGCAGTTCAGTAGGAGCAGAAGCAGAGAAGCAGTGTGGGTGCCAGGAAAGCTGGAGCAGGGATGAGAGGGAGGAATCTGCAGGATGGTGGAACACACTCCAAAGGCTCCCTGCAATCCCTGCTCCCTCTCAGGGATCTTCCCAGAGCATTTTGGAAACAGGATCCTCTCCTTGTCACTGCCCAGGGTACCCAGCCCTGCATCCCCTGCATGGCTCCGCCTTCCCGGGAAACGCTGCAGGGGGAGAAGCAGCGGGAGGGGAGAGAGGAGTTGGGAGGAGCTCAGGGAGCCCCCGCTGGGATGACAGGGACAGATCCTCCACCCTGAGAGATCCAGGGACAAGGACAGATCCTCCATCCTGAGAGATCCAGGGACAGGGATAGGACAGATCCCTCATCCTGAGAGATCCAGGGACAAGGACAGATCCCCCATCCTGAGAGATCCAGGGACAGGGACAGATCCCCCTCCTGAGAGATCCAGGGACAGGGCAGATCCTCCATCCTGAGAGATCCAGGGACAGATCCTCAATCCTGAGTGATTCAGGGACAGGCTCAGGGACAGATCCCCCATCCTGATTGCTCCCAGCACAGGGACAAGGACAGGGACAGGGACAGATCTCCCATCCCAAGGGCTCCTGGCAGAGGGACAGGGACAGGCTCAGATTCCCCATCCAGGAGCATTGCCAAGGTTTAGGGTGGAATTACAGCCGGATGAACTCTCTCACTACAGGGGAACTCAGGATCCCGGAGCCCAGGCTGCCCTGGCTGTTTCCAAGGGAATTGGGAATGCCTGAGGCTGCCTTAGGGACTCTGGGAGGACGGGGAATGTTTTATTGTCCCTGCAGGGTCACTCCAGTTTGTTTGTCTGTGTTTTCCAGGCTGGATTTGTACAAGTGCTTAGCGGCCCACACACATCTCTTTTATGCACTTCATTAAACATGAACTTGATCTGAAGCTTGGGCTCGACTCAAATTGTGACAGAGGCAAAGTTCAAATGGTTCTGGATGTCACTTTGCATAACCCCTCTCCTCTTTCAGGCTCACGCTGTCCTCTGCTCTCCCCACGCTCCTCTCTGATCATTCCTCTCTGATTAACTTGTGCCATCTGGTTTTTAATTGAGAGGAGAGGTAGCCCAAATATTCCTACAGCCTTTGGGAAACAGGAGAGGACTAAAGCACCATGGCCAGGACATTTTTCTTGTTCCCAGAGAGGCAAGGATTCACACACTGCCCTTCCCAACCTTCTTAGGCTTGGCTTTGCTAAGCCTCATGCTCGAATTACCCCGTGTTTCACATCTCCCCACAATCGGGTTGACAAACTCCTGATGAAATAAATCTCTGCCAGCTTGTGAGATACAGTTGAAGAAAGGAAAAGAAAGCAGCAGCACGAGGCAGAGGGAGACCTGGGCACCAGTTCATCACCTGAGCTATTCCAGTCAAAAGCAATTATTATTCTTATTAAGTAGCAGCCCCTGCTGTGAAGCCTCATTAGGTTAATGGGCTTCTTGGGAGCCACCCTAATTAAATCCATTTCCCATCTAGGCATGTCCTGGTGAGGCAGAATGCACAATGCTGATTAAAATGGGCCTGAAATGGCTCTTTCAGCCAGTGCAAAACCGGCAGAATGCAAGTCCCACACAGAATTCTGGTTTTAATATGCAGATTAGCACTTAACAATTCAATTACTGCTCACCTGATCCCAGCTCTGTTTGTATTTAGAATAATAAAGCCACAGAACAAGGAGTACCATTTAAGGCAGCAGTGAGAGGTTTTGGCAATTAAAACCTTTGTCAGGAATTCTCCAGCTCAGCCAGCCTATCTCAGTTATTATCAAGCAAAGCTTGAAAATCAGAGAATTTGGCTCCAAAAAAGTCCTGGTATCCCAGATCAAAAGCTGAGCCAGGCCTGGCATCTCAGAGCCCAGCTAGAGGGGACTGGCACAAGAATCTCCAGGATAGGTTTTTGTTATTTTTGTTGAAATAACAGCAGAAGAGATACAGGATTTGAAAAGTGTGGGGAAAATCACAGAATTGTTGAGGTTGGGAAAGCCCTCAGAGATCAGCAAGTCCAACTCTTAAACCAGCACTGCCAGAACTGTTCAGGCCTTGTTTAAGAAATAGAGGTGAGATCCTCTAAAATAGAATTGAAGTTTGTGTTTACAGAACTGCCCTGGCTGCATTTTGGGCTTGCAAAATGAACAAAAAGGGAGATTCAGCTCTCATTTGATCCTGCTTTTCAGAGACCTGGGAGGAAGTGAATGGAAGACCTGAAAAAATGTGTCCTAATTTCTACATCTGCATGTAGAAATAACAATATTGATTACAGGCCAAGGAAAAAAATACAGCTATTTGCATGGACACGCCAGAAATGCACCCAGAAATGTTATGGAAATTCAAAGTTTCACACAAAATTTGATGCTGCCTACAAGTTGTCACAGTAACATTTACCTTTCCCCTCGGAAATGAGATACCTTTGATGTTCCTGCTCCATAGCCAGAACCAAATTAAATTTTTTCTGGTTATGGTTATGAACATTCCTGCAGTGAGACATGTTCTGAGTCTGCTCCAAAGTCTTTTTCAATTAATGGAAAGATGGGAATCGATGCCAAAATGAGATCTAAATTATGTTCTTACTGAAAGGGTAGATCAGGGGGAAGGCAGATAGTCTGGGCTCTATCACTGCATCTCAAACCCTCTCCCTATTTTTGGGCCCCTCACAAGAAGAAAGCCATGGAGGGGCTGGAGTGTGTCCAGGGAAGGGAACAGAGCTGGGAAGGGGCTGGAGAATCCCTGAGGGAGCTGGGGGGGCTCAGCCTGGAGAAAAGGAGGCTCAGGGGGGCCCTTGTGGCTCTGCACAACTCCCTGACAGGAGGGGACAGCCGGGGGGATTTGGGATCTGGGAACAGGGACAGGAGGAGAGGGAATGGCCTCAAGTCACACCAGAGGATGTTTAGATTGGACATGAGGGAAAATTTTGTCACTGAAAGAGTTATCCAGCCTTGGCACAGCAGTGCTGGAGTCTAAAAAGGAATTTGAAAAGGGATTTAAAAGCTGTGTGGATGTGGCACTTGGGGACATGAGGCAGTGGTGGCCTTGGCAGTGCTGGGATGGTTGGACTCGAGGACTTTTCCAACCTAAACAATTCCATGTTTCCATGATTTAATTTGCCCTAAGGATTTGTACTGATTGGAACAGCAACCTGGAAAGTCAGGAACACCCGAGCTGGCAGTGCACAGCCACTCCCCAGGAAATGATTTTCATGCCACCACTTTGTCACTGCAGGGGCAGCAAAGTGACCTTAGAGAAGGGCCAGCCAGCCTTTCCTGCAGCTCTGCCTCCAGGGACTCACCAAGGACACTGTGTGCACCAAATCCATCCCCAGGGACTCACCAAGGACACTTTGTGCACCAAACCCTTCCCCAAGGACTCACCAAGGACACTTTGTGCCAAACCATTCCCCAGGGACTCACCAAGGACACTTTGTGCCAAACCATTCCCCAGGGACTCACCAAGGACACTTTGTGCCAAACCATTCCCCAGGGACTCACCAAGGACACTTTGTGCCAAACCCTTCCCCTTTTTGCCCCCAAACTCCAACCCAACCCAACCCAGGCCTTACCACAGGCCGGGACATCGCAGAGCTCCGACTTGAAGTTCTCATCCAAGGTGAAGCACCACGGGGCATCCTTCTGGTTGCCAGGGTTCCTGCAGTAGGAGTGGCCCCCGTTGAGCTCGGGGTACCTGGCAGCAGTGAAGGTGTGGGTGTGGGGGTACTGAGAGTTCCAGGGCTGGCACTGCCGCCCCGAGCGCGTCACGCTCACCGTGCCCCGGTAATCCACGCCCGTGCTGTTGTAGCACCTGTGATCTGCAAAGACAAACAACACTGAGGAGTGTGGAGGGATGGGAGAGATGGAAAACACCTCCACGGCCAGCTCACTATAGTAGGACCCCAGTTGGTCCGTGGGTTAGAGAGGGTTAATGGATGAGATTTGTTTCGAGAAGTTTTCTCTGACCAAGGGTGTTGGCATGAAGACAGAGGAGAGGAGAGGAGAAGAGAAGAGAAGAGAAGAGAAGAGAAGAGAAGAGAAGAGAAGAGAAGAGAAGAGAAGAGAAGAGAAGAGAAGAGAAGAGAAGAGAAGAGAAGAACCAGGGGGGAAAAAAACCCCACAGCTGTGGAAAGTATTTTTAGAAATGTTTAGAAAGAATAGGGATGGAGAGTTTTCCACCAATGACTGCCATGTTGACTAATTGTGACCAATAAGAAATTGTAAACTGTATAGAGGGTATAAAAGTTGGTGCAAAATTGTAATAAATAGATATGAGCCTCCTGAAGTATAGTGTGCCCTTTGTGTGTCGTGCCTGCCTACACAGTGACATCTCCCCACCAGGAAATCCATGGAAAGGGTCCAGCTTTCACTGGGTGATGGTCCCAAGATATTCCCAAGCACATTGGAATCTGGGTTGCAAAAGCAGGACCTTTAACTGCCAATTAAACTCTTCATTAATAGCCCAAGGGAAGGTTGAGGTGCCTCAGGGATTCAGGCTACAAAGACACCTGAGATACAAGCAGGGATCCACAACCACATCCTTGAGTCCTGCAGGGACTCAGCTCTGGTGAAAATATTTTTATTCTGTCGGTTCTTGAAGAGCAAAACTGAAAACCTGAGCTGAAACAACACCAGCAGGCAGCGCTGGCACAGCAGCACCTTTCCCATGGAACAGCAGACATTTCCCACTTACTTTTATTGATGGGATCAGCCATGGGGATGCCGATGCGGATGCAGTTGGCAGCCTCGGGGCTGTCGGGCTGGGGCAGATCCTCACAGTTGGGCAGCTTCAACCTCATCAGGATCATGGGGTTGGACCTGGCAAAGATGTACTCGGTCTGGCAGAGCACATTCTCCAGGATCTCACACTCATCCCGGCACAGATCCCGAGGTTTGGGAGCAGAGGAGGTCTCGTCACAGTAGGGGAAGGCGTAGTGGCACAGGGAGGGGATGGCAAACTGGGAGCATTTATCTGACAGATGGCTCGAGGTGCCGATCATGGTGAAGGCAGCTGCGAAAAAAAAAACAAACAAAAAAAACACACCAGGTTTTCACTTGGCAATGTTTTCCCTGTGCTGTTGTTGCCTTCCCAGTAAAACCCTCGCTCCCCACTGCAGGTGGTGGATGGGAATGCTCAGCACTAATTACACTGGAAGTTATTAACCATGCTGATTGCACTGACAAGGGAAAATACGTCAGGTTTGCATCATGGGATTGTCTTGGTTTAGTTTGATTTCTGGCCAATGCACCAATAAATGTTCTAGTTTTGGTTTGTTACTTTCAATATACTCATTTTTTTGTTGTGAGATAGAATTAGGAGCAAAAGCAAGGAAGAATTGATCCAAACTGCTAAGCTTATTACCCAACCCCCAAACATTATTATTCCTTCAATTACTCCTATAATTATTCCTTTTATTTTCCCTTTTTTTCCTCCCAAATAACTTAGAATAATTTACAAATTCATGTAATATTTGGAAGCCCAACAGGTAAACCCCAAATTCCTGCACTGGTTCCTTCGTGGAAGGTGACAACTTTCATACAATCCCAAAGAATTTTGCAAACTAAATGCTGGAAGATTATGAACTGGTGGCTCCACCTTGCCTTTCTTGGGGAAAGGAAGCCTTTTTCATTTTTTTTTTATTTTTTTTTTTTTGCAATGCTGGCAGTGTTTGGAGACAAAGGGAGAAGAGAAATTTGGGATATTCTGACAGCAAGAAAAAAATTCTATCTGAATATAGAGATGATTACCAGGGCTAGGATCAGGCCAAGTTAATTTATATGAAAAATAGAGAACATCATGATATCTATGATATCTGTGAATTCAGCAACCCCATCAGGACATCCCACAAAAACAATGGCAACTGGTTCTCCCCTAAACCCCAAGGAAAACCACAACTTGCTGCATTTTTATGCAGCTTTTCCCAGCACCTGAATTATCCCAGACACTTAAAACCAACTAAAGCTGGTCCCCCTTTGTTATCAAAACCTGCTGGGGTAACAGCAGCACTGAGTCTCCCAGAAGCTGGAAACACACAGCCCCTTCTCCTTGAAAAATCTTTTTTTTAGGTGTTTTGGGATGAGCTGGAGGAGCAGAAACACCCAAACAAACTCATGGCAAGAGGGAATAAAGCCCAAAGCAAAATAACATTGCTGTTCATAAAACTCCAGCAGCTTTTTGGGAGCAGGTAACTCAGTGAGGAAGCAGCCAAGGAGTTTTTACTCACCTGTAATCTGATTTTCTATTTCCCCCTGCATGTGCAAGGACTCCATGTAGATGGTTCTGTTCCCAATGAAGCGGGCACAGGCAATGCCCCTGTAAGGTTGGCAAAACCCATCCTCCTCATACTCATCCCTGAAATCAGCCAGAAACATTCAATTGTGACTGTAAAATAGTGAAAACAATTAGGATTACTTCCTTCTATTCCACAAGGTCTTGAATATTTGTTTGTTTAAATCAACCCCCTTCATCTGCCTGGTAAAAAGTGGCATTTCAGCTTAGCCAAAATATACATTAATGTTGTATGAAATGAGTGCTTTTAAGGCTCTGCTCAGAAATACACCCAGCCTTGATTAGAAGAGAAATATAAACTGCCTGGAAAAATAGGATTGATGTTTATTTAAAGCAGCTAACACATAGTTTTCTATTTTTAAACCAAGCTTAATATTGATAAACACAGCAGGAAGAGTCATGCAAGCAGAATTTAAAGTGTATATAGAAAATCCAACCTCTGCCAGCACCCATACCCTGGAAATAGGAAATGTTTGCTCAGCCTTCCATGTGTGGTAACATTTGGTGCTAAAACAGAACCAAAACTGACACAGGAGTTCAACAGACACGTTTCTTTCATTAGGTGCTTTCTTTTAGGCAATATAGGAGACATTTAATCCAGAAATCCAGATGGGAAATGATCTGCCAATGCTCTTCAAACAAAGTAAAGAAAGGAAATTACTGAAGAGCCAGGCAGACACTGGGTGTTGTGAATAATCAGCAGTGAACAGGGGTTTTAGTGGGGTTTTGAGGAGGGGAACATGATCTCTGAAATCCCAACTGCATGAATCAGCCCTTCCAGTTCCTTCCTTTGAGGATCCACTCTATTTTTGAGATTTTTGGGATGAATTTTCTGCACAGACACCTCGGCCCTGCTTGAGGTCCCAGCAAAAGGAGGTGCTTGATGAAAATTTGCTGGGTTTTTTTTGTTTGGTTTTTTTTTTTTTTTTGTTATTCCTGCCCAGCCCAACCCAGCCAGCTCCTCAAATTCGGATAAATGATACAGGGATATCCCTGGGGATGATGACAGCCGGGCAGGGAACAAGTTCCTTCCTTTGTGTGTGTGCAGAAGTCTCCCTCCCCCAGATACAGAAAACCCAACAGTGCAATCACACTACGCCTTAATAAGAGAAAAAAAAAAAAAAAAATCAGAGCTTTTTTTAATCAACTCTGCCATTAAGTTTAACAAAAGCCACTTTCATCCCCTCCTGAAGACCTTGGAAATGCAAATTCCACGGGGGCTCTTTGAAGTCTCCCATTCTTTGTGCGCCGCTCCCAGGCGCTGTCCCCTCGGCCAGCCCCGGCTAATGGGATTAGTGGGGAAGAAGCGCTGGGATCTCCTTCCAGGACATCCCAGACATCCCCCGGCACCGCCGAGCTCCCAGAGCAGCGTCCCGGGATCCCCGCAGAGCTCACGGGGAGAAGCCAAACCCCAGGGATTAAAGCGCAGTAATTGATGAGTGGGAAGGAGAAGGGGTGGGAAAGAGGGATGGGAGAGATGGAAAACTCCTCCACGGCAATCTCACCACTGGGAAATCCATGGAAAGGGTCCAGCTTTCACCGGGTGATGGTCCCAAGATATTCCCAAATATTGGAACCCCAAATTCCTTCACTTTTGGGTTGCAAAAGCACGGCCCATTAAACTCTTCATTAATAATTAAGGGAAGGTCGAGGTGCCTCAAGGATTCAGGTAACAAAGACACCTGAGATGCCAGCAGGGATCCACAACCACATCCTTGGGTTCCTGCAGGGACTCAGCTCTGGTGAAAATATTTTTATTCTGTCGATTCTTGAAGAGCAAAACTGAAACCTGAGCTGAAAAAAACCCAACAGCGACTGCAGGCTCTGGAGTTCATCTTCTCATCATTAAATGCCCAGATAGCATATTACTAATTAACTGATTATTATTATTTTATGGAATTATAGGATCATAGAATCCCTAAGGTTGGAAAAGGCTGCTAAGATCGAGTCCAACCATCCCCAGCACTGCCAAGGCCACCACAGACCATGTCCCCAAGTTCCAGATCCACAGGGAATTTAAATCCTTCCAGGGATGGGGACCCCACCACTGTGCCAGTATCTGACCAGCCTTTCTATGAAGCAAATTTCCAAAATATCCAACCTGAGCCTCCCCTGGGCCAGTCTGAGGCCATTCCCTCTCTTCCTGTCCCACTTCCCTGGGAGCAGATCCCAAACTCCCCCCGGCTGTCCCATCCTGTTGGGGGTCCCCTCCAAACCCTTTTTTCTCCAGGCTAAATTTATCCTGGAATTTCACTCAAGGATTCCACAGAGGCTCCCTTTGGAGGGAAGGATGGGCAGCGAGCAGGGACACCGGCTCACCTTGGCTGGAAATCCCAGAGGAGCGGGATTTTGCAGATAATCTCAAGAGAGGAAGATGAGAGTGAAAGAGGAAGGGCCAGGATGTCACCAGCTCTGCCCTGGGGCTGCATCCAGGGAATTCACACAGGGAAAATTGCAGATTAGTAACTCACGAGGAGCAGGAACTACTTAGGATTGTTTTGGAAATCAGCTGCATAATGGGGCAGAAAGGTAAAACAAATGAAAGGAACAGGAACACCAGGGTATGACAGAGGGACCCGGGGACTCCGTGGTCCCCTGGACTCTGCTCCGGGGCTCATGGGGACAAAAAAAGGGAACAGCAGCTCCCTGAGCAGTTTTGGGGAGCTCTCCCAAACCTTTTCCCACGGAACAGACGCTGCCGAGGTGATCGCCCTCTGCTTTCCACACATTCCATCCAAAACCCACCCAAACCCAGAGCCGGAGCCCGACACGAAACCCACAAAAACCTGAAGGGTTCCCGCAGCTGAAACACATTCCGCGCCTCCTGCTGCCCCCTGGCAGCGCTCTGGCTTTAAATACAGCTATTTGCAGCTTTGGCTTTAAACACATTCATCGCGTTTTGGCTTTCAACACAGCAATCCGTTTCTGGTTTTAAACACAGCGATCACTTTTTGATTTTAAACGCACCGATCAGTTTTTGGCTTTAAACACAGCTATTATCAGGTTTGGCTTAAACATACTTATCGGTTTTTGGCTTTAAACGCAGCAATCGGTTTTTTGTTTTAAACACACCGATCAGGTTTTGGCTTCAAACGCAGCAATCGGGTTTTTTTTTGTTTTAAACACACCTATTTTGGCTTTAAACACAGCTATTTATCAGTTTTTGGCTTTAAACACAGCCCTCGGTTTCTTAGGATCAAGGCTGAGTCCGCATTTCTTTCCCCAGCCCGTGTTTGGCATCCCTCACCTGCTCTGTGTGAGGGATCACCGCATCCCTGCTCGGATGTGTTCCTGCTCCTTGATCCTGATCCTGCACAAGGAAGGCTCCAGCAGGATGGAAATTAAGCCTGATCCAGCAATTAACGCGTTAACATTTCCAGACGAGCTTAAATCCTAATGATTAAATCCTAACGAACTGGAAGTCAGTCCAAGCCTGGAGGCGTTTCTGATTTTGGATGGACTTTAATCACTTGGGCAAATTCTGGCTGAGTGGGGAGGACAGCAGGTGGAAAACAGGGATGGCAGAAAAGAGGGATGGCAGCAAACAGAGGTCGCAGTAAACAGGGGTGACAGCAAACAGGAACAATTCCAGCCCAACCACAGCCCAGGATTTGGGGTCTGGGAGCTGCCCCATGGCTGATCCCTGCTCCTTGCACTGCCTGCACCCCCACGGTGAGTGTTGGGTGATGGCAGCACAAGACAAAAAGTGCTGGATTTTAATGATCAAAAAGATGATACAACACGGGCTTGAAGATTCTTTCTCTTCAGATTTGGTTTCCACTCTGTTTTCTGTTTCATTCTGTCAATGCTTCCAGCCTGGATGTTTATCTTGGAGCTTGCCCATTGCTTTTGGATCCCCCTGTGCCAACACCTCTGGCTTGGTGTAATAATAGCACCAAGGACTCATTGACACCATGCTCAGGTGTCTCTGAGGATCTGACTGCTCAAAGTTCACAGAAAACCTTTGAAGGGTGTCCACATCCAAAATCTCTTTAAAATCCCTTCCAGCCCAGAGCATTCTCTGATCCCATCTCTTTATCTCAGCTGCTCCTGGCCTGAAGCTCCAGTGAATGCAGAGGCTGATCCCCCTCCCAGAGCAGCTCCTTTCTGAAACTGGGCAGAATTTCTGTTTCTGCAGCTTTTTGGACATCCCCATGCAAACCAGGCAGAGCAGAGAAACATTAACAATCAGTTTGCAATATTTATTTTATTGCTTAAGCCTGGAGGGGCTCTGTAGTACCACCTCCTCTGCAAGTGGTTCCTAAACACAAACCATCTCTGCAAGGCTCTCTGTCAAACCCCACTTCCCAACATCCTGAATTTTCTTTGCCAACTTTTATCTAAATCACAAGAAATCGCCCAGATTTAAACATTTCCAGCAAATGCCAACAACAAGTCCAGGAACTCAGTTCAGCAAAAGCTTTGTAACCAGGCTTTAACACGAGTTCATTTAGAAATATTTCATATATTGATAGAAGAACTGAACCTGTGAGATCATGTTGTATTTGTTTTTACAACCCAATATATTAAAAATGCATATTCCAGAGATGCTGTAATTGTGTGGTCATTCCTACCACACCCCATGGATTTCCTTCTTTCTTTCTTTTCCTTCCTTCCTTCCCTGCTTCCTTTCTTCCTTTCTTTCTTTATCTCTTCCCCTTTTTGCCTTAGGAAGGATTGAAATGAGTACCCTGAAAGAAGGAATCATAAACACAGGACTAATTTGGATATCTTGACCAAAAATGGCCAAAGGAGAGAACAGAACAAGGCAGACAAAGTCCCAAACGCTCTGAGTGTCCCAAAAGCCAGCATGAATTAAGGTGTAAATGCAGAGAATTATTTATGAGAATTAACCAATCTGAAGAACAAAAGCAAATAAATGCTGTATTATCTCCCAGATCTACCAAGGGGAGATGGAAAAGTTTTGGCTCTGGGTGAAGACTGCAGACTTTTTTTTCAGTGTCTTTTTTTTTTTCAGTTTTGTCTTGCCATTAATTACAAGGTGCATCAATAAATTATTTTTATGGTTACGAACACCCAGTGCCCCCTCTCTGTATAAATTATTTGTACATTGTTAAATAAATTATATTTTGTTCCCTCCTCATATTCCAGCTTCACACAAGATGAAATGAAAGGGTTTTGACTTGGCAGATCTCCCTTAAAGCAAACAGATGAATAAAATTCTCTCATATTTTCCAAAGAGCAAAACTCAGTTGCTTGTGCCTCGTTTGGAAAATGGGAACACGTTGGCTCAGTTTCATGATAATATTTCAGCAAATTTCTGCATTTCACTTTGTAAAAAGGAGAGAACTGCCCAGACTTCCACATCACTGTGGAATTTAGGGAAAAGTTCTGGGGAATAAAAGCTGCTGCTGTTTGACACCCTTTTAAAGGCACAGCACAGGGCAGCCAGGGCTGGAATGGGGCACTGGGAAAGCAGAGGCAGAAAGCAAAAAGATCTTTATGCTGTGCTTTGATATCATTATAGAGTCCCACAACACCTCTGAATAATAATAATATTAATAATAATAACAATAACAATAATAACAATAATAATAATAATGCTAGTACAGCCTGGGATAGTGGAAGGTGTCCCTGCTTCTGGCAGGGGTTGGAATAAGATGATTTTTAATGTCCTCCCCAACCCAAACCATTCTAGGACTCTGTGATTAAAAAATACCAATAATTAAATAAGATCTGCCTAAGGAATTCCTTTACTTAGTTGTTCCCTCACTATCCAGACTGATGGCTGCTTTGACATGATGCCTCCAATCCAGATATGGATAAATAACCCAAAATTCCTGTGGGTTTGGGATGCTGTTGAATGGATTTGCAGCGGGATTGCACCATGGAGCCCAAATCAGCACTGAGGCCACATTAGGGCCACAAACTGGAGCTAAAAATTGATCAAAAATCAATAAATCAGCTCTGAGATTCCGCTTCAGAGATGTTTTTTTTTCCCTCCCAAACACCTGAAATGTCCCTTTGCTGACACCACTGTGCATTCCCTGCAGGCTGGGGGGGCTCAGCAGCTGCTTAGGGAACAACCCTGGGAGCAGGGTTTGGATCTTTCCTGGCAGATTGCTGACACCACGATTCAGGATGAGCCTGAAATCAAAGGCTCAGAGCTCTGGCAATGGCAGCAAACTCCTGGCACTGGTGTTTGGTTTGACAGAGCTGTTTTAAAGTTTGGAAGCTCAGCTCATCCAAATTTCGAAACTCAGAAGTGGGGGGGGAAAAAAAAAAAAAAAAAAAGTGAAAAGTTTTTGAAGAGCAGTGAAGAAGGATAAGATTGCACATGCTTGAAGGTTGCCTGCTCTCCCAGAAAAATCCCCTCCCTCCTGCTGGAATCCCTCCTGGAGCTGCAGGGGTCTCACCCACCATTACCCACCCCTCGTGGGCATGGAGCTCCAGACAGGGGGGCTGGCATGGAAGGATGGGCAGCCCCACCCCACCCCACCCCACAAAAGTGCAGCTGCTCTGCCCTGAGTGACCCCAGAGCCCAGGGATGATGGTCTGGGGGCAGCTGGGAGGGCATGGATGGGGCTGGAGCACATCCCATCCTCATCCATGCCCTACACCCTGCTGGGAAGGCAAAGGGAGGAGATTTCCTTTAAGAGCTTGGCCACATCCTTCAGGGTTTTTTATTTTTGTCCAAATCCCTCCTAGCTGGGAGGGAATATTCAGAATTTAGGGCCCAGTTATGCACATTTTTGGTTGAACTTGAGAAGGTTGCCCAGCCCTAAATTCTGAAAATCCAGATTCTGATGTTCTGGAAAGCAACATCCCAACCCTTCCTGCATATCAGGACACTGCAAATACAGCTTTGAACTCTTCCAAACTGACAGAAAAACCTGTAATATTGAACCCCACAAAATCAGTTTCAGCCCATTTTATCTCTCCCTAACTCTTTCCTGCTTTCCCTTATTTTCTGGAGTCACAGCTTTATTTCTGCTCCTCCCTCCCTTCTCCTTCCTCCTAACATTTAATTTGTCTTCTGTGCCTCAAATAGTTCTTTCTTCTGGTGACCTAATATTTTAACCTTAAGCGTGATGAGAAACAGACTTCACAAACCTGACACTTGAATTAAAAGTGAAACACATGCCTCAGCACAAGTTAATTAAAAATAATACCTATAATGTTAGCTTGTTTCAGCTATTATTTGACCAGAAATTTGCACCTATCAATAAATGGGAGTCCACGATTGCTGCAAAAAATAACAGCAAGCTCGAAGTTACCAAAATTAGCAATTTTATTTCACAGATAAAAAGATCTCCCTGATAGGAGGGGGCAGCCAGGGGGGGGGATCAGGACAGGATGAGAGGAAACAGCCTCAAGTTGTGCCAGGAGAGGTTTAAGTTGGATATTGGGAGAATTTTTTCATGGAAAGGGTGATCAGGCAGTGGAACTGGGGCAGTCCCCATCCCTGCAGGGATTTAAAATCCCTGTGGATGTAAAGAATCCCATGGCTGTGTGAAATTCCAGAAAATGAAAGAAATTTAAAGAAACTTAAAGAAAATGCAGCAGATTTCCCTCAAGAACCTTCCTAGGAATTTCCAGGTGGGAATTCAGAGCTTTCCTCAGCAGCCTGGGATTGTTGGCTTTAGGAGCATCCCAAAGCTGAGCTGGGGGTGAATCCAAACCCATTTTTAGCAGTCGATCTCAGTGAATTACTTACTCAAGCCTCACAACTGTGAAAACATTTGAAAGCTCACAAAAAAAACCTGCAGGTCCATCATAAATCCCAGCTCCTGCCACACAAATTCCTGAGCTGGGAATTGCCAGAGCTTTAAAGGAGCATCCCCACCAATACCAAAGTGGGAACTGTGGAAAAGATCCTTCTGGAGATAGGAAAAAAAACAACAAACAGCAGGGAAAATCGGCTCCAGTGGAAATGCAGAGCTGTCCCCCTGTGCCCTCGTGGAAATGGGATAAGGCACAGAGGGAGAACCTGTTTGTTTTCATAAAAAACATTTTCCCCCTCTCCGGAGGCTGCACAGACCTGAGCAGAGCAGCCAAACTCCAGGAACCACCCTGGGACCAAAGCACTCATATTTCATGAGGTAGGGCTGGAATATTCAGAATTTAGGGCTCAATTATTCACATTTTGGTTAGCCTTGAGAATATGCCCAGCCCTAAATTGTGAAAATCCTGCTTTGAGGAAGGAATTGTGAAAATCAAGCGGTTTTCTACTCAAAAATGGGACAAATCCCTCCCAAAACTTCAGTTTCTAGGGAAAAAAAACAAAACCCAGCTAGTCACTGCCTCTTCCTCATGTTAGCCCAAAAAAGTGAATATGTTCCAACACACTTTTCTGCCTCTTTTCTGGCAGCAGCATTGAAAGAATTATTAAGTAAATTCTAAACTCTTTTTTTCTTTTTTTTTTTTTTTTTGTTGGAAACATCTAATTTTTCAAGGCCAACCAGTTTGAAACTCTAAATTTTAAAGTTTAAATTGTTTGTCTGAGCAACTCAAGGAAAAGCCCAGTCTGTAGAAAACATCTAAAATTCTCTCCCTCCACAGCCTTTTTACAGCCAATAATTGGTATTCAAGGTGAAAAAAACAAACTTTTCATCCCCCACGACAAGCACATTTTAAAATTCGTGTGGCTGAAAATGCACAAATTTTTCTGGACCTAAGTTTTAGGATATGGAATTTATGAATATTTCCCAACACATAAAACAATCCCAATTGCTTTATGTAGTTTTATTTTATTATTCCAGCGTGCCAGCAATTGTGAATACAAATGCCCTCGAGGTTTGCATTAGAAGGAATTATGTTAATGTGCCACTGGGAATGGATCACCGTTTTTTAAGGCATTTTACACATGATTATTGGGGTGCTTTGATGCAAATTAAAGCATGTCTGCCAGACTTCCTACCTGTGCCACCAACATTTCAGCTGCAAATCTGAAATTAATTGGTATTGATAAGCTCAGATGGATGATATGGCTGATACTAATGCATTCTTCCACTAGAAAAATATTATTTAAGATAACAGACTCGTTGCTAGAACCTTGTTTTAAAAACATCTGTTCTGGCACACTCCAGCAGTTGCACTGGATCAAATTTGAAAGCTGGGTTTTATCTCAGAGTGGGTGAAATTCTCAGATCAATACTCTTATCGTGGTCTTGTAATATAAAACACGGATTTTGCAACTGCATAGAAAATTGGAGGATTAAGCCAAACATCATTTAAAATCAGGCACACCCCCCCAACCATGCAGCAGAGCCATTTAGAGTTGAAAAATCAAAAGAAACCTTGATATTCCCACCCTGCTGCTCCTTTGATCCAGCCAAGGAACTTTATTTTGGCAAGACCACGATTGCCTGTTTTGTCTGCAATGCCAAGGCTGGAGTAACAATCCGTGTTATTCATGGAAAAATACCCAGCTGAAGCCCAGGGAGTTCCTCTGCTTTATCCCCACACAGCTGAGACTGGACCCTGAAATATTCCCAGCTCCCAGTGCAGAGCAAACACTCCCCAGAGCCTTCCCTCACATCTAGCACTGCTGGAATCTTTTTTTTTTTTTTTTTTTTTGTTATTTCTTGTTCCTTTTCCCAGTCTCCAAAAGTTGGGAATACTCCTGGAAAGGCAAATCCTCATCTGATATTCCTGGGTTAATTGGTACCTGTTGTGGGGGGAAAAACTGACACCACCACATTTCAAATGAATGCTGAAAAATTACCATGAGGAGCAAAAATCAGACAAGGAGATTTCCAAAACTACCAGAGCTGCCCAAAGAGGCTTTATGATGCTTTCAAGTCCAAGATGAAGATTTTCTGCTGTAATTCAGATTTGTTTGTCACAAGATGGAAATGGTGGAACTGGCACCAATAACGCAGAGTTAAAGGCATTTATTTATCATTTAAATGCAATAAAACCATTTCTGTTCCAAAAGTAGCTAAAGAAGGCATCAGAGAGGAATTGCTAAAACCAAATCTTTTAACCACAGGCAGGCTGAGGCAATTTCCATCCCAGAACTGTAGAAGAAACCTCTCCATGATCTCTGCAGGACATTGTGTGCTGTCTGTACTCACACACATCCTGGGAAAACCCAAATCACTGCTGGCCTTACCCCACCCAGGCCAAAGCAGTGGAATGGCTGGAATGGCAAAATGGAAAACCCAAACAAGCCAGGATTTGGGGTGGTGACAGAGCTGGGGGCAATTCCCAGGAGTTTATGGAAAAGATTCCTCTCAGGGTCACCCTGGCAGAGTCAAGAGCTGGGCTGTAAGGGAAGAGTGGTTGCACATTTAGGATCCTGAAGGGGCACCTGACCCCATGCACGAGCATGGCCAGAGGTTAAAGACACATAAAATCAACATGACACATTTTTTTCCCCTCATAGATGTGCCCCAGTTAATTAAAAATCAGAACTGAGGGCAAGGAGAGAAGTTCTAGAGCAGTGGGGATTGCAATGGTCCCTTCTCACTTTAAGATTTCCAAATCTCTAAACCAGCTGTGAACCTTGAAAAGGGACTGGACTGCAAAGTGATCTTCGGGCAGAACTGTGACAAAAGAATGTGTCCATTCATCTGGAGCAAAATCGGGATGGAGAGAAAATTTATTTGTTGAAAGTAAATTCACCAACAGGAGAAATTTGGCTGCAGAACTCTGGCAGGGTAACATTTGTGATTCATTTTTTTGCTGAGCACTGCTCTTGGCTGGCTCAGGCACCAATAACAGCATCCAAAGAGCAGCTCAGATGATAAGTGCTTTCCTTCCTCACCCAGGTAACCACACATGTTTTCCTGTTAACAAGATCAATAAACTTGACACACTCAGAAATGGATGATTAACTCCTTTTACAGTATTTGAGGTGGCCCGGGGTTATTGCTTTGAACAGCCAGAGCTGGAACGTCAGGAGTGGTTTTAATTATCAGGATAAATAATGTAACACCTTATAATCTTCTCCCTTGCACTGCAGGGCTTGGTGATGGAGCTACCCAGGCTGGGAGTGAGCAGTGATGTTCTCCTTGTAGGAAAACTCATTCCCAAGGTTTTGCACCCTGTTGAAGTCACAAAAGCCCCCTGGGTCACTACAGATTTATTCCCATTTTTCATGGTTTTACTAGGCTGAATAAACACTTGCCCCAACACTGGGTCTCCTCAAGGCTGCAGAAGCCTGGAGTAAAATTTAAAGTCGAGGTTGAGATGAGTTCAAATTGAAAAAAAATAATAAGTTTAGATGGGATATTAGGAAGGAATTGCTCCCTGGGAGGGTGGGGAGGCCCTGGAAGAGAATTCCCAGATTTGCTGTGGCTGCCCCTGGATCCCTGGCAGTGCCCAAGGCCAGGCTGGAGCAGCCTGGGACAGTGGAAGAGACAGGGAATGAGCTTTAAGGTCCCTTCCAAACCAAACCAAACCAAACCAAACCAAACCAAACCAAACCAAACCAAACCAAACCAAACCAAACCATTCCACGATTCTGGCAGGGAAGGAAGCTCCCAGCTGGGACAGAGATTTCCAGGGACAAGCCAAGGTCCAGCACCCAGCTCTGGATCCCAGCCTGGGATCTCTCAGCAGGCAAAAAAAAAGCAAAAGCTCAGCACCGAGTCTGCCCCAAGGGGGAGGAGAATCCCAAAGTGCCCAGGGGAAGAGAGGATTTACAGGCAGGCAGAAACGACTTTTCATGTGGGTGAAAGAACGCCAAGGACAGGAAACAAATCCATCCCACAGAGCCACAGACGCTGCCTCTCCCCCTGCCAGTGCCCTGTGCTTGCAAGGCTGTAATTATTCTCATTATTCCTTCCTTTTGTTCTCCTGGATAATTCCTACCACGAGCAACCGGAGCTTTCACTCCTGCAATGTTCGAAATGTTTCATCTTCATTCATTTTCCAGCCCACTGATAAACCAAAAACCTGCATAAAGCTGTGCCCAGAGCTGAGCTTGGGATCTGATGAATCTCCAGCAGATCCCTCCTTTCCTCGGTTCCCCATCAGCACAAAACTAAAAGAGCAGAAGAGGATTTGTTTAAGGAATATCAGCAGCAGCTGGGCACTGAAATAAAAGAACAAAATGAGACAGAGATTGAGATTTGCCCACTGAGATTTTACTGCTGGCTCATGTGAGAGATTTTACTGTGACCACAGAAACATTAGAGACCTTTAAATAGGATTTCCCTCATCATTAAAAGCATTATGGCACAGGGGAACCTCGTGTACCTTGGAGGTGACCTCAGATATTCTAATTGGGCTCTGAAATGTGTGAATCTTTATCCCACCCTTCCACCCAGCCACTCCCAAGGCCCAGGAAAGTTCTGGAGCAGCACTGGGCCACCAGACACTGCAAGGTTCGAAGTAAAACAAGTATTTTGAAACCCATTTGTTCCACACGAGAGATGTTCCATTTTCTCTTTCAGAAAATCGTAATTAAATCACAATTTCACTCGTCACTTTTCTGACTCCGTTATATTGAACTCCTGGCAGCCAGACACCATTTCACACCACGAGCACCCAGGTTACAGAATTATTTCCCTTCTTCCCTCCTCCACCTGCAGCCCTTTCCACCTTTCCCCAGGAGTCAAACATTGGGCAATAGAGGCAGTGGGGACCAGAGAGAAACTCAAGTTCTGGGTTTTGCTGCAGCACTGACTCCTTGGAATGACTCTGAACCCACCACAGGCTGGTGGGGAGGGAAATCAAGGACCTTGGTTTCAAAGAATTTAAAGTTTTGTTGTTGTTTTATTTTTTAACTGCTTTTAAGGTAGACCAGCAAACCCCCCCCTCCAAAACAGAACACAAAGCTCCCAAGGCCCGAGACTGAGGAGTATTTTTCATTGTAAAATACAATCCTTGTCCCCAAAAAACCACTTCCCACCTCTATTTTAGCAACTCTGCAGTGAAAGGCTGCTGAAGAAGGAACTGGGTTGGATTTACACACAAATAAAACAACAGATAAAACAGTAATTTTCCTGTGTTGTCTCAAGCATGACAAAAATCAGGTTTAATCTCACATGAATTAGAGACTCTCTAAAACATCATTTTTGATTTGTTCTCTTTGAGCACACAACACACATTCAGGCCAAGTCCTTCCAAAGCCAGGCTCTGCTAAGCCAGGACTGAAACCTGACCCAGGCCAGGATGGCTGAAATCCATTGTCACTGTAATATTGTCAGATCTTTCCTCACAGCCTTCAGGCTCAAAGAAATCCCTCTAAGCCACTTAAAATGTCCTTCTGATTAGAGCTAAAGGAGAAAATTTTGATTAAAAGTGTCTTAAAGAGCAAACACCGCTTCCTGAACACTGGAATGCTTCACAAAAACCCAGTGGTTTGGCCCAAAGTGCTGCTGCAAGCTTTTAGCAACTCCACGAGGGATTTTGGGGTTGGCTTCAAAAGAGCAGTTACCTGGAATGACCACATGAAATATGGGAAAAGCAGATTATGCCTCTGCTCTGAAGCACAGCCAGCATCTCCCTCCTCTCTGCTGGGTGAGGGGCTGTGCAATTTTTATTTTCTGAGACAAATGCCTGATGGCCTCAGGCAATAAAAGCAAAGTTTGGAAGCTCAGAATTCTTTAATCAAATCCAATCGTTTTGTTTCCAAGCAGACTTAGTGCAGCCCTAATGTGGAGTTTAGGAACACAGGTCCCCTGTCCTGGGGGGGGGGATGAACTCCAACCCAGACAATTCCTGCAGGGAGAGCAATGGGAAAAAGGGAAAAAGGCCTCTGGGTGACATTGAGGCATTAATGGGAACAATATTTGGCAGGTTTGACTGTTTGGTTTAACTCACAAGACTGGGTTTATTATTAGTCAGACCCACACTGCCAACTGGGCTTAATGATATTTATTATTTTTTACAACAGTTGAAGAATATCTCCATGAACACAATGTTCTGGAGGAAATGATCAGCAGAAGTAATGCAACTTTCCAGCCTTTCTTGATTTATTTTTTGCCTTTCTGTTGTCAAAAACTTCAAAATGATCCTCACTTTGCTCCTATTTAAATAAATCAGGAGAACAGGCACAGAGTTTGTAACTCAGGGTCAAATTATGTCATCAGAGGATTTCTTTAGTGCTGTGGAAAGACTGATAACTGAGATATTCAATTAGAGAAAGGAAAAGTTATCCTATATCTGTACTTTACTTATCAGTCCCCTTGGAATCATAGATTTATAAAGACTGGGAAAGATCATTGAGTCCAATGAATAACCAGGACCCTGTGAGGGATTTGAGAATTTCCTGGATCTAGGGTTAAAAAAGGCAATAAAGTCTTGCTAGATATATAAATATGAATATAAATAAACCCATTGATGTATAAATAAAAGCAATAAAGACAGAATGACAGCATAAATGCCTCTTTCAGTGTTATCCTCATTCCCAACTCCCTCAAAAATCTGGCCACAAATCCCACGTGCCAGGCCAGGGAACACTGACTGTGCAACTGCTTGTGTGAAAGTCTGATGGAAATACAAGTCCCAAACCCCTCAAATGCTGCCTGGAGCATTCCACAAGGGCCACTTCCACCTTTATTCCACATTTATTCCCATCTGCAGTTGCTGTGGGTGACCCTGCAGAGAAGGAAAACCAAGGCAGCTCTTCAGCAGCACTTTGTCTTCCCTTTGTGCTCCCCAGCTTCCAATGCACTTCACTCCCTTCTCCCTCCCTGCTTAAAAAAATATTGACACCTCTGTAATTAATTTGTTTTCAGATAATTCAGCTCTGTCTCCATTCTGGGCTGGACCTTTCCCTCATGCCACGTGTGGGCAGGAGGGGTTTCTGTTTGTGCTGCCTGCAGATAAGGGAACACTTCAGCTGAAATCTGCAGGAATTGTTATCAGACACCCTTTTAAAAGTCAGAAGCACTTTCTAAGGTCAATCTTGCACCAAACTCCAGGCCAATTTCTTTCCTGTAGGCTTGCCACAGCATAACAAATTAGAATTTAAGCCATTTCATGGCAAAGATTGTGGCTGTTTTCAGCACTGCTCACACGAGAGCTGGCAGGTGATGCAGGGCCGTGGCAGGCAGGAACAGCTGGATTTTGGGAAGGAATTCCTGGCTGGCACAGGGTGCCCAGAGCAGCTGTGGCTGCCCCTGGATCCCTGGCAGTGCCCAAGGCCAGGGTTTGGAGCAGCCTGGGACAGTGGAAGTGTCCCTGCCATGGCAGAGGTGGCACTGGATGAGGTTTTAGGTCCTTTCCACCCCACCTGGATTCCATTCTCTTTCCTGTTCCAGTCCACTCCTGCAATAGTTTGGGCTGATCCCCCCAGACCAGGTGCTCAGAGACCCTTCAGCTGCAGCAGCTCCAGCTCAGGCCCCTCAAACACACCTTAAATCCTGCTCTGGCTCAGCTTCCCACATGTCTGGGAGATAAGGGGAGGTAAGGAGGCAAAGGACCCTGCCATTCCCAGATAAGGTGTATATTTAGCTACCTAAGTACCCTGAGGTCGATAAACCACCCTGGAACAGGCTCTGCAGCCAATTCACTTCATCCAAGACACAGCTGTGCCTTCCTAAATTCTGTATCACATTCACCCAGAGCTCTTCAGCCCTTTTTGCTCGCTCAGGAAAATCCAAGAAAAAAAAAAAACAACAACAAAAAAACCCCAAAAAACCTGTGCACCCTCAGCAGACACTTCATTGTCCCCAGTGCCAAAACAGGACAAACCAGGGAAAAGGTGAGACAGTGGCATGAGAGATAAGTGTGCAGCACATCAAAGAGCCCGTGGAGAGGACAAGGCCAGCTCTCCCTGGGAACATTCCCATTCCCCCCTGGCCTGCTCCCAGCAGATAACCTGCCTGAGCCCCTGGAAACTGAGGATTCTTTTCCCTGGGATGAAGTCATGCAGCAGGATGTAACATGGTTTGTGTCAGCATCAGCCACTCAGGCTCCAACCTTGCACCACGTGGGGTTTTTTTTTGTTTTTTTTTTCCCCCCAAAAAATATATTTATATTGGCTTCTGCATGGAATATCCCACTTCAGGGCTGTGCCTCACATCCCACAGGCTGTAGGAACGAGCTGTTGCACCAGCACACAGTGGGACTGTAAAAGATCCCACACCAAAACACCTGGGAGTTGTGACCAGCCCTCATTCCAAATTTCCAGCGTTGAACAGCAGGAGGGAGTTTCTGTGCCAGCCACAAAGTGTGGGACAGGCTGGAATTCCAAGATTCCAGGAGTCAAAGCTGGCACTCAGAGTGCAGGGACGTTGCTCTCAGGATGCTGCTGGAGCACTGAATCTGTTCTGGCCTCTTGATTGGAATTTTTTCTTCTCTAAATTTTACTTTCTGTGGCCAAAAGAGGAAAGTCTCTGTGTTCCCCTTTGAAATCCACAATCACACACACAGTTGGCCAAGCCTCACCTGGATGCTGGCCAGTGCTGACACATTTTCTTGTTGCAGGAACCATGCTGGCACACAGAGCCACTGTACAAAAGATCTGTTTTACTAAAAAACCCAGATGTGTTTAGCTGAAAGTTTAAAAAAAAAAAAAAAAAATTTAAAAAAAGAATCTCAATCACTGAAAGAGATGGGAAAATCCAGGGGGGTTTGTGGTTTCACAAGCCTTGCAAGCTATTTCTGGGAATCACAAACCCCATTTCATTTTATGAATCAGATGCTCCTTAAAATTACAGTCCTCTTGTCTCCTCTTTTCCCCTCTCCTCATTCCCAGTGGTTAAATAAAGAACAAAACAATGCCATATTTAGGAGATTTATATATAGAAGAGGCTCCATGAAGAACAAAAGGACTGTTCCAGAGGACTGTTGGCACCAGCATGTACATATTCCACTTGGGAATATATCCCTGCCAATATATCCAGGTTAAACCTTTTCAGAACATGCTCACAACACAATAAATAATAAATACACAGAATTTTCCTGCACTCTTCCCACTGGATTCCACTCCAGCAGGGTTTTTCCAGCTCATTTTTACACCAGCCCATGTAAACTGGCATTTTCCTTTTTGTTCTCACTACAGCTCTTGTGGAAGTTCTTGCTCCACCACCTCTAATTTCAGTGATTTGTGCCCAGGATTTCTCCTGCAGTGGGTAAAGTTTGGGATAAACACAAAGCCAAGGCTCCAGGTAAAGGGAACAATGGAAAATGAGACAAAAAGAACGAAAAGATTGGGCACAGAACCATTTCCCAGGCCAAAGCATCTCTATTGTTACATTAAATCCTCTCATTCCAGGAATCTGCTGTGCTCTGACCTGTTCTGGTCTCTGCAGCCACACCTGAGGTGCAGACACACATTTCTATGTCCTTAAGGCACCAACCCTGCCATGCACGATGGATAAAAAGTGAGTTTCAAAGGGATGTGGAGCACAGGAACTTCAAAAATAATGTTAAAAATCTGTTTTTTTGGGTACATGTGCAAATTCCTGGTTTAGTGGAAGGTGTTCATGGCAGGGGGTTGGAATTAGGTGATCTTTGAGGTTCCCTTCCAACCCAAACCCTTCTGGGATTCTGTGATATATTTGTGTGCACAATACACAGACACGAGCGAGCCACCAAAATTCTCTCCCTAAAAATTGTTCAGTCAACCCAATCTGAACTCAGAAATCCATGGAAAAGAGAAGGAGATGCATCAGCCGAGGGTGGCCTTTCCCAGCCAGGGCTCCCTGACCCCTCTGCCCCTCCCAGCCTGCTGGGGAAACGATTCCAGCAGCTGGAGAGCCTGGAGCTGCCTCTTGGGGACACATCCAGATGTGGAACATCAGCATTCACACCCTCCCCACATCCCCTGAGCTGCCCGGAGCTGCCCCTTCATCTGCAGCACCCAAAGATAAAATAATGATTTATTCACAAAGCACGAGTGGTGGGGCTTCTTTGTTGTTTTGTTTTGTTTTTTTTTTTTTTAAACAAAAGAAGCTTTTCCCAGCTAAGTCAGAGCAGCAGAGCAGGATCATGGAAGGTGATTCCAGGGCTTTGACAGCTTTTCCAACAGGGAAGAGTTAAAGGAAGGATTTTCAGGGCTGCCCACCCTTGTGTTCCTGGCGTCCTTAGGGACAGCACTGCTGCCTTTGCTTCACACTCATTTCCAAATCAGACTTTTGGCTCGAAGACAGGCTTGGGGAAAGCAGCAAAAATAACACACATGAATTATTGTGTTCTCTATCCCTGCCTGTCTCCTTTCACAGAAATCAGCATTTAACATTCCCATTCACACTTGGCTCATCTGTTTTCCTGCCATCACATCGGGGCACAGCTCTGCACCTATAAATTATGGAAGGAAAAGTGCTGAGTGTGTGGATATTTTTAAAAACACAATCCTCAAATGAAATCTGTAAATGAACAGAACCTTCCACTCATGGGTGACTGATAAAGAAAAAGGAAAAGCAGGAAGTTGCCATCAGTTTTGTTCTGAATTTTATGACCCAGCTTCCAGACTATTCCCAAGGAAAGTGTTTCCCCAGAGGGAGGATGATGAGGGAGGTCAGCCAGGTGCTTCATCTCTCACCCTGGAGCTTGAAAACTGGCACTGATGGGCTTGGTTTTCACAGAAAAAAAAAAAAAAAGGCAGAAAAATTAATTTCATATCTAGAAATTCATTTTTAAACTTGTACAGGGAGAAGGCTGCATGTGAGTGAGTCACCACAATCCAATCCTCAGGATATTCTTTGCATGGAAAGAACAGCAAACACAAAGAACCAGAATTTGAGGAAATTTCCCTTCTGCATTTCACAGCATGCAACTGAAGTGTGATTAAATATCTTTTTTGGTCACAAAACTATAAGGCACAGCTATAAAATCAACTATTAAAGAGGACATCTCCTTTCATTTCACCTTTTCACATCCTTTGTGTGTATTTTAGCTGGTAAAGTTGTGATCATTTTTTTTTTCTTATAAAGTGGGCAAAACCCCACCAAAACCCTACCAGAAAGAAAAAAAAAATGGGGAAAAAAGGTTCCCAAATGTATTTTGTTTTAAGAAGTGAGGCAATCCTGAGTGCCTAGACAGTGAAATTCCAGCCCAGCTCTCTGCTGTCTGTGCTCACACTGCCCTCACTTGGGTCCTGACCCCCCCCAAGGATGTGTTGTTTAACCCCACAAATTTCAGAGCAGCACAAAATCCCCATTTTCTCACCTCATTCATAATTAAGTCCCCAAATCCCAGAGCAGCAGGAGAATTCCCTCCCCAGAACTCCCCAATCACCACCCAGAGCTGAAATGCCAGCAAAGAGCTCCCCTCCCAAAACAAACCCCAGGATTCCACACCGGGGCACCTTCACAAGGGAAGATAAAACCACATTTTAGGCTGTTCCATTAGAGGGCATCCTACAACATCCTTTTGTGGTCAGATGCTTCTCCTCTTCTATATCCTCTGCAATAATTCATGGAAAATCTTCCATAAGGAGCCAGGAACATTCACATCCCCAGGTTTTTGCATGACTTGTAATTATATTAATTGCATTAATGGATTCATTTTCTGGATTAGTTGGTTCTGTGTTTCCCTCCCCTCACCAAGAGAGGTGGATTTTCAATATTTTTCCACAACGTGAGATGTGAATAAGCTGGACACAGCACCACAAAACTGATTCTAAACCTCAGGACAGCTGCAGATCACACTGGAGAACAGTAAGGCACTGCAAAGGTGGTGAGCAGGTTTGATCAGATATTTTGAAATTGGAGATAGAAGCGAATATTCTCAAAAAGTGCCCAAGACAGAAGCTCCACTGTCAAAATATAATGTGGGAAGTGCTCAGACCCTGCAGCAGGAGCCAAACCTGAGCTGCAGGACACAGGGAACTGTGGTACAAACAGCCTCTGCTCCCTCCCACCCACTCAATCTTTAAATCCTCAGCTCTCAGACAGTTTATTAATACAGGTACAGAGACACAGACACAGTTTACGACCCTTCAAATCAGCAAGAAGCCCCTGGGTAGTAAAATCTGCTTGTAGTGATAAATATTTTCCAGATTGGGCTGTGACATGGATGAAGTACCTGAAATCACTTCACAGACTGAAGGCACCAGAAGATCTAAAGGTAATAATATTGGAAATTAAGAAGTCTGGGGTAAGAAATAGGAGTTGACACAATAACATGAAAATACAACTGCGAGACAGATAACTCAGTTCTAATAAATTACCATCCTATCTGACTTAAAAAGCAGAATGTAAAAGTGCTCCTGTCACACTGAATGACAAATGAACTTCTGCCTGCTGAAATGCAAGATTAATGAAGCCACAGAAGAGACATGAAAGGACTTACGAGGATCCTGGGCTTGCTGTTGGCGGGGGACCTGGAAAAGTGACAGAAGAAAAACAGCAGGATGAGTTACAGCAAGGTAGCAAGCAGGAAGCTTTTGAAAAGCTTTTAAAAGATAAAAGCACCAGTCTGTGGTGTTGGCTGTGGTTTATGGGGTTGAACAGAGGAGTGACAGTCCCTCAGCACCACAGACAAACCTGTACTGGCTGCACAATATGACATGAGGACAATAAACAGGTGAGCAACTCACCCTCCTCTTGAAACTGCCTTAGCAGAACATCTAATGATTAATTTCTTAGCAGAAATCAGGAAAAAAAAAAAAAAAGATGATGAAACTCATCACATCCATCATCCCTTGTGTGTTATTTGTCCAGTTCCAAAGGGGATTAACCAGGATTGTGTGCAAATATCTTCATCTCGGTGAATTATTTCCCCCTGAGCGTGGAGGAGGAGAAGACACACAAAACCTGTTTCTTGTTTGGAATCTTCTGAGTGCTAAGATCAGCTTTGAAGGCAGTTATCTCAATATAAACTTGGAAGAATGAGTGCTTATTTTCCCTGACAGGTATATATGTGTCTCATTTCAGCCCCTCAGCCTGCAGTGCCAGCTGAAATTTCTCACTCACCAGACACAGAGGTCACTCAGAATAAAGGAGTTTTTCTCCTCTGGTCTGAATCTACCCAGGCACCACATTAATGGGGCTCAGCCTGGAGAAAAGGAGGCTCAGGGGGGCCCTTGTGGCTCTGCACAACTCCCTGACAGGAGGGGACAGCCAGGGGGGATTTGGGATCTGGGAACAGCTTCAAGCTATTCCAGGGGAGGTTTAGATTGGATATTGGGATAATTTCTCCTCCAAAATCATTGGAACAGTCTGACCAAGGCAGTGGTGGAGTCACCATCCCTGGAAATGTTTCAAAATCGTGGATGTGGCACTTGGGACATGGTTTAATGGTGAACGTGGTGCTGGGTGCTGGTTGGACTTGATGATCTTGGAGGTCTTTTCCAATCTGAACATTCCATGAAATTTCTATTCAATTTCTATGATTCTGTGAAAATCCAGCTGTTCCTACACTCCCATGGATCCAATCATTTGGGAAATCTGTGGATGGGGTGAAAAGGACAGAGGTCCCAGCCCTGCAGGACAGACAACAGGGTCTGACACCTCTCAGGGGTGCCCGATGGCTCCTCAGCTCCCCAGGAGCATTTCTCCAAGCTCCATCCCAAGGAATGTTCCTGCCCTGCCATCCTAACACCCTCTCTGGGAAGCAGATTTGCAGCCAGCTCATGGATTCCTGGGCTGTCTGCACAACCTCGATTTAACAAATCAGTTTAACAAATTAATAACATTGATGCCTTTAGTTTTCAGTTTTCCTGTTCTCCTTGGATGTGCTTTTCTGATGTGCTGGGGTGATGAAGACAGAACAGTTCCTATTCTAGTTATGAACTCAAGGACAGTTTCTCCAAACTTCAGGCCCTAAGCACAAAGTATGTGGAAAGGTGGAGGGTGGGTTCATGCAAATTAACCAGAACCTATAAAAGTGTGAGATTTTGTGACCAACCCCTCCTTTCCTTCCATCTTGGAGCCATCCAGGCAGGGACCACCACTGTGGCACTGATATTGCTGGGCTGTGACTTTTGTAAACCTCACAATAAATACCCATTTTATTCCCCTTAACTCCGTGTGCAGCCTCTGCTCCAGCTCCTCAAGGCATCGACATCAAAAATCAAATTTCACCCATTCTCCTTTCCCGACCCGAACAATTGCACGGCCGCCGGCGCGCCGCTCTCCCCTGGACAAACACTTCCTCCAAATAAAAGCTGGGAAGATTTCAAGAGGAAACAACTCACCAAACTTCACAAAGAGCACCCCGGTGCTGGACACGGTCCTCCTGCCGTTGGTGGCCACGCACTGGAAGTAGCCGGTGTCGGTGGTGTCCAGGTTGCGGATGCGCAGGCGGGAGCCGTAGGGGGTGGCTCGGAAGGAGATCCTGCGAGGCTCCTGCACCACGGGAGCGTCGTTCTTCAGCCACCTCACGGTGGGAGGAGGGTTCCCAGACACTTTGCAGTGCAGCTCTGCTGTCTGGCCCAGGGTGGTGGTGATGTTGTTCATGGGTTCGTCCAGCGTTAGGAAATAATCTGGGGTTGGAGAGAAAAGGAAGGGAGTGAAGGAGCCCAGAGCAGGGAATGTCACTGTGGAGAAAACTCCTGCTTGTCTTTGGAAAAAACACAGAGGTGGATATCATGCTGTTTCAACATCTCCTATTTGGCTTCATTTTCAGAAGAAAAAAAAACCCTGCTGTTCTTTTTTCTTTATTTTTTCCTAACCAATAAACATGAAAAACAGCTCAGTGCTCCAGTTGTTCATTTTGATGCTGACCTGCCTCTGCTCATGCCAGAATCCACCAAATATAAGGATGTATGAAAGGAATCATTCAGAAGTGAAAATCCTGTTACCCAGAGAAGCTGAGGCTGCCCCTGGATCCCTGGAAGTGTCCAAGGTCAGGTTGGACACTGGGGCTTGGAGCAGCCTGGGACAGTGCAAGGTGTCCCTGCCATGGCAGGGCTGGGATGGGATCAGATTTAAGGTCTCTTCCAACCCAAACCATTCCAGGATTCTGTGATCCTGTCTCCAAGCCATTTTCAGTGACTCACAGGCAGAGCAGACAGTGTGTTATCCATGATTTTGTAAGCACCAGCTGCAGAGGAGAGGAATAGGGATCATATCTGGGAGAGGAGCCTTTATTCTTACTCAGTATTTCCATGGCTAAGAGTACTGAAGATTACCTCCAATCTGAAGTAGGGCTCGTGATTGAAAAATCAAATTAAATTAAAATTACAAAGATGAATCTCTCCTAATCCATTCCTTAGCACTGCCTTCTGTCAAGGGCTGTATCCCTGCCATGCTTCAGGAAGAGGCCCATTCCCAGTTCACTGTATTCACCATTTCATTAAATCCTTTAAAGGCAGGGAGGGAGATGGATTGGGGATGGGGAAATGGAATCCTCAGGCTTTCATCTCCATGTCAGAGTTCAAACCTAACAATGGCCATTAGTGCTCAGAGCCATCATCAGCTGCTGGCTGTCCCAGCAGGGTGGCCAAGGAATGAGAAATCCTGACTGGATCTGGCTCCTGGACTCTCAGAGCCAAACCAGGAGGTCAAGAAAAGCCAGAATCAGTCAGTGAACTTGGAATCACAGAATTATTTGGATTGAGAGGGACCTTGGAGTTCATCCAGTTCCACCCCCTGCCATAGGCAGGGACACTTTCCACTGTCCCAAGTTGCTCCAAGCCCTGTTCAACCTGGCCTTGGACACTTCCAGACATGGGGAATCCCCAAACTGCTGCTGTGCTGCTTGTGCTCCATCACTCTCAAGTCCATCTGCACTTAACTCCAGCATGAAACCTTCCCAAAAGTGTGAAAAAACCCTCCAGCATGTTCCAAACCAGCTCAGCCACTCGTCCTGCCTAAGTAAACCACTTCCCTAATTATTCCCTGTAATCTTGGCTTGCCCAGCTCCTCCCTTCATTATGGTTTGTGGAGAGCAGTATCTCTTGCCTTTGTTTTTAATCTGTTTAGCACACCACTTACCCTGTGTTTGCACAGCACTTTGAACAAGGCGTCCCTGTCCTCACCTGGTCCCAGGAGCCATTTGGGACAAGCATTTGGCACCGAGGCACTGCCCACAGATATTTTTTTTTCCACGTGTATTTTTTCACTCCAGTCCTAATGTGCAGGTGTTAAACTGTGCTTCACAAGGGACAGGATGAGAGGGAACGGCCTCAAGTTGCAGCAGGGGAGGTTTAGGTTGGGTATCAGGGATAAAAATTTCGTGGCAAGAGCTGTAAAGCATTGAACCAGGCTGCCCAGGGCAGTGGTGGAGTCACCATCCCTGGAAATGTTCAAAAAACACATGGAAGTGGCACTTGGGGATGTGGTTTGGTGGTGAACACGGTGCTGGTTGGACTTAATGATCTTGGAGGTCTTTTCCAACCTGAACATTGCATGATTCTATGAAAATCCAGCTGTTCCTACACTCCCATGGATCCAGTCATTTGGGGAATCTCTGGATGGGGTGAAAAGGACAGAGGTCCCAGCCCTGCAGGACAGACAACAGGGTCTGACACCTCTCAGGGGTGCCCGATGGCTCCTCAGCTCCCCAGCAGCATTTCTCCAAGCTCCATCCCAAGGAATGTTCCTGCCCTGCCATCCTAACACCCTCTCTGGGAAGCAGATTTGCAGCCAGCTCATGGATTCCTGGGCTTTCTGCACAATCTGGGTTCAATAAAGTCCCACTAATAGCCTGGGACCGGAGAACCGCAGTTAATTACCCAAAGTAACATTTCTGTACCGCAGCCATTTCTGTAATTCCTGATAATGTTCCCGAGAATGCTTCAGACATCTCCAGCCTAACAGGGACACAAAGGGCTCTGGGATGGGCTGCCTGACAAACAGCACAGGGAACAGAATGTTTGAAAGGTCCTGAGCAATACAGCAGAGGCAAATAAAGGAGTGAGGATGTAGGGCAGCTTTCCAAAGGCTGGGAAAGGATTCTGAAGCATCAATAGAAATCATAAGGCAGTGAAAAAGTGTGGCTGCGATTTCTCTGTAAGCACCAACTCAAGTGGCCTCAGGAGCTGCTGACTCCTCTCATTGTTCTCCACCTTCCTCCATGAGCTACTGCAGAAACACTAAAACAAATTAATCTTCTAAATTCACCTTAGATTAGTCCTCAAATCCATAAATTTAGCATCCGAATAGTAAAGCAGATCAAGCAGCTCACCCGAGATGAGATTTAAACAGAGCAGGTTTGAAGCCATTGGGAGCTCTGGGAGATGTTTCTCACAGACAAAGCAGTTTTGGAATCGAAAATGAACTCCCCAAAAACCTTGCATTGCTACTGAGGCACAAAATGATGAGCATCCCTTCCCTGGCATGCACCAAACTCATCCATTGCCCCAGTGTGGAGGGGCTGGAGAGAAGCCCAGTCGTGTTTTTATTGTGTCTCTCACCTTCCAAAGCCCATCAAAGGAGGAATTGTTCCCTGGGAGGGTGGGCAGGGCTGGCACAGGGTGCCCAGATTGGCTGTGGCTGTCCCTGGATCCCTGGCAGTGCTCAAGGCCAGGCTGGAGCAGCCTGGGACAGTGGAAGGTGTCCCTTGGCAGGGGTGGGATGGGATGAGCTTTAAGGTCCCTTCTAATCCAAAGCATCTCCCCTAAATTCATCTGAGCCTCTCCTGCCATCCAGGAGCTCTCCAGATGGATTTGACTCCCTCTGACCTACAGAACAATTTCTTAGGAAAAAGGAAGGTTTTTATGTACTGGGAATGATCCAGTCTGGTGGCACTGGCCTTTGGAAAGTCTGAGTTTAATCCTGGCTCGGAGCAGCCTTGGGTGAATCAGCTCAGTTGTGATTTTTTAGAAGAGCCAAAGGGAAGTAGACACCCAAAGCCAATCAAAGCTCACATGGGATTTGTGCAACTAAGGCCTTTTAAAAACAGCCTTAAACCTTTTGGCTCGATGTCTCCAGCCATAAAGTGAGGATAATAATCCCTCTTACATCATGGGGAGGCTGCTATGTACATTAATGAGATAATGCTCATAAAGCACTTTGAAGGTGAAAGTGCTATGCTGGGATAAGCACTGTTATTACATTTTAAGTTAAATCTCAGGGTTTTGAGCACTGAACAAAAGCCTGTCCATATTTTAGAGTAGCACTCTATAAAAACATTTGGGAAATGTTTTAATTTACAGAAGTACAGGAGAATAGCCTGAATGAGTTCTAAATAAAATTTAGCCCACCTATAATTTAATAATAGTCAAACTGATTTTTTTTTAATTTGTAAAAACAATTTACTGCTGGGCCTAGACCCTGAATGCCAAGTTTCAGCCCACAGAGAGTTTTTTTTTTAATGGCTGAGTTATAAACCCTTGAAAAATGCTGACAGCCCCTTTACTAGAGCAGCACTAGCGGGTGCCCTATAATGAACTTTTAAATGACTTGAGATAATATCTGGAAAGCCAAGCCTGAAATATATTTCTGGGTTTGAGCCATTGCCAAGGCAAACACAACACATCATAAGTCATCCTCCTGATTCTGAGCACATAAATTGGAGACACTGCATATAAAACCCAAATATTAGGTATCCTTCATGGCCAAACTTTGTGCTGGTTTGATGTTACAGAACAGCAACAGCTGTGCAAGGACCAAATGTAGAGCATTGCATGTCTCCAAAGAAGAGAAGTGTCTGTATTTCCACAGCTCTGCCTTGACATTGTTAAATAGGAGCCTGCCCAGTCCTAATAAATCCTCCACTATTCTACTGCTTTTAAGTGGAACCCAGGTGGCTTTCAAAATAAAAGCTCGTCCTGGCCAGCCCAGGAATGTTAATCTGCTCTGTGAGCACATGGTTACTCTATCTTAAATTACCAAAGACACGTCTCAGAGCAGTTACACCCCCTTGGCCTGCAGGAGGATTTTGCTGGCCACAGGGAGACCTTTCCCCCCAGCACCGTGTGTGCTGCATGTTTCTGATTTCACAAGGTGTTTAAAGCACGATGGGGATGCAGGATTAGACCCTGGAAGGGTCATTTTATGAGAGGAGTTGTTGTTTCATTTATCCTTCTCTTTCTGCCCTTCTGATCTTTCGGAATATTCAAAGAAAAGCTAAAATTAAAGTCTCTGCTCAAGTCTAAAGCAGCTTTAATCCAGGTGCACAGGAGAGGCTGGTGAGCCAAGTTCCTTCCATTACAGATGGGGAACAACACAGATCTCTGCAAACATCTCCAGACCTTTCCTCAAGCAGCTGTGGGGACACCTTTTCCAGCTGCTGGCCTGGAGAAGTTGTTTCATTCTGGATTTGAAGATTCAAACCTGCACTGCAGCACAGAAAGCAGAACCTGACTGGCTGGAGCAAGGCAGAGGGACACCAATATTCCAGTGCTTTTTGCATTTATGGAATGCTGCAATGGTTTGGGCTGGGAGGGAGCTCAGTGATCAGCTCATTCCAAACCCTGCCATGGGCAGGGACTCTTCCACCAGACCAGGCTGATCAAGCCCCATCCTTGAATTCTTTTTTGTGAACTGAAAGGTTTGGCAGCTCCCTGGATCTTTGTCACTGCACACACTGGAAAAATGGCCAAAAGTGTCTCAGGGAAAGCTGCATTTTCATTCATTCACAGCCTTGGATTATCCACAAATCCAGTGTGGTGCCACACCTGGATGTGCTCCAGACTCACAAAAATCCACCACCACCACCAAGCTCACTGCACTGGAAATTTTCCATGTGGAATAGTTGTCTTTGGAGAAAGTCAACAACACAGACTGAAGGTGCTGGAGGGGCTTGCTGGCTGCTCCATGGAAAGGAAGGAAGCAGCAGGATTTCTGATGGAAGCATGGCCATACACATCCCTTGGGAAAAGGATTCACCAAGGATTGCTGGATCTGCCCAGAACTCACAAAGGAAAACAACTCCCCGTGGGTCTGATCACCACACCTCATCATTGAAAGGGGTAAAAGGAAAACTCCCACTTGGAATTTCACTTATTTTAAATGGATAAACAAGAGGAATGACAGTGGGAGGAAAGAGATGCTGTGCTCAAGTCAGGATCTGGCAACTCTTGAAGAATATCAGAATAAAGCAGTCCAGACAATCACATGGAAATATCCAATGTCTGCAGTCTTGGGACAAAAGGAAACCCTCTGCTGCCTTGGCTTGCTCAGTTTACATCCAATGGGTTTCCTCAGAGATGTGCAGGACACAATTTGGGGTGCACATGGAAGTTCTGTCCTGGATTTTCCCCTTCCCAGACTCTACCCAGAGGGTTCAGTGCCACCCAGGAGAACTCACTGACCTCAACCAGGCAGGGCACAGCTCGAGGCCTGGTGGCTTTCCAGATCTCCACTGTCACTGGGACTCTCAGAATTAATTTTTATATTCTGATAACTGGCAGCTTAGAGACAGCATTGGGCTTGTGGAGGGAAAATGGACTTCCAAAAAAATTATCTGGAACCTGAGTCCCACTGCTTTTGGATGGGAACTGGACAACTCACTGAACTCTTGAATGCATTTCAGAGCTGCTCCTGCCCCTCCTTTCATCAGACAACTCAGAGGTTTAAGGACAAATGTCTCAGAGGTCACTCTGAGGGGAAATGAAGTTTTTCTTTACTCAGGAACCACTTTTATAGCCCAAGTAGGAAACCTCGAAACTTTATCACCAAAACAAAAAGTGATTTGGAATAGGTAAACAAATGTCCACATCCAGCTATAAAGCCAACTACTGAAAACCATCAAGGGATTTTGTTGTCACTTTAGAAGCTGCTCTGCAGTAAAGAGCCACAAAGAAAAACTGAAGCATTAAAGGGAGGGTGTATGGAAAGGTATGTGCCTCAAGATTAATGCTGTGGAGTCAAAGAAAAGCTGTTATTTCTGACATTTTGACATAGCATCACTTTAGGATCTGGTTCTTATTAGCCCTTTCTGTGCTTTTTAAAGGTCTATTTTTTTTTTTTTTCAACCAAAAATGTCAGGAAATTTGGAACAGAAACGTACAATAAAACACGTCCCTTGACCCTCTGATCTATCAATCTTTCAAATAAACAAAGATAGCTGGATGAGCCAGGAAAAGGTTATTATATATAGTTACCTTATGTATGGTGGTCAATATTCACTGCACACATTCAGATTATATAGAAAATCTGATGTAAGTGAAGCTTTTTGTGGAAGATTTTTGCCATGAAAGCCCAAAAGTTACTCAGGGTGGTTTCATTTTCAGGCTGTGTTCTGTGACCTTCGAATTTCACACCCTGTATTATTTATAAATGAGACATTCAAGAAACACAAATTCTCAAATAAAAACGTGCACTCCGTCAGTGGAAAAGCAAACAAAAGGAGCTAATGTACTGTGGCTAAAAAAATTTTCAAACAAAGTAGCAGTAATTTACTGCCCTGCTACTAACAGGACCCCACAAATCGAATCAGAACCCTGAGCCCCATCAGGGGAGCTTGATTTACCCCATATCCCCCAGATAATAAAGGAAAATAGAAAGGTAAATTGTGCATGAATGTGAAAGCTGTAATTCTTCCCCTTTCAGCACACGTATCGAATTCACATCCAGTGATTTCAAAGGAGAATCTGGAATCTCTGAAGGACTGGGGCCAAAGGAAGGAGGCCTCGATCCACCTGGATTTCCCCATGTTTGTTGTGTTTTTGTTGTTTGGGATAAAAGTTAAATTCTCCCTGAGATTTTCCCTCTAGGAACTTCCAGCCAGGTCCTTTCCCTGCCTGGAAGGATGTGCCAAGGTGGCAGCTTCAGCCTGGATGTGTCAGTGAGCCAAGGGCTCCATGAGCAGCCTGGCTGCACCCCTGGATGTCCTGCACACCCCTGGATGTCCTGACACCCCTGGGTGTCCTGCAGACCTTCCACTGTCTGCATTTTCCTCCTGCTGTGCTGGAGCTGTTGTCCAGCCATTCCAGGGAATGTTCTGCCCACTCCAGGATCTCCAGGAAGTTCAGGACACACAGTCCCAAACACTGCACCTCTCCCATCCCTTCTTTGGACCCTCCACAGTTATTTTGTGCTGTGGAACCCCAGACCATCCCAAGGAAGGAATGCTGGAGGTGATCCTTGATCAAAGCCTGGCCTTGGGATCATGGATGTCTGGAAATGGAAATGGTTCCCAAGCTCCAAGGCTTTATACTTGTTTGCCAGAGCTGAAAGGCCATGAAAGGAAAAGGAAAATAGGCAAAACCTCACAGTAATGGCTTTTTTGGGAGCTGAAGGACCAAGGGAAGAGGTCCTGGAAGAAGGAGGAAGAACCAGGAAAGGAGATGAGCTGCAGCCCTGCCCCAGTGCCCTCAGCTCAGCCACAGCCAGGACACATCCCTGTGCCTCTGGAGGAGGGAAGGGGGCACTGGCAGGACCCATTCCAGGGAAGCTCCATCATTCTCTTACCAGCCTTGCAGAATGAGCAGCCACTGGAGCTGAATCCTACTCACAGTTACAATAAAATCCCAAAGCTGACTCCTTCCTGGCAAAGACTCCAATATTATCTTTGCCTAAGGATGAAGAGATCCCAAACAATTCCTCCAGTGTAGCTGATGTAAAGAGGCTCTCATTCCAATTCAGGCCTGTTTCTTTGTAAATAAACTGACATGGGATGGAAGGAAGAAGGAAAAAGCCTCTCCTTCCCTGATCTGTTCTGTGGGAGAGGAGCAGCTGAATGGAGGGCTCTTCACCTCTCTGGAGGAGGAAAAGATGGGAAACTGGGAGCTTTCCCAAAGAGCTGGAGCAGGAGCTGGTGGAGTGAGGGGACAGAAGGGGAGGTGACAGGCAGGGAAGGAGAAATCCAAGAATAAATCCCTGTGCCAGGGGGCTGGGGAGGAGCACACATGGATGAGGCTTTTCCCAGCCCCTATGGGATGGGAAATCTCCCACCTGGGGCTGCTCCAGGCTCCCCCAGCCAAAGGAAATATCAACCAAAAATTGGGAGTGAAAAGCTTCACATGCTGCCACCAGCCCCCTGGAATGGGGCTTTTCCTAACACCAGAGCCCCCTTTTATCCCCCCAACTTCACTTATTTCTCCTTACAGAATTAAATATTTATAGGATCATATTTTCATTTCTCTTTCTCCCTCGTGGCATTCCCTCTGCACACCATGGTTTTCCAGGAGGGAAAGAGAGAGAAACGCTCATAGCTAAATCTCCCCTGTTTTAAAAGTGATTATTTTTTATTTTCTATGCTCAGTTTGTTTGTTTTTTTAAGGTTTTGGTGAGAAACCACCTCCTCCCTCCCATCAATCGTTGCTTTCAACAGCTCTTCACGGGTGGCTGCGTCTCTTTTAAATTCATTTCCTGCTAAAAAGAATAAACAGGCAACTGTTTAATGCTGTCGATTTAGCTTATTTAATAGAAATTGAAACCTGAATAGGGCTCAGTTGTAAGGTAATCACTGCAGAACTCACCCAGAGAGGGGAAGCACCAGATTAAGTCATTATTTCAAAATGCAGAATATTATTATCAAGCTGTTCCTCCTTCCCCAGCACGGGGCACACACTGGAGGAGGAGATGCTCATTTCCAAAATGCACCAGGTAGAGTTGGAGCCACTTAGAGCAGGGCAGGGATTTAATGGGGAAATCTGGTTGGAAACCGCTTTCATGTGGTGAACTTAACAGGCTTTAAAAGGAGTTTTACTGGGACGCCGGCGTGACCTCCTGGAAGACAAGAGAATGTCGAGTCCTTGAGATGCAAAAGAAATGGGAACCCAGCCTCACTTTGTGCTCTGAGGTTTCCACAGCACAACTCAGCGTGTGCTTGGCCGGCTCCAAGGTGGAGTTTCCAAGGCTTTGAGGAGAAGCAGCAGCTCCCACATGAAAGCCCCAATTGGTGCCTGAGACAAGACAAAACCTGCGAGCTTTTGCTGCCAGGAGCCCCGGGAGAAGCCGCCCCTGTGACGAAGCTTTTCGGGCACAAACGCCTTTTAATCCCTTATGTAAATCCGTGTTCAGGTGTGGGAGCTGCCAACGCTGGAAATGCTAATCAGCCCCAGCAAAGGGGCCGGTAATCCCCCAGGAATGCGGGATTCAGCCCAAGAGCTGCTAATTGCTGCATTCCACGTGGATTAGAAAAAGGGAACTTCATTTTTGACCTGTTCCTGACAATATCTCCAGCTCAGGAGCAGGTGCCATGGAGGTAACGTGGGACATGGTTCAATCACACAGGGGCAAGCTCTGCTTGGACTCTCCCAAATCAAAGTTTTCCTTTCTCTGACCTTTTGGGTGGATTTGTGGCTCTTTGGACTTTTATTTTCCAGGCCACTTAATTATTTGCTACTTTCTGGAAAACCAAAGAAAGCTGCCAAACAAGGAAGAAACGTGGAAAGAGAGCAGGTTCAGATGGGATATCAGGAAGAAATCCTTCCCTGGGAGTATGCCCAGAGCAGCTGTGGCTGCCCCTGGATCCCTGCAAGTGTCCTAGGTCAGGCTGGATGGGGTTTGGAGCACCCTGGGACAGTGGAAGGTGTCCCTGGGGTGCCACTGGATGGGCTTTAAGGTCCCTCCCAACCCAAACCGTTCAGAAATTCCAGGATCCTGCCTGGGGGAAGCACCTCCTTCACTTCTCCCCAGCTTTGGGATGTTCCCTGAGCACAGCCCAGACCTGCCATGAGCACATGGATGAATCCCTGCAGAGGGACAAGAAATCCATTCTTCACCTTCCTCAGCAATTTGCTGGCATTTGGGAATTCTCTGCTGAATGACCACAAGCTTTTCTCCCTTTCCCACCAGCAAGCACCAGCCCTTTGACTTTCATCTTCTCCACTGTGTCCTGGATCACCAGAAAGTCCTGCTCCTTCCCTGCTGGGAAGGCAGATGTGAAAGAATCAACTTAAAGTATTGAATTTACCAGAATTACATATTCTCCTCATCCTTAAGCACAGAAAACATATTTATGCATCAACATCAAACGTTATGAACACATGTTCAAAAAAACATTAACAAAACACAGACAGAAACAGTTGGGAAAACCATCTGGGGCTGAATTCCACTTTGGGAAATTTCCATCTCAGCAGCAAATGAAAAGTGGTTGACAAATGGAACAGTGAGGGGAGCTAAGAGCATCCTCAAAGATGCACAGGTTTGAGTCAGGAGCTGCAGCCACTGCCTTGCAATGAGGGAATCTCAGCAATTTGCCTTAAATTAGCAGTGCTTAATTTCCAAAATGAAGGAGAATGATAAATCTCTCATTTTTTTTACAATATATACGCCTTGGAGAGCTCCAAATTACACCTAATTACCACCTGCAAATGTATTTTGTATTATTAAAGCCTCAAAATTTCACAGTAAAACACATCAGGGCAAACTGAGTGCCTGTTGCTTGTGAATTTTAAGTTCAAATCCCAAGATCCACCAGCAAAAAACGTGTGACAGGTCATCTTGAAATATTTTTGCCACGTGGAACATTTTCCTGGTACAAGAAATGAACACAGCAATCTCCAGAAATCACAGAACCACACGGAATTAAATGGCAAAGGATCCCGAGGTTTATCTTGAATACCCCTTGATCCCCTTTGTTTGCTGATTAGGTAAAATCAAGAAAAATGAAGATTTTTAAATCAGATTTCAAGTGGTTTTGGGTTGTTTTTTTTTTTCTGCCTGCTTACCTTTATCTAATTCACTTGAGATGTTCCATGACGATGTGGGCATGAAATCAGCAACGACCGAGGAATTCACTCCTGGAAGGGGAAAAGAGAAAAACCACGAGCTGCTGTTAATATATGGATTCTATATCATCAGGAATCAAGTTGCTGTCACAGGAATAAAAGGATTTGATGCTCTGTGCTGGCAGGCTGAGCCATCTGGGCAGCAGAAGCAGCCAAGGGGGAAAAGGCAGCAGGCCAGGGCTGCAGTTTGTTTTGCAATGCTGTTCACACAGCCAATTTTTGGGGTGGACTTGACCCACCCTAAAACCTCCCCACGGGTTTTAGAGAGATAAAATGACTCTGCAGTGGTAGAGCTGAGGGAAACACAGCGCTGAGAGGCTGCTGAATGTGTTACCTACGAATATTTACAAGATATTTGAATCCTGCAAACCCATGTGCACGAGAAGGGATGTGCTTTATACACTGAGGTGATCAGGGCTTCCTGGAAAGAAATTGCTGGAAACGGGGCTGGAAGGAGTGATCTGAACCCCAGCAGCAGCTGCTCATTGCTGGGAGAATTCTTTACTCTTCAGGAAAAAGCTGAATGGAGATTGAAGCCTGTAATTATATTTTAAACAGCAAATGACAGGGAGGGTGGTGTTAAGCCAGCATGTCCTGCCTCAGCTCTAGGTCATAGCAGAACATTCCCAAATTTCATCCAGCATCCAGGATTTTGTGTCTCCCTGTAACAGCAGATCCACGTGAGGCTGCTCAGGCATCAGGAAGGCTTTTGGAGTCATCCTCCAGGGATAAATTAGATTTTACACAAGCTTTAGTGAGTGCTGGTGGGAGGGTGGGGACAAGGGGTGTGCACACACATCCCATGGCGTGGGAAAGCACTGCACCTCCTAATTCCCTGTGTCCAGCCAGCCCTGAGAAACCTGACCTGGACAAGGAGGACAGAGATGTTGGATGGCACCGAGTGTGGGAGAGGGCATGGGAAATAAAACCAAGCTCAGGGTGCCAGTCCTGGAAAAACTCAGGGAAAATGAACATCCCACAGGCCAATCCTGCACCCTGGAGGGACCCTCAGTGCTGGGTGATGCCAGAGGGGCACAGGGAAGGCAGAGATGGGATGCTGTGACTTAGGGAACAGCAATGTTCTGGAGTGCATTCATTTCACTTTGACACCATCCTTTAGCTTATTCCCTGATTTCACTCATAAAACACGGCCTGCAAGGATATGCAAACACCTTCTGCCTTTATTTCATGTGTTGGCAACTCTTCCATTTCATTAAAAAAATCACCAGAAATTGGAAACATCCACGGAGGTGTTTACAAAGCCACAAAGCCTGGTTCAGACACAGTCAGTGCCCTCTTTAGAAATAAAGCCTGGCTTAAAAGCCCACCTTGGCAGCCCTGCTTATCCAGTACTCTGCCAAGGGTTCCCAGGGCAAACATGGAATTTGAAGGCATTAGAACTTTCCTATGAGCCCATCCTGGCCTGTGCAGAGCCCCCAGCTGGGGACAGGCCCTGGGCACAGGGAAGTGGCACAGCCAGAGGTGGCACCAGCTGAGATTTTGGCCCACTGGGGTCCATCCCTTCTCATTCTCTGCTTTGAATCAACAGCTGAGCTTGTCCAACCCACATAACCCTTCTCTAACCCAAATCTTTGGGACCACAGGGCTTAAACTTGCAGGGTTTAAGGACAAAAAAGCAGATGCAGTGGCAATATTGCTGTCATGGGGGTAGGTGACAAATAACCATGGCCAAACACTGCCCAGCAGCTGTGGGTGTCAGGCTGTACCAGAGGTTGGGATGCTTGGTTCCCTATCCCTCCTTACCCTTCCAGCTCTCCCAGCCAAGAAATGAGACAATTCCTGTGCTAAAACCCTTCCAAGGCTGGGATCAAACTGCTTCATCCCTGTGTGCACAGCTCAAACCCACAGACAATGGTTCCCTCAGTCACACTCTCACTTCTGGCACTCCACAATGGATTTTCTGCAGCTACTTTGGCTCACCTGGAAATATTTTTGTATGAAAAGCCCACAAAACAACTGTATTCTGCCAACAGGTAACACACATGAACCAAAATTAAACAGAAAGTGCTAACAACACTGTGACCACATGCAGCATTTTGTTATTTAAAACTCCACAACTGACAACACTATGACCACATGAAGTATTCTGCTATTTAAAACTCCAGAGTGTTCATATTGATGTTTTCTTAACCAGGCTTTGAAAACATGGCCATGAATCTCAGAGCAGACACCCATCAGCTCATCTACAGGAGAAACCACATTAAAAGACCAAACTTTCCTATTTGTGGAAGTTCTGCAGGCTGGTGATTTTCTGATATTCCTCAATTCAGGTTCCAAAGAAGAGCAAAGCATCACTGTGCCCACAGGAAACACTTTAATTGATTGAAGGGAACTCACAGAGCAGCAACATCGTGTAGGAACAAACCAGCCCAATGCAGGAAAATAAAACATTCCAGAAAAAAAAAAAAAAAAAAAAAAGGTCCAGGTGACATCTCTGAATTCCATTTCTACCTGAGATGACTCAGGATTGCTGGGCATGAAAGTGAGAGTGGTGCCACCTCCCCTTGGAAAAGCTCTGGCATCATCCCAGGTGAGTTCCCAGCCAGCCCTGGGAAGGGATGAGTCAGGGATTTGCTCACAGCATTTGGGGCACTGGAACAGACTTGCCCATTTGTAGTCACCCCTTCAAAACTGGGAGGAAAAAAATCTGCCTAATATTAGATCACAGAATCACAGGATTTCTCAGGCTGGAAAAGCCCTCCAAGGTCATCAACTCCAAGCCAGCCCTGACATCCCTTGGACACCTCCAGGGATGGGGACTCAGCCCCTTCCAAGGCCTGACCACCCTTTCCATGAGGAAATTATTCCTCATGTCCAACCTGACCCTTCCCTGGCACAACCTGAGGTCATTTCTTCTTGTCCTGGCAAAACTGCAGCTGAATTTTGAATGTGGAGTTTAAAAACTAATTCTTACTTCTTAAAATTTCCCTAATGCCCAGCATTAACTTGAACAATCAGATTTGTTTGGAAGAAGAGTCAGCCTGAGAAATGTGACCAGCAGATAGAGCCATTATCCCCTTTAAGTTGTATTTATCCATGGAATCATTCCAGATGAATGATGACTCTTCTTAACACTGGCAAGATAATTATCTCTTCCAACCTATTAAGAAACACTGGGCTTAAGTTTAATGAGAAGTCACAACAGGCTGTGAAAAGCCAAGTAAAGTGTATTCAAACACACTTCCCACGGAGAAGTTGGCCAAGATCTGATTTTATCACCACATTGCACAAGTGTGGAGTGAATTTTGCACGTCAGGCCTTGTAAAGCCTTTGTTGATTAAATAAACTTCAGTGAGGTTTACAAAAGCTGTACCTGCATTTGTAAGATGAACCAGAGACTGTAAGTCAAAAAAAGGCATCAAGCCCAGAAATAATTGAAAATTTTAATGGGGAATAAATCTGTTGTGCAGAAAAAAAGGAGAGAGCAAAATAAGTCTAGAAATGAGGATATCCTGCTTGCCAGACTCCAGAGCACGAGGAATGCATGGATGCTAAGTGGAGGAATGGACACATCCAGTGGAAGCATGGCCTGGGATGGACCTTCATTTGGGGCAGAGATGGAAATCCCACTCTTTTTAAGGTGGAAAACAAGCCCCATTAAAACATGCAAACAAAAATTCCAAGTGTCTTCTTCGTGGGCATCCTTTGTATCACACCCGGGGCTCATGGTATACCACATTTACACAATTATTTATATAATCAGGAGTAATTTCTTTTTTTTTCTGGTAGAAAAATGAATGTGACTGCAACTCAGATCTCACTGCGGGAAAAGAACAGCAAGAAGAACAAGGAGATGTTTGGAGAAGTCTGAATAATAAAATGAACTATTCAGAATTCATGTTTAACACAAGAAAAAGGTTTTTTTTTGCAATCCTGCCTCTGGATCTGAGCAGAAAGCCTTCCCCAAGTGAGCTTTGCTATCCTGTGAAGGAATTTGCCTTAGGAAGTGATAAAAGGCCAATTTCCCGAGACATTAAAAACAAGATTGGGCAAGACATGACTGCAGACACCAACGGGGAGTTATCCCACGCTGGCAGCAGGGTCAGGCCAGGACAGCTTCACAGGGGATTTAGGCACAGCTCTTCTTGGCCAAATCACCCATGAACATTTTATAGCTGCACATCTACCAGAAGCATCACCCTCCCCTTAAAATGAGGAATAAAATCTCCAGCAAACAAACTGCTCAGCTCTCCCACTTGGATAGAACTTCAGGAAAACAGGAATGGCAGATAAAGTTATAAAGACTTAGAGAAGAGCTAATTATCCTAAGTGCTCGGTGTTTTTTGCTTTTCTGCACATTCCAGACCAACACTTCATCTTTCCCTCTGTCTGGTTCCTACCTGACTGATCCCTTCCAGGATCTTCCCACAGATCTGCCTCCTGGCTGTTTTTCCTCTCAGTCCTATCTCCCTCATCTTCCTTTTTTCTGCCTTTTGCATTCTCTGTTCCACTGATCCTTTGTGAGTTCCCCCACACGTTTCCATCTGATCTCCCCAGATATTCCATTTTGCAATCAGCCACTTTCCAGCCTCACCACAGCCCACCCCGGAGCTGCTGAAGGAAATTTAGACAGACTGCAATGGATACAACCCATTATTTACTAATTTTCTTGTCTGTTTGAAAGCTGGCACCATCCTGAAATTTCTATCTTGTATCTCAAATTTTGCTTATACCTTAAATATGTGGAAGGATTTTCAGGACACCAGTACCTCTCTGTCTGCATTAGAATTCTCCTCTTTCCAAAGGAGGTGGGAAATGTGAATACTTTGGTCAGTTGAATGAGGGAAAAGTGCAAGATGATGGGGAATTGTTGAGCATTTCTGCTCTTTGAGTAAGGCAGGTGTCTCTCAGGGAGAATGTAGGTGATAGCACAGGTCAAACCCTGTGGATATTAATCCTCATACCACAGGACAAACGTTCCATGGATTATTTAAAACACCAGTCCATGTTAAAAACATACTCCTGTAAGAGGCCTCCACTTTCCATGCCCAGGTGAAGCTGCTATTTGGAATATTTTGGAAGACAAGAGCCTATAATTATACACAATAAAATCTGCCCCAGACCAGACTTTACAAAGCTGTCCCTGGTGAGGAGGGTGAAATTCTGCATTTCCCCAGCCAGTTGTGCTCCACCTGGTTATCCCATGGCTGAAAAAGCAAAGGGAAAGCTGATTCTGCCAGAACCTTGCCTGGGCAGATCCAGAGGGTAAGAGTTTATTACAGAATCAGCGAATCCCAGAATCCCAGAGGCTGGAAAAGCCTTGGAGGAAAATCTGAGTGCCCAATGCCCACCTTGTCCCCAGCCCAGAGCACTGAGTGCCACATCCAGGAATTCCTTGGACACCTGCAGGGATGGGCACTCCAAACCTCCCTGGGCAGCCCCTTCCAATCCTGACCACCCTTTCCAGGGAGAAATTATCCCAATATCCACCCTGAGCCTCCCCTGGGCCAGCCTGGGGCCATTCCCCCTCCTCCTGTCCCTGTTCCCAGATCCCAAATCCCCCCGGCTGTCCCCTCCTGTCAGGGAGTTGTGCAGAGCCACAAGGGCCCCCCTGAGCCTCCTTTTCTCCAGGCTGAGCCCCCCCAGCTCCCTCAGGGAATTCTCCAGCCCCTTCCCATTTCCCTCAGGAATTCTCCATTCCCTTCCCATTTCCCTCAGGGATTCTCCAGCCCCTTCCCAGCTCCCTCAGCCTCTCCTCACAGGATTTAAATGAATGATTCTTCCAGATCCAAACTATCATCACCATGCCCAAAATGCATTTTCTGCTGGCAAAGGACCCTCTGGAGCTCTCCAGGCTGCTCCATGCAGCTGGGGCAGAGATGAAGTTGGGGGGGTACTAAAAACCATCAAATGGTTAATTTTATTCCAGCTCTTAAAATGTAAAACTCCTGCACATTTACCTGCAGCGTTATCATTATTGATAGCCCTGGGCAGGTTAATAATTGGCATTAGATAGGGAAATTTTCAACACCAGTGAACAATTCAGGCTCTGTGGATTTCAAATACACGAGACATTAATTTCCAGCTTCAAAAGGGAGATGTGCAGTGGGATGATTTCATTTAGTGCAGGACTGGAAATTGTTAGGAAATTCATTTATATCCCATCCTTTCCATCTATCAGAGCACCTCACCACTGCTACTGGCACTTTCATCAGCAGGACCTCTCTGCCTGGGAGTCCTTCTAAATCTTCCAGCTCTCCAGGGCTGGAGATAAAGGCAAGGATTAACCCATTCAGGATGCACCATCAGGAAGAATCCCAGTGACCTATTTATGGTTTCAGCACAGGGAGCCAAAAGTGCTCCGTGCACCTGACCCCTCTGCCTCCCCTTTTCCTGCAGATCTGCTCTCTCCCATGAGGATACACCAGGTTTTGGCCCAGAGAGAGGCAGTCACTGGGGATTCCAATAAAACCCACCCCAAAAGGCTCCTGGGGACATTAAAACTCATTCTCAAAAAACCCCATAATTCTTCAGATTTGTTCTTGAATCTCAAAGTCATCAGAAAATGATGTGACTGCTACGTCTGAGTCTCTGCAAACTCTTAAAACACCTTTAGATGTTTTGGCAGCAGCCTGGTGCCTTCCTCAAGTCAGTATTTTTAGTAACTTGATCTTTGGCTAAGGTCATATCAGCTTTTTAAAAATTGTTTTCTTCCGCAGGATCGGAGCCATCTCTGGGAAGAAGAGGATTTTAAGAGGCTCATTTTATATGCTAATACCTTAATCCTAAATTTCTAATTACCTCCCTACAATTCCTTTTGATTGCAGCTATTAATTACAGATTATCATTAATGTGAGATGGATTTAGAAGTCACCGTGGAATCTGGGTGCACTCTACATTACTCCAAATTGGGTCGTTAACAGTTCCACTTAAGAAGAGCAAAACACTGAGCCCTGGAGCAAGCCACAGCTTTAATGACAGGGAATGAAGAAAAGAAATGGCCACTTGGCCGAGGGCCAGCATTTCACAGCTCACAGTCGAGCCTTTGTGCTTCTGAGCTGGAGAAATGTGGCCACGATGGCTCTTCAAGGCACTTCGAGCAGACCTGGAGCACAACATTCCTGGGATGGCAGCGCTCAGGTGGATCAGGAATGATCCTGCAACTGCACAAACTCCCGAGTTTTTCTAGGAATGATTTGTACTCTGCTCAGTCTGAAATACAGCGGTGTGGAAGGAAGATATTGGAGGAACACGGTGTTTTGCTGCCCGTAAAAAAGAGCTTTTAATGGTATATGGATCCAGAGTCTGGTGGATCCTTGGTAGCTGTAACACTGGGAGAGGGCACAGCAGAGCTGCTAGTCAGAAAAATTTACACAGGCTGGGAATTTGCGTAATAAATACAAATTTCCCATCTCTCCAAACCTACTTGGATTTTTTTTTCCCATGCCCTGAGCTCTTCTGAGCATCTCAGACTGGCAGAAAGAGAGAAGAGAAAGTGGAAATGGGAAGCACCCAAAGAAAAGTGAACGACTGAAAGAAAAGGGGAAAAAAAGCTGACAAAAGGAGGAAGGAATTGCTGGATGGGGCTGGTCCAGGAGTGGATGTGATCAGAAACAGAGGAGTCACAAAAACCCATCGGAATAGAAGGGAATGGAGAAGGAGAAGGTTGTCCTGGGGCACCCTTGGGTGAAGATTCTTCAGGAATGGTGAAGAAGAGTCCAGGGAGGGATGGAAGGAGCATCAGGAGGCAACACCTGGGTAGTCTGAGATAAATCTTTCCCTCCCCAAAATTTTGAATCTGACAATTGTTGAGATCCCTCCAGAGCCTCCCTCACAAAGCCTACACATCCCTGTGGCTCCAAGTGATCCACAGCCCACATTCACTCATGGAATTTGCTTTCCTGAAGGCACCAGTGCCATGCACAAGCAACCTGGCACAGCTTCCCGTTTATTTCCCTCCCCAAGCACAACGAGCTCGGCACAGACGTGTTTGGAGATGGGGGATGAAGTGGCTGGACAGGGCTTTGAGCTGCACCTGCTGGCCTGTCCCTGGCTTCCATCAGTGCCACTGCACTAAATCCACCCACAGAGGCTCGAAAGGAGGCAAAGGCAGCCAAGCCCAGGGAGGGCAAACAAGAAATCATTTACATCCCCCATAAATCGCGGCACGCCGTAACTCCTCGCACCTCAGCGCTCGGGGGCCACAGCTGACTGCAGAGGATGAGGAGACCAGCAAGCCACAATTAAACCCTTATAACTTGTGAAGAAAACTCCAGCAGAAGGTTGCCATGTGCAAATCCACCGCTATTTTTTTTTTTTTTTTTTTTTTTTTCCGAGCCCGATAATTATTTTTGTTGCAGCGACGAAAAACGGGGCCCGTGTCAGCTGATGAATTAATGGGAGGGCCTGAAACAATTACTCCTTAAACACACAGAAGTGTCCCCAGTGTAAACACGCTCCCTTTTTCTTGCAGATCCTCGTGGTACGGGGGCAGACATTGCCCCATGACTTATTGGCTGCCCATGATGGAGCAGTAAATGCTGCCTGTTTGATGGCTGCAGCCTCAAGCCTCGGATTTTACATGGCTCGATGGTGATTAATGCACAAACTGCCAACTGCAGCCAGAGGCTGAAACACAAGGCCACACTGTGAAACCTATGCTAATAGAGCACAATTTATATAAAAAGGGGGGGGAATGTAAATATTTAACTGATGCCAGAGCTGGATGCTTCGGCCAAGCTGGGACTGAGCTACATTGATTGTTCAGGAGGAACTTACACCCTAAAATCCACACGGGCCTGATCTCAGACAGGCTTGGAAGGTGGAATTAAAACTTCTTTTCTTCTGCTAAAAGGTTGTTTTCTTAAATTTGGCTTCAAGTTGAGCCGATGCCACTTTTAAGAGCTGCTCCATTTGCGAGTGTGTGGAGAGCTGAGCCCAGCTCAGGTGAAGCAGCGTCAGGATTTGACCCTCATCCCCCAGAGACCAACACCAAACCAAGGCCCTCCAGCTAATTTGTGTTTATTAGCCCCTCCAGAGAGGGCAGGGGCTCTGGGAGGTGAAGAGTGAACTCCCTTCTCATGGCTCTGGGTTGGGTTTCAATCACAGCACAGGCTGTCCTTGTCCTGCCCCTTGTCCTGCCCTCCTGGCACTTCTCATCCAGGCAGCCAACAAAAGCAATTCTGCAGGTCATTAGTCTGCACAAAAGGTTTACATCAATGCTTCAGAGGTTTCTTTTTAATCCTGTCATTGATGGAAGGAGTTAATTGATTTAGCCACAGTTACAACTTATTTACTAAGTATGAAAATTTCCTAAATCCAAGGATCTTCTAGATTCAGGTACTCACTAACTATAAAGAAAAACTAAAACCAACTAATCCAACTAAATCCAACTAAATCAAATTTATTGTCACTGCTGCTTTTGGGGGGATCTTAAGTTTCATCAGTGGCTGAAGCATGGCCATGCACTGCACTCTCCATGATTTCCAAGGATATTCCAGGGAATCCCATCCCATCCTGGGCACGCAGAGCTCAGCACTGCGAGCCCCATGCTGGCAGCCTAACAACAGCCACCAAACCCAAAAGTTTGACAAAATCAATCTCCTGAATCCTTACATTATGCAGCGATCCTTGTGCACTTCCCAAAGCTCAGCCAGGGCTGCTTTTGTCGGTGCAAAAGAGCCACTTTAAAAAAAAAAAAACAACAACACAATTAAGACGTCACCTTAATTGCACCCAGCAGCACAAAAATCTGTGGGCTTCGTGACCCCGTAATGGCTTTGCCACAAAAACCCAGCCCACAGTCTCTAAAAGTTAATAGCCTGTACAATGGAAAATCAACAGGAGAGGGGCAGAGCCGGCTTGTTCAGCCCTAACTGCTTTAGCAGCCGCGGAAGCCTCACGGAAGGATAAACCACTGATGATTTTTTTATTAGCTCAACAAACAAGAAGCTCAGCATTTGGTGTAGTGCTACTGCAGAGCCACAGGGATTAGGTTTCAAAGCCGTGGCAACTGCCATGCTTTAAGGAACTCGTTAGGCTGGAAATGGATATAGGATCCCTCTGGAAGGCAAGGCAATCCAAATAAACACGCTGAGCACGGCAGCACATCCAGATGAACTTCCAGGGGACCCCCTGTCCTTCCCCAGCAGCAAAACCCAACAGTGCCAGAGTTTAGGAATTTCCAGGGGACCCGCTGTTCCTTCCCCCAGGAGCAAAACCCAGAGCAGTGCAAGGATTTAGGAACTTCCAGAGATCCCCTATTCTCTCTCCCAGCAGCAAAGCCCAGAGCAGTGTCAGGGATTATGATATTCCAGGGATCCCCTGTTCTCTCTTCCAGGAGCTGCAAAGCCCAACAGTACCAGGGTTTAGGAAATTCCAGGGAATCTCTGTTCCTTCCCCAAGAGCTCCAATCCCACAGCAGTGTCAGGGTTTAGGAAATTCCAGGATCCCCTGTTCCTTCCCCAGCAGCAAAACCCAGAGCAATGCCAGGGTTTAGGAAATTCCAGGGATCCCCTGTTCTCTCCCCCAGGAGCTCAAATCCCAGAGCAGTGCCAGGGATTTGCTGCTCCCAATCTTTGTTTTCCAGGCCAAAGGAGAGCAGCAATCTCACGCTCAGCAGCTGATCAGAGCGAGTGGCTGCCAGAATAAGCCCGGCCTAGGGATGGTGCTGAGCTCAAATGCTCACACAATTTCAGGGCTCTGTTTCACTGCTGCATCATTGCCATCCCTCAGCTCTGGCAGCATCCAGGAAGATTTTGTAGGGACTATTTACAGGGCAAGGAAAACACAATTTCTCCCTGAATGCTCCGGAGCAAACACGACAGCAGGAAATGGAGACGGTGGAATGACCTGGGATTTTGTAGGGAATATTTCCAGCCTCCTCCTCCAGCTTTTCTCCACTCCTCTCTAACGAGTTCCCAAACCACTCCTTGTGGTCAAGCCAGATTTTTGTGCTGTTTGGCTTTTCCAGTTTCCTCAAGTTCATTCCCAGGTCCTTTCCCCACGCTGCCAGCAGCTCCAGCCTCTGCTTTGCCCCACTCACCATCACGTGCAAGACCCCATTTTACCAAAACAGAAAATGCTGATGGATGAAGGATGGAGAGAGACCTTTCCCAAGTGCAATCCTGATCTCCTGAGGGAGGATTTTTGGGAGGATTCCTGACTGAGAGGTACAGAGCACTGATTGCACAAAGTCTAAACACTCCATCAGTGATAGGGGAAATATGTTGGAAATATGCATTTTTTATTCTTATCATGTTCAGGATTCTGGTCAAATATCACCATCTAACACCTGTTTAATTTAAATTAAAGTGCTGAAGTAACCAAACTCCTTCCCCTGTGGCATTAAAAGACTAAAATCTTTCCACTGCTTAACACATGGATGTTCGAGGAATATTTGAACCTAATCCAGATTTTACTGAGATACTTAGAAAATCCAGCATCAGTTAATGATTTTGGATGCTGTTTCAGGTTTGTGCATGTCTTTAATCCTTCTGAAGCACAGAACTGCCAAGTTGTGTATTTTCTCACCCAAATTCCCAAATTAATTAACTCTGACAGGGGGTTTGTGTGCTGCTGTTATCCATAGTGTTTATATAAGGCCAGGGACAGTAGATTGGAGCATTACAGTAATCTTTTAAAAATTAGCTATTAAAGACTCAGGAGGGGCATGAGAGAAGAGACTTAAACTGAAAGAGAGCAGGTTTAGATTAAAAATTAGGGAGAAATTGTTACCTGTGAGGGTGGTGAGGCCCTGGCATGGTTTTCCCAAAGAAGCTGTGGCTGGTCCTGAATCCCTGGAAGTGTCCAAGGCCAGGGTGGAGCAGCCTGGGACAGTGGAAGTGGGATATGGGATATGGGATAGTGGGATATGGGATATGGGATAGTGGGATATGGGATAGTGGGATAGAGGCATAATGGGATAGAGGGATAATGGGATAGTGGGATATGGGATAGTGGGATATGGGATATGGGACAGTGGGATATGGGATATGGGATAGTGGGATATGGGATAGTGGGATATGGGATAGTGGGATAGTAGAAGGTGTCCCTGCCCATGGCAGAGGTGGAACAGGATGAACTTTAAGATCCCTTTTAACCCAAATGTTTGGGATTCTCTGATTTTTTCACTCCCTGCCATGGGCAGGGACACCTTCCACTATCCCAGGTTGCTCCAACTTGGCTTGGGACACTTCCAGGGATGAGGAGTCCACAACCTGTCAGAAATATTCTCAATTTATGCCAAAGGCAGGGTGAAAAATCCCTGCAGTAGGAGCCATATTGACAAAAAGATGTGTTTAAATCAGGATTGGATTCCACAGGGAGGAATATCCTGGCTAAAGGGATCCAATGATTCCTGCCACATCCAGGGCCACTGGGATGGTGCAAAGCACACCCCATCTCCCAGTGCAAACACCAAGCATGCAGAAGTGTCTTTTTTCACCACATTTCTCAGCAGACTGGCTCTTGTTTGGAATGCCTGGGCTGGCCATGCCCGAGGTGGGAATTCTTGGGAGATGTGGTTCCCTCCAAACCACGGAGCAAATCGTGCCCTGTGATTTTGGTTTCCTGGCATTACTGCCTTGGAGCTTTGGGAGCATTTGATCCCTACCCAAACACACTCCCACACACACACACAGTGCACACAGAGCTCAGCAGAGCCAGGTTTGGGGCTGGGATGCACAATCTGGGATGCTGTCACATCCCAAATATCTCACCTGTGAGCATTCCCAGTGTCCACAGTGTTCATTGCTTGTGCCCAGAAGCTCTGACTACTGATAAAGTGCCTTTTAATTATGTGACTGATGCACAGTGTGTGGAGATTTTTACTATCACAGCTTTGCTGCTGCTCCTTCAAGCTAAAATTCTTTTTTAAAAAAAGGAGTTATTGCATCAACTTTATCCACATCTCCCTGAGCCCTCCAAAGCCATTGTCAGCCTGGAGCTTTAGTCACCTGCAGTGTCATATCCAAAGCAGTAAATGTAATTATTATTTATTGTCAGCAATGAGCAGAACCTCTGTGCTACCCTTCTGGGATGGAATGAATTATAAAACATATTTGGGCAGTTTTATACTAATGCAAAGCTGAGCACAGGGATGTAAACGAGGAGTAATTTTTGCAGTGGGGTGTGTGAATCCAAGAGACCAATCTGGAAATAAATGACATGAACTGATAGAGCTGCTGTCTGTGCCAGCAAAACCAGTGTCCTGTGACCCCTGGACATTGCCCTTCCCAGTTTTTCCTTCCAAGAAAGAACCCAAACTCCTCTGAACATTTTACTGTGTTTAAACAAACTTTGAGAAATGGAATCAGAGATATCCTGCCCACTTTGTATCACCTCCCAGGAATGGGAGGGGATGGAAGTGGGGAATGGGATGAGGCACCTGGAAATTTTCCAGCCTCCATCTGCCCCTTGCAAGGCTCTCCCTGTGTATCTGAAGCTCTTTAAGTGTGGCAGAGGAAAAGAAACTCTCTCTACTCCCATTTCCACACTGTGGAACACAAAGAGCAGCATCTTAAAGACCCTGCTGGTTCCTCAGAACAAAAAGCTGATTTCTTTTCCAACCTCCAGACATGAGCACAGGGGCCAGGGCCACCTCACCAGCCCTGAGTGCCACCAGCTCTGCCCCTGGAGCTCCTGTCCATGTCCATGTGGTGCTTCCCAGTTCTGGGGCGGTTCCCACTGTTCTGACCAACACAGAACACAAACCCAGGAGTACCCCAAGCTTTCAGTGCCATTATCCCTGACTTTGTGCCAGGCCCAGAGAACCTGATCTCAGCTCCAATGGATAAACACTGAGCTGCAGACACAGGAATCCTGGCAACCTCAGCTTGTATTTATGGAAAGCAGTGCAGGTAGGTTTACATTTCAAATAAATAAATGCAAAAATATTTCAGAACCCTTGGAAGTCAGCAGAGAGCAGCATGGTGGGATTGGCTTCTCATGTACTGGGTTCAGAAGAAAGTCCCAGTGGTCCCAAGTGTCCCTGTGATGGGAAAGAGCCAGGCTGGAGAGAGGCCAGGAGATTCCCTGCCCTGAGTGATTAAACTTGGAGCAAAACCAACAGACAGCGAGAGAAAAGAGGAATTTTCCCAGGGACACGTTTGATTTGAGCAGGGATTTCTCCTTAGCAATTAACTCTTAACAACAAATTAATATTTATTTGTGTGTCCCCTGCCCTGAGTGCAGCCCCATGGAAAGGAGAGTCTGGTGGAAACAGATGTGGAGGAATGTGCTGGAATTTTTTTGTGACTGTCTCAATTATCACTTGTGATGCTGCTGCCTTTATTCTGTGAAGACTCAAACAGAACTCCAGGGAAAGCAGTGTGGTTTTTCAAGAGGCACTTGGGCTCACTGCTGCTCCCATTGAAGCCTGCAGAAAAGCTGCCACTGAATTAGGAAATGCTGAGCACTTCTGAGAGCTGCACAAGTGCAGGAGAAGTGCCTTACAAAGCCATTAGCTCACAACTGCTCTACAAGCTACAAGCAAGGAAAATAAAGGCAGCAAAGTAAAAGCAAAGAAAGGCACAGAAATGTTTGAAAGCCCTTCCAAACCATCACAGGCTGACAGGCTGCAGCCCCTTTCATCTGCTGCAGGCCACTTCAGCAGGCTCCAGGACTGAATTAAATGGAATGTTTATTTACACAGCTCAGGAGAGGGGCTCGGCAGCCACCAGAGCCACCTCACTGAGGTTTATGGACTGAAGGAGTTGGGAGTTTGGCAGATTGGGACATAAAACAAGGCCAGGATTGATGGAATTTGGAGTGGTGGTGTGGGCAAGGCTTTGCCTGACTCTTGGTTAGGAATTTTCTGGCACATCAAGAACCTCCTGCTGTGACCTAAGAGACACAAAAGAACCACGAAAGCAAAACCCAGCAGCACCCAGTGAGCCAGGGCAGGAGCCAGAGGGGCTGATCCCCACATTCCCATTGTGGGGAATGGGATGGGATAATGGGATGGAATGGAATGGGATAATGGGATGGGATAATGGGATGGGATAATGGGATGGGATGGGATAATGGGATGGGATAATGGGATGGGATGGGCTGGGATGGGATAGAATAGAATAGAATAGAATAGAATAGAATAGAATAGAATAGAATAGAATAGAATAGAATAGAATAGAATAGAATAGAATAGAATAGAATAGAATAGAATAGAATGGAATAGAACCCAAGACCATGGAGTTTGCTGTGGCACCTTGATAAGCTGCAGGGATTGTGAGCTCCTGCGAGCAGCTGAGCCTCACCAAAGGTTGCACCTCACACAAACACTGAGCACAGGAATTGCTCAAGTGCAGGATTTGCTTTGGCACAGGGCGAGGACAGCGTGGCACCGCTCGTGTGTACTCAGCAATTTTAGAATCCCAGGATTTCTCCTGGAGATCTAATAAGAGCACTCAGTGCAGTTTCTGGCTGGGTACAAAGCAGACAAACGAGGAAAATGAAGACTTTTTGTTTTCACTGGGCTGTCAGTTCACATTTAGCAGCGGGGATCGAGTTCCCTTGCTGAGGGTGCTCTGCTCCATCCTGGTTATTATGTGAAAAATGACACAAAGTGCTGGGATTTCAGCAGTAACTCAGCCCCTCATGACCTTTTATACACAAACATTTGTATTCCTCAAAAGGTGAATGTGGAAGGACAGGAACAAAGGAGCTTTCCCTTCAGATAACTCAACCAGACTTGCAGCTGCCAGAGAATTTGAGCAGCAGCCCAAACTCATTTATCCATTTAAAGATAAATTCTGCTTTCATTGCCTCAGATTGAGGGAGCTGTGATTCCAAGGGCTCTTCTTCCCTAAACCTGGCTTTAAGGATGGACCCCAAGGATGCCCATGGTTATACCCAGGCTAAGAGAGGCCCAGGGTTTGTCCAAAAAGGAGCAGAACTGGGGCTTTACTTCACTGACTCCTTCACTCAGCTCTGACAGCAGAAAAATCTGCCATTAGTGCAGAAATATCTGACATTCTTTGCTGTCCAGAATACAGAAAAGAAGGATGGATTTAAGGAAATAGTTTTAAACCCAGGGAGCTGCTGTACAAGAACAATTATTGTCGTACAAGAGCAATTATTGGCTATTTCCTCGTGCTCATCCTCCCCCTAAATGAGAAAATTCCTCAAGTAAAAGCAGACACTGGAGCAAAGGTTTTCTGTCTCTTTTCCATGCACTGCTGGAGCAGAGTCAGCTGGTGGCACAGAGAGGGGGGATCTGGAATGAAGAATGCTTTGAGTCTCATGGTGCAGGCTCTGGAAAACCCTACACAGACTTTTTTTGTTGAAAAAGATCAGGGGAAAAAAAAAAAAAAGAGAGAGAAAGCTAATCCTTGAGAAATAATCTTCCAACTAAACAGAGCAGCCTATGGAGAAAGGATCAGCAGAGAGTTTGGAGAATGATCCTTTCTGTAAGAACCTATGACCTTGCACCTTAATTCTTTATTAATCATTGACTTTCTGTCTTTTGAGAGTGATAAAAAATGGCAAATACCCCCAGAAATAAAGGAAAATGGTAATTAGGGGAAAATGGAGATGAGACCCACAGCAAAATGGTAATTTTAGCAGAATATCTGTGTTGAGGAGTTGTGAGCCTGGTTTTGTGTCAGCTGCTCTCACATGGAAGAGAAATTCACCTTAAAATATCCTTGCACAGCCCCACAAATCTTCTGATATCTGAAATATCCTTGCACAGCCCCACAATCTTCTGATATCTGATTGTACAACCACTCACTAACACAAGGAATGTGTATTTTAAATCCTGGGAAGGCAAAGCAGTGTTTCCATCTTGCTTTCCTATTGTACATTTCTACACATTCAAAAAAGTGAGTGATACAAAGAATCAGCATAAAAATGGTAACTGCAGATAAATCACACAAAGAGAGGGGGGAAAAACCCAATTAAAACAGGTCCAAAATTGGAGTGATAACTGCAGATCTAAAAAAAAAAAAATATTTAGTTGAAGATGAGAAGAAAAAAAAAAAAAAAACAACCTGCAAACCAGATTATGGAACTTTTGTGCCAAATGCCTCATTTTGGAATTAAATCAACCCTGACTGCTGAAAACCCTGCACAGTCCAAGCCCCCAGCGAGCCCCAGAGATATCTGGCACCCCGAATCCCCAGCAAGGATGATTTATAACCTCACTTTGTAATTGCCCCCTTGGAGCAGAGCCTGTTTTGAACCCTTTCCTAACGAGCTGATTTGGGGTTGGAATTCTCCTAACGCCGCCTGGCAAAAGTTGGAAGTGAAAAGTCTTTAAAAGTGTTCAATTTTTCAAAGATTTACTGGGAACATAATAGCAAATATGGTTGGAAACAGGAGCCAAAGGGGTTTTTTTTTTTTTGGTTGGTTTTTGTTTTTTTTTTTTTCAGCCTGGAGAGAGCAAGTAGTCTGTTGTTCCTTACATCTGGAACAGTAGTAATCTATTCCTTAAGCCTGAGCAATCAAATTACTCTAATTTTCTGTTGTCTTGGCTTGAATAAATATTTTCAAGACAAGTTATGTTAAAAATATGCACACGCTGACTGCACAGTGAAATGTGCTTAACATCTGTGCTGCAGTTTAGTGGGGCAAGATGGAAAGGTATCCCAATGGAAAGGGACTGCAGAAAAATCACTCCCTTTCCACTGGAATTAATAACCTACTAAAGAATAACTATTGGACAAAAGAAGGGAATTTAAATGAATGATAGAGAAATGGATATATAAATAGAATCTACAGAACTAGGGAGAAAAATATATGTATAGGAATAGGGGGGAAATTTGGGGGAAATTAGACTAAAAGGGAGGCTGGAATTCCTGTGGCAGCTGCATGGGAATAAATCTCGAAGGGTTGAAAATAAGAATTTTCCATCATTTTGTGGGATCCAGCTCTGGTTGGGCTGATTGGGCAACTGGGAAAAAAAAAAAAAAAAGTGAGGAAAAATTTTAGGGGTTTTCTGCCTCTGGAATCCCCTCACAGCACTTGCAGGTCTCACTCCCCGTGTGAGGAAGGGATTTGGGTTTTTAGGAAAAAAATGGAAAATTGGGATTTTCTCATTGCACTAACCAAGAACTGAAAACTTCTGAGATGTTGAGTGGAAAAACCACGGGGCAATAATTATAATTCTTATTTAATGGTAATTAATTCTGGCCAATAGTAGCAGGGAAGTGCCCCCACTTTTGCAGCAGATGGGAAAGCAGAGGCTGCAAGGCTCTGACCCTGGGATGGGGGGAAAACTGTGTCAGATTTGGGATCAAAGCCCCATGTGCTTCTCATTTCCCTCCTCTGCATCAGGGATGGGCTGACAGGCATTTCTTAAACTGCAACAGCACTTCCAGTCTGCAGCAGGTCACTAAAAGAAAAGTTAAAAGTTATTTTTCATTTCCAAGGCCCCGCTTACATTCCAACGGAAGGAAGAAAATGAAGGCACTTAACTCTTTTTCACTAAAGCACTTTTTCCCTCCCATTTACTTTTTCCTGCAATATCAGGACACAGGGAATGGATCTGGGATGAAGACCTTTTTCCAAGAATTGTCTTCTGCCATTTTTCATTTGAAGAAGTCAAGACTTGGAATGGTTTTCCCCTAATGGGCAATGCCTGGTGGAGTGGGAAGCTCTGGCTTGGAATGCAGATGTGCACATCTGTAGGTATTTATTCCTGCTGTGAGGGTTTAAAAAAATAAAAAGTTGATGGTCTCCCTTCAACTTAAAATCTTCAAATTGGTTTAAAATCTTGGCATTTTGAAAGCCTTTGCTCTCTCCTCCTCTCCCATTTAGATGTTTGAGTTTCCAAGCTCAAATTCACAATTCCAAGCTCCTTCCTACAAACACAAACGTGGGTTTGCTGTCGAGTTCTGGACCAGCATTCCAGGAAAACATCAGGAAACCCAAAACAGCCCTGGAGTTGGGACCCTTGGCACTGATGTCTTTGCTGCTGCTCAGATCCACGGGAGGGCACGAGGAAAGCCAAGAGCTGCAGGGTTTTGGTTTTTTTTTTTTTTTCTCTGTGCTTTGAAGAGAGAATTATGTCTGTTGAGATAGAGAGTAATTGATGTCGAAAATGCACCAATAAATTAATATCACAGCAAAGCTGAATCCCAGGATTTATGGGAATGCAATCTCCAGGCCCTTTGGTAAACAGATCTGAAGTGCAGACGATCGGGGAGGATAAGAAATACAGAAGCTTGGGTTGCTTCCAACTGAGCAGATTAATGTCAATATTTAAGAAAGCCCCAGAGAAAAAGAGGAAAAAAAAATAATAATAATTCAGCCATCTGAAACAAAATATTTTATTGTGCTGGGGCTGGAGGATTATCCAAAGAGCAAAATTTCACCCTGCTGGCTCTTGATGTGTTTGAGTCCATCAATGGCAAGGGAATGGCTCTTTTTGGGAAAAAAGTGAGACTGGGAATGGCTCTTTTTGGGAAAAGTGAGACTGGGAATGGCTCTTTTTGGGAAAAGTGAGACTGGGAATGGCTCTCTTTGGGAAAAGTGAGACTGGGAATGGCTCTTTTTGAGAAGTGAGACTGGGAATGGCTGTTTTTAGGAAAAGAGAGACTGGAAGTGCTCACCTTTGGCATTTTTAGAGGTTATTCTCTGAAATCAAGTTGTGCTGAGAGATAAGAGGACAGAGCACTGGAGCCAATTCCATCAGTTTGGGCACAGCTTGGGCGAGTTTCAAGGTTTTTTTTTATTAAAAGCCAAAGTGGGCTCTTTATTAGAAGCAGCTCCCACATCCCAGTTTTTCAGTGGCTGTCGCGTGGATTCCTGCATTTATCCCAGGAATAATCCCAGGAATATCCCTTTCCTTCAGTTCCTGGCTGCTCCAGATTGTCTTCAACTTTTTAACCTGGAGTATTTTATTTTAATACACAGCTTCATACCCTGTTCCACAACGTATGGAAAGGATTCAAAAATTTTACATGAACCTATTCAGAAAATATTTAAACTCCACTTAAAAACCTGATGAATTTCTCAAATATTTCATTTCTCCTTTCTTGAGCCTTTCTTCTTTCACAGCTTTGAAAGAAGCTGCCTATATTTTATTTTTCTAGTTTTATTTTGCTAATATCTTTGTTTAATTGGGGCTGAGCTGAGCTAATTCTCTGTAACTGATCTGGGTATCATTTAACTCCTGTGGGTGTAAACTTCCCCCCTTAAGACAATTCTAAAATTATATTTCTAATCCTCTTATCTGTCCCCTGTATCATCCATCTTGCTTGTAGGTTTTCTGGAGAGAATGATTTAATTATGAATTAATTCTTTCCATTTGGATTTGTTTATTTTTAGGAGAGATAAGTTATCTTCCTCTCCGTGAGAGACAGCAATTAAAATATTTCTAATTATAAATTTGAGAGTGGTGCAATTCCAAGGACTTTGCTGGTTTTTTTGTTTGGTTTTTTGCTGGGGTGGCAGAAATAGAACTGATGGAATCAAATTGGAAAATTGATGAGCCTGTGAATCTGAGTATCTTGATGAAAGGATAGGAGCAGGAAAAGTGAGAGAATTGCAGAATTTGTGGGATAAATCCCAGAGGGCCTGTGGAGAATTACTAAGGATGAGCCAAAGCAATATCATGAGGGGGCCCACATCAAGCTTCTCCCACTTTTTTCCATTTTAAGACTTGTGATTTTATTTGAAGCCTCTTTTTAGCCCAAGAAAGTTTCTGCTCTGTGCTCCTGGATGGCATCTGGGAGGAAATCCCAGTTTTCCATCTTCACCCAGCATTCACAGGGAACCATCACCCCACCAGCAGCATCAGCAACCAAAATCTCTGCAGCAGAGTGGGAATCTCATTCCCAGCTCACACCAAGGCTTTCCCAGGGAAAACATTTCCCTGCATGTGGTCACTTCCCTCCAGTTTTTCTGAGATGTTTTTCAGCCCAGGACGCTGTTTTTGCTGGTGCCATCATTCCATTCATTTGATGCCTTGCCTTTTAGCTTTGATATTTTTCAGATTCTCTGCTGCTTGGTGTGCAACTCTGAAACTTCATGTCAGGTGTTGGTGAGTTCTCTTCACAGGGGAGTGACAGAACAATTCTTTTCTGGCTGGAGAATCAAGGACAACCACACCAAAAATCAGAAACGATGGGAAGGGAAAGGGGGCTGAGACTTCATAACTTGGGGCTGTGGTTGGATAATTGACCCCAAGATGTAGATGAACAAAAACTTATACAAGTGTAAAAAACATGACCAGGATCCACTTTGGATTTGATTTGGGTGCAGCCCTGGCTGGGTTCTGACACTGCCCAAGGTGAATCCTTTCAATCAATTCCTGTTTTATTCCTTTTGCTCTGTCCAGTCTCTGTTCCAGCTCAGCCTTTCCAAGCAACAAATTCACTGGCCACATTCTGATAATCCCTCCCTTCAAAACTTGGGAAAGGAGCAGCTGGAGCAAGGGCTGTCCAGCAAAAAGGATTCCAAGTTTCCAAGCTGGCTTCACTTGAAAAGGAGGATAAGCACGGCTGCACTGGCATTTGGGATTTACTGCAACGCCAATTCCGACCGTCCTCTGCAAAAATAACTCCAGGATGTTTTGTCTGCTTTTGCTGATACACCTTGAGGAAAGTTTGAGCCTTTTCAAGGTGGTGATGTATTAATTATATGGTGAAAAACTTTTGTTATTCATGGTTTCTTTCTCCAAAAATAAAAAAAAAAAGAAAAAAAAAGTAAAAAAGCAGTATTTGTGTTGTTAATGGAAAAGGAATTTAAACAGGAACTTCTGGGACAAACTGTCTGAAGTTCTCCTATAATCAATATTTTTTTACATAAACAAGAACCTAGAAATAACTCATATTTATAAATATGAAGCATTCTGGAAGAGAGGTGTGGACTCTGTGTGTCACAGCAGAGAAGATCCATGGATTTTCAATTAACATGGTCCATTTACCTAACAAATACACTGTGGGATGCTCATAAAACAGATAAAGATGGAGGATATATTTATCCACAATATTTCTCCCACAATAGGAAGGGATCCACAATAATTCTTCCCTTCAAGTTCAGGAATTTGGGATCATCTGGTATCCTTGGCATTTCATTGGGGTTTTGTGGTTCTAGTCCCTTTTTCATATGGACCCTCTTACAGCTGAGTATTTAAGCACAAGCTTAAGTCTCAATTTAACTTTACTGAAGTTACTTAAAATCTCTGCTGGATTGGGCCCTGGAATATGTTCAGAAAAAAATGGGGTTTTGTTAAAGTTTTACTGGGTGCACAACACATTAAGTGTGCTCCACGTACAACTCTGTTTAATTAACATTCCTGCTGAGATTCCCTGAAAAGTTCAGCAAGATGGGATTCTGCAAAGGACTGGCTTCAACCTTTGACTCTCCAGAGTATTCCTAAGGATGGATAATTCCATTCCAAGTTTCTCCTTCCATAGTGAAATGTGTTTCATTAATCTGAGCGTCCCTCAGAGTTTGATTTAGGGAGAAAAAGCATCAAAAGGGACTTTGGTGATGGAAAAAAGGCCTGGGAAGGTTCTTTATGGTGGGTGCCTTCCAGTGGAGGAGGGAAAGGAGAGGGCTGGAAGATCTTCTGCTTCATCTGTGCCTCAGGGAAGTTATTCCACCCCTGGAAGAGTCCAGGGCTTTGGAGAAGCCTGGGATAGTGGGAGGTGTCCCTGCCCATGGCAGGGGTGGGATGTGATGATGTTTAAGGTCCCTTCCAACCCAAACCATTCCCTGATTCCGTGATCTTGCTCTCAGTGGGATTTCTGTGGCACATGGAGCATTCCCAGTGGTTGTCAAACCCTTCCCCCTGGCCCCTCACGAGGATTTAGGAACTGAGGACACTCCATGGCCAAGTGCCCTGTGCCAAAAAATAAGAACAAGCTTCTCCTGTTCCCCTGGAGCGTTGGATTGTCCCATCCAGAGACCTGCTTTGCAAGAGGCAACTTAAATCATGAAAAATCTTCTCCTTTTCCCTTCTGCCAAGAAGCAGCATCAGAAAAAGTCCAAATTCTAGGAATGAAACACATGGACAGCCCAGCACAGGCTCTCTCTGAGATGTCACATTTTCCTTGTTGTGAAATGTGCTGTGTATTTTTTTTTTACATTTTACATTTTTTTTACATTTACCAACAGCCCCAACTGCTCTTTCCCAGAGCATTCACAGAGTGTGGGATGGTTTGAAGCCTTTCCACCCTTCCTGCTGTGATGTTGGTGGCACTCTGGATCCAGCTGGTCCCTCTCTGCCCTTCCCTCTTCGTGTGATCTCTTCTGGAAAGTTTCCAGTGTCCCTTGGTGACTGGTGTGACTTCAGCAGGGCTGGGATATGAATTACATTTTATTAAATGTCACGCTGAAGTGCTCAGGCACTGATGCACAGCCTATTAGGAGCTTTAAGATTTCAGTGTTTTGGTGGGAACGCTTCAAAACTGAACTATGTTTTCTTTGGCCAAAGCTGCACCATTAGATGCAGTTTCTCCTGACATTTTCAGAATTGTTTTATGGCTGTTTCCATGGAGGTCGAGAAGGAAATGACTGTTCCAGGAATGCTTCGATAGCATCCACAGCAACACAAAAGGCTGAGTTATGGAGCTGCACTCTGGCCAGGCTGATGGTGTGATGATTAACAAGTTGTGCTGCCACCAGGGCCCCGAGCTGGGAATGCTGCTGGGAATACCCGTGCTAAGCCCAGCTCCAGTGATTGATCCAGCATCTTCCACTTCATACATTTCCCTGCATGCCCAATTATCAGATTTTCTTCCTCTCTGTTTCATCAGTCACAGTCATTATTTGCATTGTTTCCCTACCAGCTGCCAGACATCCAAAGATCAAACGATGAACACCCCCCACCTCTTTTTAAATTTTATTTTAAAGAAAGTGACTCTGCTTAAGACTGCCCTAAGAATGGGGATTGTAAATTTATTACCTTCACTTGCTCTGAGGAAGCTGTTAAAGGCATCAGGAAGCAGCCAGATAACCAAGGCCATAAAATACTTTAGAAATTAATGAATGAAAGATGGGCTGAAGCCACAAAGTGTAGGTCTGGTTCTGGTTTTTGAACTTGTGCAGAGTTCACAGATGCTCACGGGCACGGCTTTTATTCCAGAGAGTAAAGCACCAGTGCTCAAGTTTAGAGCAGAATCAAACTTTTCCCAAAGCTCAGAGTTATCCCAAATCCTGGGGTTTTGCTCTGATACATGGCTGAAATGATTCCGAAATGCTGTGAGCTGGGAACTGCTGCAGCTGCCTTTTGTCAAGCATTTCCTGAGACAAGGCTGGAGAAAATACCCCTGGTGCTGCTGCCACCAGAACTGCCTGCCTGAGAGAAAATGGGATTCACCCTGCCTGAGAGAAAATGGGATTCACCCTGCCTGAGAGAAAATGGGATTCACCCTGCCTGAGAGAAAATGGGATTCACCCTGCCTGAGAGAAAATGGGATTCATCCCTGCCTGAGAGAAAATGGGATTCACCCTGCCTGAGAGAAAATGGGATTCATCCCTGCCTGAGAGAGAATGGGATTCATCCCTGCCTGAGAGAAAATGGGATTCATCCCTGCCTGAAAGATTCCAGGATCTGGATCAATAAAAATAAACCACAGCAAAGGGACTTTCAAAGCAGTGCCCACCCTTTAGTCCTCCTGAGCTGAGCCCTCCAAGAGCACCTGTCCCAAAAACAGGAGAGAATTTGGAGACTTTCCCAAGTTCTGCTGAATTCAGAGAATTCTCTGCTGATTTCACAGAACTGGAGAATCCCAGACTGATTTTGGTTGGGAGAGAACTTAAAAGATCATCCTGTTCCAACCCTTCCACTCTCCCAGGGTGCTCCAAGCCCCTTCCAAAGTGGCTTTGGACAATTCCAGGGATCCAGGGGCAGCCACATCTCCTCAGGACAACAGTTTAAATCGATTCCTTGAAATTGAAATCCGTATTTTTCAAACTGGAGCCTCTATTGACACCTTTTGTTTGGGCAGGGGGAAATAAAGTCTCTCTGTCTCATCATTCAGAAAGAGAATTAACCCTGGAGGGAAGGATGGGGGATTAGAGAGCTCAGGGACCTCCCACACCCAGATGTGTTCAGTCCATCCCACCTTCCCCACATTCCCACCTCCTGAAGCTGCATTCTCTCCTAAAAAAATGAACATTTCCTTTCTCAGAATAAAACACTTTTTTTTGTTTCTTTTCCACACCATCCCTTAGCCGTCCACAGCAGCACAAAACTCACGATTCATTTTTCTTCTCCAGTTCCTCTGCCTCCAAACTCTGCTGCTAACTGGGAAATTTCCACTCCAGAGGTTCCCAGTTTCCCTGAGCACAGCCCATGGGACCAGCAGAGACAGCCATGGACCACCCACAGCCCAACAGGGCAACTCAAACAGTTCCTTACATACAAAAAAAGAATGTTCCAGAACTATTTGATGTATTTTTAGCCTCTTTTAAGGCACTTCAGCAGCTGGGAACAAGGTGGGAAGCCAGAACCGTGGGCCAAAATCCAAAATCCATTGAAGGCATCAGAGCTTTTCCATGGATTAGCTTTGGATCAGGATTGCTCCAGCTCAGAGCTCCTCCACTAAATTGGTTTTGGGATTATATTCATGGTTTCCTTCACATTTCATACGTGAGCTCTAAAGAATTACACCCAACAAGCATTCTAGGAAATGGAAGATTTATTCACAGAAAAACCTGTGTAGTAATAAATCTGATCCTTAAATGTGCACAGCAGAGGATGGAGATGAGAAGAATTATTTTACACTTTATAGTGCTTTGAGCTATAATTTTATTTATAGCATCTATTTGAACTGAGATTGTCCCAGAGAGGGAAAAGGACAGCTCAGCTCCAGCTTTAGATAATAGGTCAGGCTTTCCAAGCACTGCCTGAGACTTTTTAAAATAAAATTAAATACCAGGCTCCAATCTGGCCCTCTAAGAATAATTACAGAAATAAAGGACTTGCTATTAAATTGCTGAACAAATCTGGGGAAAAAAAAACTGGAAAAGTAAAAATAATTCAGATTTAACTAAAAAAATCACTTTTTTTAATGAATCTTGGATTGGGCTGCAATATGAGGGTATTGAGTAGGAGGGAACTGTTCCCTGTGAAGGTGGGGAGGGGCTGGGATGGAATTCCCAGAGAAGCTGTGGCTTGGAGCAGCCTGGGCCAGTGGAAGGTGTTGGGCTTTAAATCCCTTCCAACCCAAACCAGTCTGAGATTTTCAAACAGCTCCTAAAGTGCACGATGGGCTTTCTGTAATTAAATTCTGTAATTAATTTCTCAGATTGTTTAATTGCCACATTGATGCATGGCATTCTCAGGAATTCCACTCTCACAGTGACTGCTCATTATTCCAGGTTTTTCCCAGATTTGCAAAGCCTTAACCCCAGCCATGTGCAACACTTGCAGAAAAAGGAGCAGCACCATTTTCTTAAGAACCAACAATCACTAAAATTTGTGAGGCAATTCATCCCCACCCCAAAAGAGATTTCCAGGCTGCCCACATCAGCAGCACAATAATTCATATTTAGGAGAAAAAAAAATTCTCCTGAACTAAGGAGGATGCTTATTTTTCCATCTGAAAAAAAAAAAAAATATAAAATTGCAGTGAGACTGAATCAAGTGGTCAAACAGTTTAGCAAAAGTTGTTACAAGAAACCACCTCCTTGAGCTAATTCCTTTTTGTGACAGAAGCCATTCTAACACTCCAACAATGAGATTTTTGGCAGCACACCCTCTGGAAATAACTGTCCATTCTCCTGACAGCCTTCTTCCTGGATTTTTTTTTTTTTCCCCCTTTAAATCCCATGAATGAAGGATTACCAGGATTTATGTAGCTATTTAATACCTCCAGGAAAGAAAAAGCACACAGTACAGGAAGAGAAACAACAGGTATAGAATGGATCTATCATAATTTAAGTTCAACTCGCCAATAAATTTATCCCCACATTGACTGACAAATATTGGGACTATTTGAACTTGTTTCCTGGATTGTGAAAATTATCCTGCAGCTGCTCCAAAATGCTGGATTTTAGGGAGCATGGATATAGTGCTGAGGGAGTCAAGGCAACAAGGACAAATCAGAACAATTCAATCCTTTTGCACTGAGGAATGTTTTGATTTGGTTTTGGAGAAGTCAGGATTAAATATCACTTGTCTGGATAAATGTTCATACTCCTGGATAATTTTTAAAAATATTTTTGTATCATTTAAAAAGGTAATTCTTTAGATATCTTGTTGATTCAACCAGTTCAAAGTTAATTGTTCTGATTTCTTGTTGAGTCAACCAGAACTGAGAAAACTCAGTCAGGCTGATGGGCTCCACTTCCCCAAGAAATGCCCTGAGCACTGAATGCTCCTTTATCACCTGATTTAAATCTCCTTTTTATCCACACTAACGGGACCCATCCCACTCATCCCTTCTCCTCCCCGCCCTCCAGGGACACCCCAGGATGTGCAAATCCACCCCATCCACTGCAGCTCTGCCTTTTATCGAACCGGCCAGGCCGGGCAGCAGCTCCAGTGCTGTGCCAGCAGGAATTTGGGAATTCGGGAACACTGGGGTCAGTGTGACCAGCCCGGGCTCGGCCCTCCCCACCCCACTGATAACAAGGCTGCTTTTGTCGGCAGGATTTCTGGAATAGCTCCTTCCACGCATGAGGGGAGAGGGATGGGAACACATAAAGTCATTTGTTTGGGAATTTAATGAGGAGATGATGAAGGCTGAGCAAGCAAAGCCCAGGGAATCTGAGAGAGGAAAGAGGAGAGGAGAGGAGAGGAGAGGAGAGGAGAGGAGAGGAGAGGAGAGGAGAGGAGAGGAGAGGAGAGGAGAGGAGAGGAGAGGAGAGGAGAGGAGAGGAGAGGAGAGGAGAGGAGAGGAGAGGAGAGGAGAGGAGAGGAGAGGAGAGGAGAGGAGAGGAGAGGAGAGGAGAGGAGAGGAGAGGAGAGGAGAGGAGAGGAGAGGAGAGGAGAGGAGAGGAGAGGAGAGGAGAGGAGAGGAGAGGAGAGGAGAGGAGAGGAGAGGAGAGGAGAGGAGAGGAGAGGAGAGGAGAGGAGAGGAGAGGAGAGAAGAGAAGAGAAGAGAAGAGAAGAGAAGAGAAGAGAAGAGAAGAGAAGAGAAGAGAAGAGAAGAGAAGAGAAGAGAGAAGAACTTGTCTTGGATGGAGCTGAGGAAAGCACATAGAGAGGATGGAGCTGGGCAAAGCGAGGCTAAACAATTAATTTTTGCCCTACTGCAGCATCCCAGCCCTATTTAACCCCTTCTGGGTTGGCTCTGTACTCCCCAAGGAGCAGAAGGTCTTTCTGAGGAAATTCCTGCCCGCTGATACAAATGGGTGGAAAAAGGAGAGAAATCCTCCATGTGCTGTGACAGAGCTGTGAGCTCAGCCCTGACAACCACCCCAGAGTCTCCACAGAGGCAAAAAGTGCTTTGTAAATGCCCCAGATGTGAAAAGGGCTTTCCACTTGAGGCTGCAGTGGATGCCATAAGGAATAAATCCCTAGGAAAGCCAGCTCTTGGCTCTCTCTGGGTTCTGTTTCACACTGCTCATGCTGGACAATTCCTGGGGGAGGGAATAGTTAAAGCTGGCCAGAAGGGAAGAGCAGTGAGCTCTGGTGATTCCCTGGCTCCAGGAGAAACCCAGCAAGGGCTGGGGGATGCTGGCTCCAAAGGAGGACACCCTGGGGGATGGAGGGGTTTGGGGTATTTTTTTTGACCCCCATTAATTCCAGTGTTGTGTGTCAGCCTGTGCAGATCAGGAGAAGCACAAACCTCCACGTGACAGCTCTTCTGCTCCTACATGTATAGATTTTTACATTTATAGATGCTTAAACACTCCTATCTACCAGCAAAAAGAGAGAAATGCTGGGAGATGTCCCCGTGTCCATCTGTGCCTGGAAAATCAAACCCTGGGATCAAAGCTCAGGGAAGATGGATGCTGGTTTCCTTTCCCAGCAATGGCCACGCTGTTCCAGAGGGAGCTGGGGAGGGAAGGAGCCCCTGGCACATTCCCTGAGTGCAGGAGCTGGGCTGGAGGTGCTGATTTGGAGCTTCAAACCAGCCTTTGATGTGCAGGTCGGGGCTCTGCAGCCCCCACTCCACACGGCTTTGGATGCTCCACACTTGGACTCCAGGATTGGTTTTTGCTGCCTAAAGAGCTCGTGTGCTTTTGAATGGCTCTTCTGGCCACTCCACCTTCAGGTGACAATGTGTGGTTTTGAACCTAAACACAACAAAAATCAATAAATCAGCCGTGCCTGGCACAGGCATTGTGTTGATTCTTCACTGCTGGGGAGGAAGAGGTTAAATCCCTCTCCATTTTAACACTGGATTTTAACTGAATCCAACACTCCTAGTTAACATTAAAAAAAGGAACGGGCATGCTGTGCTCTAATAAATTTTTCCTTGGCTCCCTTCTCTTTGAATCTTGGGGAGGGGGAAGAGAGAGACACAGACAGATGAACTATTTGGCCTGAGTGCTTTTTAAATTGTCAAAAAGCTTCCAAAATGCATGAGCTTGCTGTCCTGACAGTCCCAGTGACTCAGGTCAGACCCTCGGGGTCTCTGAGGTTCACATCAGCCCATCTGCACATCCAGGGATGTCAGAATCTCATTTAACACCTTATAAAAAGCCCCAAAATGGTGACATGGTCAGACCTGGCCAGAAGAATGCTTTTCAGTTTGTTTAATCAACAATTGCTGGTTAACCTGGCAACAAGAGTGGAGTGAAATCATGTTGAAATTCAATGAACCAGTCTGAGTGTCTCACTTTCTCCTCTTCTGTTGGGAAATCAGCAACATTTCCATCTACTCCTGCCTCTTCCCTAGGCAAAATTATTCCCTCCTGCACTCTGAAAAGTTTATTTCATGTTGCAGCAGCTAAACCAAGCACAGAGTTCCCACCACCTACTTTTATAGTTAATCCTCGAGGCTACCAAATCCTGCCAGGAGGATTTTTCACTCCTGATTCTTGCTCTGTGTTTTCCATTTCTCAGTTTCACCCAGCACTGCCTTGCTCTATGTTAAAACATCTCATCTCTTCTCTTCTCTTGGATTTTCCCCTTTCCTATCCAACACCACCCACTTCAAGGGAATCTGCACTTCCCACAGAGCTGAGCTTGGAGGGGAGAACGTGGCATCTGAAATGGCACCGTGTGGTAACCATTAGCAGAGGCTGAATCATAATAATTACAAAGAGATTTTGAGCAAACACATCCCTGTACATCCCTTCCCACTCTTCAAATCCTTGGAGTGCTGGAAAACTGTGTGGCCCTTGAGGCTGAGGGAGAGGTGTTGATTTGGGGAGTTTATTTTATTGATTTTTTTCATTCAAAAGAGTTTCTCAGAGCTTCCAGACAGATTTGGGGAGTCTTTGGGGTGATTTTAAGGAAAAAGAGGAAAAAAATGTTTTCTGCAGCAAATTTCAGGATGTTTTACAGAATCAGGGAATATCCTGAGTTGGAAGGGATCCACAAGGATCACCCAGTCCAACTTCTGGCCATGCCCAGGACACCCCAAAATCCCACCCTGGGAGCAGTGTCCAAACCCTCCAGGAGCTCTCAGGGCTGTGCCCATTCCCTGGGGGAAAAACCTTTCCCAAAATCCAACCTTGAGCCTCCCCTGACACAGCTCCAGCCGTGTTTATTGTTTATAGCTATAATTTATTTATAGTTTACATTTATTTATAGCACAGTATCACCCCAAAGCATGACAGCATGATGGGAATCTATTAGCTCATGTTTATTTATAGGTCATCTGTCTCACTTTGGAGCATGTCTAAAGGCATTAGTAAGACTGCAGTATAATCTCCTTTTTCCTTCCTTCCTCCAGAATTTAGCTTGGTAATTTTGGTGTTCTGTGCTGATCACCTACCTGCTAATCCAATTCCCAAATTAAGTCCTGGCAACTCACCAAAAGACAGCAGAACTACAGGATGTTAAAATGTAAAGTGTTTCAGGAGGGGAAAAATATTAAAAGGCTGGAATCCAAAACTCTCCTGCTGAAGTGGCCAGAAGGATTCAATCAGAAGGATTCCTATAGAATCAGGAGGATTCAATCAGAAGGATTCCTATAGAATCAGAAGGATTATATCAGGATTCCTACAGAATCAGAAGTATTCAATCAGAAGGATTCCTGCAGAATCAGAAGGATTCTATCAGAAGGATTCTATCAGAAGGATTCCTCCAGAACTCCCAGGAAGAGAAGAGGCTCCATCCCAACGTTCCATGGAGCAGCAAACACAAAGGATGTGCTGAACCCACCTTGTCCTAAGCCAGGAATTCAGAGAGTTAAAAACCCACTGGGGCAATAGAAACCTTCATTCCTGGTTTCCCAAATCCCAGAGGCCAAGAGAACAAAAAGCTCATTCACCTGCTCATTTCTCAACAGAGCCTAATCCAGAGGGGCTGCAGAGTGGCACAGGCAGGGGGACAGGAGAGGTGGCTCAATAATAACATTTAATAGCTTTGAAACTTGAGAGTTACCTACAAAATAAAGTCATGCCTGGGAACAATGGTATTCCAGAAGCTCCTCTTTGAATGACTGAAGGCATTGTTTAAATCCACAGGACATTTTATTATAAATATGTGGTGGTGGTGTTCAGTAATGCAGAGGTTTGAAAAGTCTCCTCAGTGGAGTGATATTGTTGAAATATTTATCTTTCACGATTTTTTGTATTTTAATTCTAATGCTGTTTAGCTGACAAATGAGATTTGAGGTTTTTGAGTACAATAATCTCTGTATTCACCTCAGAGCTTTTCTTTTACAGTTTCCTGAGCCAGCTGGAGCTCTCTCTTTGCAGCATCTGTGAGGGATGGATGGAAAACAAATGCAGAAACCTCTGGAGTTAACAGCCACCTCAGCCACCCTGTCTTTATCAAGACTGTGCATTTTGGGCCATGCCAAGTGTTAATAAAAACAAATGCACACCTCCAGGCTCTCTTTAAATGCAGACTTTAAGAGCAAAAGTAAACAGCAGCCACTTATGTTATCTGGGGGGTGTCACACAGGCTCTGAAATAACCAGAATGAAACTGGAAGGTCTTAGAAGTAAAACTGCCTAAACATAATTCAACGAAGTGCAATGAGTGCTTTAAAAGTCTTTACATCCTGGAGGGTTTCAGCATCCCCACACTGAGGCTCCCAGGGTTCATTTCCCTCCAAGTCCTCAAAGCTCCTCCAGCCCCGGCTCACGTTACGGGGGTTGTGTGCTGCAGTTTGGACCGTGCCAAGAAAATGTCTTCGGCTTTCCTTTTACAAATATGGCAATGATCAACCCCGAGCGTGATGGGGAGGTCGATGGTGTTTAAAGCAATTGAACATGTTGCTACAACGCGGTGCTCAAAGCTGCTCCGTGAAGCCATCCCGGGATGGAGCAGCCTGGAAAGGCCGGGGCTGTGAGCCCGGCCCACAAACCCGACCCACATCAGCCCGACAAACCCGACCCTTCACCTTCTGAGCCACCTCCCCGAGGCCGAGATGATGCACGGATGGGAAGGGAAAACTGAGAGGCTGCTTCCACAGCTTGGCTCCAGCAGTGCAATTCAGCACTTGGGGCTCTGCTCTGCACGGGTGAAAAGCGATGCCCGACCTCAGCTGAGACTCCAGGGCTCCAAACACTTCCATGTTCCCAGAGATGGCTGCGGGACACCAAAAAGTCACTGCTGTGGTGATCAATTCTGCCAGAGCGATTTCCTCTTTCCAAACATCTCCCTGCAGAAGCCAGGTGGAGCCACAGCCAGCGCTCCAGAAGATTCCATGAGTTGGGTTTGAGGATTTGGGTTCAGCTCCCCAAACACTTCCAGCCCTAAGGATGAACATATTCCCAAAAATCACCTTCCCAGCCAGCACCTTGTGTCAGGGGAGCTGTGACAGCATTAGAGCACAGATGTGATCACCCGGGGTTCATTTGCATCACGGAATCCCAGGATGCTTTGGGTTGGAAAGGACTTTAACAATCATCTCCTTCCACAGGCAGGGACACCTTCCACTATCCCAGGAATCATTTGATTACAATTCACTCCTGCTTTTTTTTAATACCTAAGACACATTAAAACCACATAAATGTACTTTACAACAGTGAGCAGTGCAATACAATAGAAAAGATAACAACCTGGGAATAATTTGTAGATCAGCGACCACAAAAGCCCTACAAATAACAGCTGCTGTATTTACATGTCAACAGATTGGATATTCCCTGATGATCCAGATAAACAACTCCACATCTCTGGGAAACAAACAGGCACGTGAGATGCAAAACAAACAAAACCACAAAAGACCAAAGGATGCCAAAGGGAGCTCTGAAGGCGTTCCCAGAGCTGCCAGAACAGGTATTGCAAAGGGAACTCCAGTTAAAGATGGGACTGCTCCAAAGCAGCCCCATGCAAACCCCATTCACACAGAAATGCCCCAAATCCCTTGGAACTTTTCAGGGACAGCAGAGACCTCTCCCTCATATTCCACAATATTATATAAGAGCATAGCAGTGAATGATTCTCAGTGGGAAAGTAATTTTCCTCATTTCCTGCCATGCTGGTCCACAGAGGACATTTCCCATCACTCAATCCATACTTTTAAAGCTGTGGGGTCCAAACCTTGCTGCTACTTCCTTGGACCTTCTCCATCAAAGTTTTATATGGACAGATGTGAGAGCAATGGGATTCCTGAATTCCTGATTCCTCACAGCCTCCCTCTGTACTACAAGAAGGGTTTGCTGATGAGTTGTTAAAAATGATCCATCTAAAAATCCAAGTAAAGGTTCCTGCCAATCCTGACAGTGGTTTCAAGTTTTAGGATATGAAGCCAGAGAGTTGCAGCAGGGACAGCCATTCCTGTTGGCACCACAGGCTGTGTCATGAGGAACCACAAACCACTTGAACACTTTGATTCTACATTGGAAAACCTAAAAATGCACAGCCAGACACCTGGACTGCACTGCAGCCTTCAAACCTGTGCTTGGAGCTGTGAATTCTGCTGGTGTGTGGCACAAACTTCACCGAAATCAGTTTAAAAAGTGAGCAGCCCTCTAAGAAACAACCTTTGAATTATGCCTATATATCTAGATACATATTTAAACCATTTAAACTCTGTTTAATGTTTGAAGTAAACAAGAACAGAGAGGGAAGATGTCACTCCAGCACTAAAGGGGATGTCTGTGTGAGATGCTCATCACCTTGGTGGTTTAGCTGACATTCAAGCACAGAATAAATGTCACTACAAAAGCCATGAAGATTTGTAGGTAAAGCATCAGCACTGTTGGGGTTTTTTTTAAGCAGATTTTTCTCAAGGAGTTCAACATCTCTTTGTAGATATAAAAGCTCTTTTTGAGGGGAGGAAAAACATAAAAGCACAGCCTGAGAGCTATCAAAGTTGAAGTTGAGCTTTGGACCGTGAGGATCTGACCTATTCCCTCGGTAATAGACCTAATCAATCTCAGTATGTCCCACCACAGACCCATCAGGGCAGGGCCTTATCTCTGCATCAGGCAAGAAGAAAGGCAGAGGCAGCTCTCAGGAAATACTTTCCCTCTGCCTGATCCATGTGCTGTGCATAGCTGGAATACCAGCACTGATAATGAGTTGGACACTCGTGAGTCCCATGTACACTTAATCACTCATTTCCTTCCCTGACTAAGAATAATGCTGGGATTTACCCCTCCTTCCTCCCAGCCACCTGGCACACAGCCAGGGAGTGCCACTGCTGGGGGACCTCTGAGGGCTGGGGAAGGCTGAGGAAGTGATGGGAACATGATTGCTGCCTGCACAACTGCTGGGGACACGACTTCCCCCATCTGCAGTGGGGTCTGGGAGCTGGGGAGGCTCTGGGAACCCAGCAGAGCCAGCCAAGGCTGTGCCTCTGTTCATCTGAGTCATGCAGGGCCCAATTCTCAGCCCCATCTGAATCCTTGCACAGCCTGGGTAATGAGAGGAAAAACACATTTTCTGGGAAGCCTCAGCCCACTTTCCCCTGCCAGAGGGAATTTTGCTGGCAGCAAGGATGTCACTGTCATGTCTTGGTGTCCAGGCTGGCCCTGGCTCTGTTCCAGTCTGGGAGGCACATCTGGCCAGCTGCTGTGCCAGACAGATGTGAGGTACTGGAAGGATACACCCTGATAAACATAATTTCTGCTGGTGATATGATATTAAATACAATATCATTATTTCTCCACAGCTCCAGAGTGGGGTTTATCCCTGCCCAGAATCAAGGATTTACAGTGCCTGGAATCATCACAGCTTTGGGGTTTCCCCAAAAAACGTACAAGATGTTTTTTTCCACCATCATTTAGTCGTTACCCATTTCTCAGAGGCAAAGGGACACACAGATATTTGTCACCTGGAGGACACTTGTCACCTCTCACCCACTTTCTGCTGCCATTTTCTCTCTCTCTGAGCACAGACACTTGGCTGTGGCAGCTCCAGGCCATAAATCACCATCCCAATCCACTGCTCACCACGGCCCTGCCAGTGTCCCAGGGAGCAGAGTGGGAGGGAAGAACTCCACACCTCTAACAGCAATATTTTATTTACAAAACTCACACTTCCATGATCCATCTCAGAAAAAAACAAACCTAGAGCTGGTTTATCCCTAACCTCACCATCCTGAACTTTCAGGAACATCGTGTCCCATTCCATCATTTCCAAGGAGTGGGGACATCTCTGCTGGTGCAGTTTCCATACAGGAGAAGTCAGTAATTGATCTGAATAAATCAAGAGCACTGAGCACTTTGGGTGTTTTATTGCCTTTACTGCTGTGTGCACCTGCACAAGCCCAGCACTGCAGTCCCTCAAGGCCCAATACTCAGATTTATTCACTCTTAACACATCTTAAAAGTTAAGGAAATGATGCTTTGCTTCTTTTTTTTTTTTTTTCTCAGAAAGATTTGATTTCTAAAAATCCTCAAGACCTGTTCACTGTCATTCCTGTTATTAAAGCAAGGAAAGAGGTACAAACTGAGTCCTCTGTGTTTAAAACAACAGACTCTTTCCATCTCTGTGTGAAGAAAATACTGCTTTTTTCTAGAACTAGAAAATTAGTGATTTATTATATTTATATAATAAACTACATTTACCCATTTTTGTGCCCAAAATACAAATTCTGGGCTGCCCTCCTGCCTGGGTTGTGCTGGCACCAACTCACAGGAGATGTATTTCCATTTGTTGGTTCTCTGAAAACCACGGGAATGGGAATTTGAGTTGTTCTGGCCACATCCAAATGAAGTTTAGGCCATTTTAAAATTCGTTCTGCTGTTTTCAGCAGGAACATTTACAAATTAGTTCGCAAACATCACGAGGATGTCTGAAACCTTGCTTTTAAATTACAGAACTGTGAACTCCTCAAGCACAAACAGCACAACAACTGCTCTTTGCCTTGGTTTGCCAACCTTTGCCGTGGAGTGACAGGAAAAGTTGGCTTTTTCCCCCTGGAGGCTTTACACAAGTGTCAGCCCCAGTCGGTGCAGTTTTACAAGACTATAAAGTTAGCAGCCCCTAACACCCAATTAGCAGTTCCCTATATAAAGGAAAACCACTTCCATACCATTGTATTCCCAATAACCTGAGGCTGACTGCATCTTTTGCCCTTCTTGCCTCACCACCAGCTCCCAACGCATTTTCCTTAGAAAAGGGAAGTAAGAAGGATTAACGCTCCTAATAACGATGAGACGAAGCTTCATAAAAGTTTTGCCATATTTTAAAAAAAATTAAAAAAAAAAAAAAGGAAAATATTTCGATGTCTGCAGCAGGACCAGCTTGGTCCGTTCAGAACACGCAGTTAAAGTATTTGACACTGAACAACTCAGGGCATTTTCAGCTCATCTCTGAAATATTTGCACAACTTTTTTTTTGTCTTTGTTGCTGTCACTTCGGATCAGTCTGTACCTGAGGATCGCTGCTGAAGCCCTGGCCACTGTCTAAACACATTAACAGACAATTCCCAAGCCTGCAGCTTAATGGACGGCACAAAAAAAAGGAATGAAGGGTCATTAGCAGGTTTGCAGATGCACCAGGAAAATCGAGAGCCTTCCCCAGGTCAGCGTTTGCATGAGGAATGAGAGGAGTCCCTGTGGTCAGCATTTCATCCCAAAAGTCATTTTTGCTCAGTAGCTGAACAGGGGGATGGCTGAGCACGGAATTGGGGTGCAGGGAGGCTGGGGCAGCTCCACCTGTGCCCAGGTGAGACCCCTCTGACAGGTCAGGGAAGGTGAGGCACCTCCTGTGCCTCATTCCCACTGACATTTTCCCATGATTTCTGCCTTCTCCACATCGTTTTATTGCAGAATCACACAATCAGGAAATTATTATGGTTGGAAAAACCCTCCAAGATCATCCAGTCCAAGCTGTGCCTGGGGCCCACCTTGTCCCCACGTCCAGGAATTCCTTGGACACCTCCAGGGATGGGGATTCCAAACCTCCCTGGGCAGTTCCAGTGCCTGCCCACCCTTTCCATGGGGAAATTCCAGCCTGACTGTCCCCTACCACAACCTGGGGCCATTTCCTCTCCTCCTGTCCCTGTTCCCTGACTCCCCCCTGGCTGTCCCCTCCTGTCAGGGAGTTTTACAGAGCCACAAGGGCCCCCCTGAGCCTCCTTTTCTCCAGGATAAAGGTGCACAGGTTGGACAGGAACCAGGTTGGGGGTGACAGACAGGTCCCTGAGCCAATGTGACACTTCTGTTGTCACTTTTTAATCCTCCATCATCCTCCCAAAGCAGCACCAAGGTTTGTTTTTGGGGCTCAGAACACACAGAATACCCAGTGCAGGCACAGGCACGGATTTGGGATGTGTGCTCCTGCAGGAGCTGTTATCCCATCCCATCCCATGCATCTCTTCCAGGAGAAAAGCTTTTTCAGCTGAAAAGATCTCCAAAAATCCCTTTCAGTGAGCCCTGTTGCTCTGGCAGTGTATCAGGATATCTGGAATATCAGCTTCCAGAGAGCTCCAGGGCTGACATCCCACACAGCTTTCAACAGCAGCAGCCAGCCAGAACTTTCCAGGGGAAGGGAGAGGATCCATGGGGCTCTTGCTGTGCCTTGTGCCTCCCTGGGGCTGGCTGGCACAGTGGCTCATGTCACCAGGCTGTGACATCAGCTGTGTCACCCAGATCCCAGCTCTGTTTGCCGGCCTGGATCCTTTGTGTGCAGCCCCTGGAGCAGCAGCTCGGCACAAAGCACTGGCCCAGCCACATTCCCTGAATCAGCAGCTGCAGGATGTTCCCTTTTCCTGCTCGGTGTGAGCAAGCTGAGACACCAGAGTGCAGGGCAGGAGAACAGCAGGAAAATCCTACCCTGGAAAATCCAGGATAAAGCTGGAGCCCTCATTTTACCTCCTGGTACCACCTGAGAACCCATGTGGAAAACAATCCTAAGGAAAATCATGCTCTATATGCACCCAAAAGTACAATTCCCTGCCTTTCACTTTCAAAAAACAAACAAGTAGGAATACAACACAGCCAATAAAACATTTCACCAAAAGCAACACAGAAGTCAGTTTTAACTACAAACCCGTCCTAGTCATACATTTATATTTTTACAAGTTAAAACCAGCCAGACTGGTTTAAAAAGCCAGACTACAAACCTATATCACTTATTTACAAAAGCAACTTAAAATACATCATTTTTTCCTCATAAAATCACATTATGAATTTTTTTAAGATGGAAATACACTCATTTAAGTGTTCCTATTTTGTAAAAATAAAGTTTGATTATTTATCCTTAGGTGTGGGGATCTATCCTGCCCTTTCTTTCCCCTTGGACTGCCCTGTTGTGGTTTTGCCAGGTTCCCTTTTTCCACACATCTTTCAGCACTAAAAGGAGTTTCTTAAGCAGGAATGAGCCCAGCCCAGCTGGTCCCTGAGAAAATTCAGGTTTTTGCCACAGAGGATGATCCCAGGTGCCTTCCCTCTGCACAGAGAGGGTTCCAGCAGAGGAAATCCCTGGAAATCGGGGAGGCAGGGATGGGAATTGGTGCTATCAGAGTGACAGCTCGGTCACTCCTCCCTGAGCTGTGCTGGGAGCCCGGTTTGGGAGCACATCCCAATTTCCCTGCAGCCAAACTCCTTCCCTGCTTGGCCAGGACTCTGCAAGCCCCACCCAGCCCTGAAAACGCCTTCCCAAAGTTAACGAACTTCTGCTGCTTTTCCTTGGCAAATCCAGCCCTGGCTGAGCAACTCCCCAGTTACTGAGTCAGCCACCAGCAGGAAAAGTCGCCTCGGTTTTGTTCTGAGCTCACAGATCCAATGGAAAGTTGGATTTGGCCACCTGGGAAGTCTGTGCGAGCTGCAGGAAAGATAAGAAGTCAAGTGGGGAAAAATCAAATGAGTTTAATTGAAAGGGAAGTTTGGAAAACGCTGAAGTCAGGATTTATTCCCAGGCAGGATTACGTTCCCAGGAAGGGGAGGGAGGTCAGGTGTGAAATATTTGGGAGAGGCTCCTCACTCTGCCCTGGGTGAGCTCCACTGCCCTCTCAGGAAGGACAGGAGCATCCAGGGCTGGAGTTCCCATCCTTGGAGGTGTCCAAGGAACTCCTGGAGGTGGCACTCAGTGCTCTGGGCTGGGGACAAGGTGGGCATCAGGCACAGCTGGGACTCCATATCTGGGAGGGCTTTTCCAATTTTAAATAATTCTGGGATTCTGTGCTCAGATTCCCACAGCCCCACTTGTTGGCTCCAAATAATTCAGGCCCACCACACAATGTTCTGATGAAAATCAGTTCCTTTGCTGCTTTTTTGACCTAAAAATTCCCCTGATCTACTGCTCTTGCTCATGCTTTAGGCTTTCAGGATCCTCTATCCTAAAGCTCTGTTCCACTGGAGCAACATTGTCCTTGGACCTGTGACAAGTTTTGACTGGGGAGAAGAAAGGAAGGGGGGGGGGAAGTAAAGATATTTCAGTCCCTTCTGAGAGTTATGAGATGAAATTTGTGCCAGCTTCAAGCACAGTCCGTATGAAAGGTCAGGAAAAGTTCACAGCTTTTTTTTTTTTTTTTTTTTTTCATAGATATAAAACAGAATGAACTTCAAAATTTTACTATGATTGCTGCTCCAAAAAAAAAGCTTCTGGGAATATGTGGATCAGCCTGATAAAAAGCTACAGCACAGTTCCCATGGTTCCTGAGATTCTTTCAGTGCAGAACCTGCAGGGCTTGTTAACAAAACCTCTTTTAAAAGAAGATGGGCACTGCCACGAGTGTGGGGCTGGAGAGCAGCTCCACAGATTTTTCCTAGGAATGAACACTGGCTTGAAAGAAAAGTATTCATAATTTTTTAGGATTTTCTGAAACTAAGATTAAGCATAAATCTGGAATAAACACTAGAAGCATCAACCTCCAGGAAATAATGACTGCAAGCTGAAAGCTAAAAAGCATTCAAAGGAAGAGCAACAGGAGACACTTATAAAAAAATACTGAGTTCACTCTGAATTCTGTAGTTAATTATGAATTAAAAAAAAAAAGCAAAACCAAATATCTTTGGCTATGTGAACAAATATTAAGAAATTGAACAATGAGAAATAACACAGAGTGTGTTTCCATGCCCATTTTAAAGCAATAAAACTTCTCTTCCTGCAGTATCTGTGGGTGAGATTAACCCATGAGCATTATCTGAAAGAAAACCAGGCCAAACTCTCCAATTTGGTGTTTCTTTGACATCTTGCTGACTTGGATATGCAACCCAAACAGAACAGGTAGAGGGATTTTAATTCTGCCTGCAGAGAAAGTCGTTCAGGGTGAGTTTATTAAACCAGGAAAGGAAAAAGCAGCTCAGGGGCCACCACATGAATTTCAAAAGCTTTTGTCTTTCACAGAAGTTTAGTCAGGACTGGCAAGAGAAATGACCTTTTTCAAAGGCAACACTTTTAAAAACTTTTTCATTTTGCTTAATAGAAAAGCAAAGCTGGGGAGGAAGGAATTTTTTGGGAGTCTAGACAGGACTCCAAACACACTTCAAAGAGCAGCCCACTCCCTGAGCAGCTCATCCAGGGAGCAGATGGGCTGAGAGGGGGGAAAAGCCCCCCAAGCCCTCTCAGACATCCTGGCTACTGCTCCGAGGAGGTGCAGCCCCAGGACAGAGCAGATCATATCCTGCTACTTAAAGCTTACAAAAATAACCTCCAAGAGTTATTAATTAATTCCCAGCTGAAGGCAGCGCAGGCAATGACTCAGAAGAGCCCACATTTCTCACAATTTGGATTCTTTTCATGAAATAAAGCTAAAAACCTGCAGCAGATCCTCTTTGGGATGTGTCAGGCAGTTGCCATGTCCGAAGGGAAGCGATTCCAGGATTTGCTGCTGTTATCCAGGGTAACATTCTTGGGGAGACACAAGCCCAAGCAGGATCCAGGCTGCCCCCTCAGCTCCTGCAGGAGACCCTCCCTCACCAGCTTTGCTCTCCAAACCCAGAATTTGAACAAGAGCAGCATTATCACCCCTTTACAACTTGGGAGGGGGAAACTGATTTACAGCCACCCATAAATCTAGGCTGGTGCAAAATAATCAACCCATATCTCTTGGTTTGGTTTGAACAGGATTTTTTTTCTTTTTTTTTTCTTTTTTTTTTAAGCAAAAACACATGTTGATTGATGGCACTTTTTTTTTTTTTTTTTGCAGGTTCATGTTGATCTTAATGAATTGTTTATGTAAAAACAAAAGCTTCATACCATTGTGAATCCTTTTTAGATGGCTTCGGGGAAAGACTCATTATTTCAGCTGAAATGACCTTTCATTTCAAATTGTTGAATACAATTGAAAACTTAAAACAGTCAGAACCCAGCAAGATGGTTTGGTTTTCTCTAATAAAATACTCTGAGTCAAAATGAATCTTTTTTTCCAGTGTTTTAACAATTATTTTTACATTTTCCATTGGTTCCACCCTCAAAGCTTTACATCTCAAAAAAAGCTACCAGATGCCAGCTCTCAGCTGTGTGCTTTGCTCAAAGAACAAGATGAGGGATCCAAGTTGAGCTCCAAACCTCAAACTCCACAAGTGATTTGTTATTGTAGCTGCATCCCAGCACAGCATCCTTTAGCTGAGCTACCACAGGGAACAAGGGATGGAGGGACCAGGGAGAAGCCTGGAGAGAGTCATGGGACACAGAATGGTTTGGAAGGGACCTTAAAGCTCATCCATCCCACCCCTGCCATGGGCAGGGACACCTCCCACTGTCCCAGGCTGCTCCAGCCTGGCCTTGGGCACTGCCAGGGATCCAGGGACAGCCACAGCCAATCTGGGAATTCTATTCCAGGGTCTCTTCACCCTCCCGGCCAGGAATTCCTTCCAATATCCCATCCAACCCTGTTCTCCTCCATTTCCCCTTGTCCTGGCACAGTCTGCCCATACAGAAATGCCCTGTGCATTGCTGGGGCTGACTGGGGACAGAAACTGCAACGAGGAGCACTCGGATTCATCACCGGGTTTTGTGTGATGACACCTGAGCCACATCCACCAAAGCATCCCTGGAGATTACAGAGAAAGGAACAGAGCTGGGGAAGGGGCTGGGAGCACCAGGAGAGGCTGAGAGAGCTGGGAAGGGGCTGGAGAATCCCTGAGGGAAATGGGAAGGGAATGGAGAATCCCTGAGGGAGCTGGGGGGGCTCAGCCTGGAGAAAAGGAGGCTCAGGGGGAATTTCTGGCTCTGCACAACTCCCTGACAGGAGGGGACAGCCGGGGGGATTTGGGATCTGGGAACAGGGACAGGAGGAGAGGGAACAGCCTCAAGTCACACCAGAGGAGACTTAGATGGATATTTGGGAAAATCTCTCCATGGAAAGGACTGTCCAGGCCTGGCACAGCTGCCCAGGGCAGGGGTGGATTCACACCCCTGGAGGGATTTTTTAAAATCCCCGTGGTTGTGGCACTTGGGGCCACAGTTTAATGATGACCACGCTGCTGCTGGTTGATGGCTGGACTCGATCATCTTAAAGGTCTTTTCCAACCTTAACAATTCTGTGATCGCATTTATTATCATTATTTTAATTAGGGTGTTTTTTAAAAATAACCTGAGAAAAGAGAACAGGGATTGAAGGAATGCAGAGAGCAGCTCCAGGAACAACCCTTACCCCAAACCCCCCAGGGTCACAGCCACGAGCAGAGGGTGGAGATCCAACAGATCCTCTGGAGATGATCCCAGGGCAGCTGGGGAAGGAAGGGGAGCCTAAATCTGCTCAGGGCATTCCCAGCCCCACTGGGCTCCGAGGCTCCTGAGAGCTGCAGGATTTTGGGGGATTTGGCACAAGGGGAAGGTTGGGATTTAACAACCCAGCAAACTCCTCACTGCTTCGTTTGGTGACCATGGCATTAATCTGGGATTTCTTTCTATTTAGTCTGGGCAGGAAAATGATAAAAACCAGACTTGATAAATGATGATAAATGAAAATGATAAAACCCAAGCTCTGATCTAGGAGGAGACCTTTCCTCCTAAAGGTAAAAGTCCCTGCCAATGTCCCTGTGGTGCCACATCCCCTTTTCACCTGCACAACCTTGGATTTACCTGCACTTTCCAAAGAAATCACAGGGAATTCCAGCCTTTATTTACCTTTTAAATCAAAGAGCAGACAAATCATTTTCTTCTGCGCCAGACAGGATTTTTTGGAAGGAATATCCAATATTTCATTCTATTTTGCAAATAACTCAACTCCCAAGGCTGTGCAGTGGCTGAAGACCTGCACACTCACGGTGGTGTTTATTTGCATCACAAATAAAAGCACCTTCTAGTGGTGGAATCCTGTTAAAAATAAACAGTCTGGGAAAACTTGGCTTTTCAAACTGTCTTGTACATTTGGTTCATTATTGTCCTTCCCCAGCTCTTATCCAAACAGTCCTGACAGCTTGTTTATGGAGAGCTCTGCAGAGCTCTGCCTACCCTCAGAGTGCTGGGGACAGAACCTCAGGGAAGCTCTCACTGTGCCCTGACCTTACAAATAAGACCAAAATTAAAAATAAATAAGTAAAACAAACTCACAAAAGTATACTGTTTAATTTGTGGACAACACTGAAAAACCATTCTCTGCCGACTCACTGGCAATTCATGAGAATTTCTACCTGAAATGCTACATATGACATCTTTTAATTTGACATTATAACACCAAATATATCAGGAAATATAAAATTCACCTTTACAACATTCTATTTGTGGCATTTTAAGATAGAACTCATGATTCCCTCTGCTGAAGTCCCATTAAAGCAGGGATATAAATGTTCATGTATTCAGTGAAGCACTGAAGTCCCATGTTTTTTGTTTTTATGTTCTATATAACAGTCTATATATATTTGTATAACAACGTACACATGTTGTTTTCTAGACAGCTAAACTTTTTTTTTTTTTTTTCATGAATGTTGATTCTGGCAAACTGTTCAGTCCATTTTTACCCATGATAGATTAAAAGCACAAGTTGCAGCAGCTCAGCTTTGTTAAGTACTACTCCATTAACATGCCCAGTTTTCCCCAGGAAGGCTGGAAGATGAAAGGGATCTCCATTTCCAGACCTTTTCCCAAAGGAAATGCTCAGTGCCACGTGGAGCTGGTTCAGGAAAAGATGGAATTAAAAGAACCCCAAAGTCACTGTAGATGTGTCATCAGTCATCCACAGCAATTGGGATTCACTGACAGCTCAGACTCAACAGCCACTTCCCAAAATCCCATGGCAGCTTCTCCAAGGGGGTGATTCCTCAGGGAAAGCTCAACCTGGACACTTCTCTAACAACTGTTAAACACAGAGTGAAATCCTCAATAATTCCTACAGAGCATAGCATGGAAACGTGAATATTAAAAATAATAAGTAAAACCAGCGTTTTAAAGACGGTTTAGGGGCTTTTTAAGAATTCCATATAAAATGGAGCCTTTGAAATGAGATCAGAATTTACAGCTAAGCACCATGATAACGAGCACATGCCAAGACTTGGGAATTCTCTACTGAATCCACATTAAATCCAGAGTTAGAGCAATGCTGCAGGACTCCAAGGAACTGCACCAGCCAGAGAATTCCAGAAACTCTGAAATTCTGAAACTGTGCCAGGAATTTCCCCAGGACTGTGCTTTACTTTTGCTTCCTTCCTGACCCTGCCTTCATCCCTGTGACAGTAAAGTGAGGATGCAACACAGGGCATCACCTGAAAATCATGGAATTGCAGAGGTGATGCTGCAGCTGGAATGGATTCTGTGAAAAAAAAATCCAGCTCCATTTTCCAGTCTGCAGTGGTTTTGTTGAGCTCTAAAAAACTCAACCTTTCTTAGGCCTTTACATTTTAAACCATGACTAAGTGAATGTGATTCCAAAGCTGCTCCTGGAGAGGAATGCTGGAAAAGAAAGAGGTAGAGAAGAGTTTCTGCCTTGTTGGACATGGATCAGCTTTGCCCTTGAATTATTTGGATCGAGGCAAAAAGCTGCTGAGCTCAGCTGGGCTTCAAAGAACTTTTGCTGCATCTTCTGCATGGAGAAATTGTGATAAGGGGAAAAAAAAAAAAAAAAAAAAAAAAAAGGTGAGCTGGCTGTCCAGAGAGAGGAGCCAGGGATTGATTATTCCTTTTGCTGGGCTGTTCCCTCTCAGTGTGAGGCAGACAGGGTCAGGCAGTGACCCCTGAGCTCCTTCCTGAGGCTGCTCCTCAGGGACAGCAGGAACTCAGCCCTGGAAAATCCCTGCTGGCCCAGCTGCATGAGCAGGGATCTCCTCACAGGTTGCATTTAGCCAGAATTCAAAATTCTGCACTGCAAACCTGGTTTAGGGATTTTTTTCTAAAGGCAATTAGGTGCAGTCTGTCCCACCAGTGAGTATTTTGGGAGTCTGAAATGCAGAGTCTCTCTCTGGCTGTTGGGACTTGCAGGAATCCCAAATCCTGAAGAAATGTTTGCTGAAAAGCAGGAATGCCAAGTGGCACCACCAAGGAGAAAACAGCAGCTCAGCCTCGAGTTGTTTTCCCTGTCCAAATTATCCCAAAGTCCACGCAGTGAGGTAACAGCCTGGAAAAAAAACCTTTCCTGAAAATAACCCATTTTTTTTTGTGCTCCTCACGCACAGGTTGGTTCTGCCAGCATTTTCCATTCCCATCTTTCCTTTTTTTCTGATCATAAACAACAAATCTGCAAGTCCAGGGTTAACAATTGATCTGAAAGCAGTGGGGTTTCTCTTCCAGGATGCATTTGGAAGCACATGACAGATCCTCACCAACTGCTCTGCTAAATTTAGTAGCACCACAACAATTTATGTTCACCACTCGCTTCCATGTCAAATGTTGTCCCAATCTTGCAGATTTTTCCCATCTTCCTCTGAAATTTTCTTTTCACAAGGTGCCAAACAAAGCAATATTTACTCTGTTGCTAACACAGGAAGCATTGTTATCCAACAAGCCAAAGAAGCTGACTGCACTTATGATTTTTGGCTGAAGCACACCGAGTTTAATTGCTGAAATACCCTTAAAATTTGATAAAAAGGAAAAATAACATTCTGTATTGCTAGAGGAATTTCAAAGCATAAAAAAAGGGCTGTAAAATAACATTAGAGGCTCAATTTCAGAAGTGTCTTTCAAAAAATGTAACCCCAAATGTCAACTCTGGTGAGCCCTGCCATTAATCAGTTTATGCCACTGCTTTCCATCAGTTGTAAGATCTAATACTCTGAGTAGGGACAGAGAGGGCACTTCTCCCTCAGAGACAGCAAAATCACTGGCTGGAGAAAATTCTGTATTTTCTTTAGACACTAAATGGCTCCTGCAGCTGGCAGAATAGAAAGTAACCAGCAGGATAATTTAAAAAAAAAAAAAAAAAAAGTAAATAAAAGCTGGAGAGCATCTGTGCCATGAAATGCCACCTCACAGGCACTTTCATTTGTCATTCACAGCCTGAAATGTGTTTGAGCCCCCCAGCAGAGCCAACCGAGTCCTGATTCTCAGTTATGAAAGGTATGAAATAAATAAATAAAGCCCAACCTACATCTGGAATAAATATCAATCAACAAGCTTTAAAAAAAACCAAAAAACAACCAAAAAAACCCCCTTATTCAAGAGGCATTTGTATGGAGCTTTTAAATTCTCACTTGGTAGGAGAGGAACACACAGAGTGAAGCAGTGCAATAAAAATGTCTGGGCCCAGATATGGGATTTAAGGGTTAAGGGTACAACCTGTTGATTGCTTTCCCTCCCCTAAAACATATGGATTTGCACTTCAGGGCAGACCTGCAGACAAACCCTGTGGAATTCTTGGAAAGGTCACTGGAAGGCAGAATGTACCTAAACATGGCCTGCAGACCCTGCTGCTCCAGGGAGCAAAGATTTCCCTGCTCCACAGCCCCTGCTAAAATCACAGCCTCTTCCAGAAATTAAAAGGATTCATCTGTCAGCAAAGGATTGGGAAATAACTGCTTTACAAGCATAAAAATCAGGCAAATACTCTTATTTTACCATTGGTTTCCAACATCTTTTCATTGAATAATAATGAAGGAAAGGGTATCTAAAATGTAATCAGAGCAAGAATTATCAATAGGTGAAGACCCAGAGTGTTCAATGCTCCAAAGCACTCCTTTCCTCCCTAGTGAGCTCATTCCAAGTGCACAATTCCCATTCATTCTCTCCAAAAATGTATTGGGAAGAACAGGAAGGACCAAGAAAGAAGCTCTTAGTGATAAAGCATAAAAGTGGAGTTAAAAAACTCCAGAAAACAAATCTGAATGAAGTTACCAGACAAGTGTGAGAAAGTGGAAGAACCCTCCTTTCTCACATCAGTTGCTTTATAAATAAAATTACCCTTTTTTTGTTGGACATTTTTGCCCAAAGTCTGACCCTGAGGATCCCTAGGAAGAGGCTGGACACCAGTTTGTGCAACTGGGAGAGGAGAGCAGCACTGGGAACAGCCCAGGGGCTGGGCTGGAAACTCCTTTGCCCAGAGTGAGGAACAAATCCCACCCCAAAGCCAGCAGCACTGGGGGAACTGGTGCCAAACTGGTTCAGAATTAAAGCACAGAACTGATGCAGAGCAGGAAAAACTGATGCTGCATTTTACTCCTTGGGTGATAGAAAACAAAGCAGGTGGGAGCAGAAATTATAAAGGTTCTGCTTCCCTACAGATTGAGAAATGGAAAATCCCATTTTTGTAACTTCAAATTCACATTCTTGCTTTTTTTACCTTTAATGTTACAGCATGACTAAGGCTCAATATCCTCACACAGTAAAAGAAGGTGAGTAAAGACAGACAAAGGAATTTTACCACTGGGATTGAACTGAAATTTGTTGGCAACACTTTCAAGTGCAGCATGATGGAAAAATCCCTGGATTTCCCCATCCCTGGGAATCCAGCTTGGATTGAACATCCTGAGTGGGATTGAATCTCTCTACATCACCACATAAACACCAAGAGTTCCCAGGACATGATGTACCAGCAGGGATTACTGGGAATTACTGAAAATTCCTCCCAATTGGGATTTAATTGGTGATCATGCTGATACACAGCCATCCCCAGAATTAAACCTCATATGTACTAATTAATTCATTAATAGCTGAAAGCAGCCCTGGTGCCATCCCAATCCCACACTGCTGGATGCTGTCCCTGGAAGCTGCTTCCAAGGCTGGAGGTCACCAGCCCAAGCATGAAAAGGATTTCCAGTGCTCTACCAAAATATGGGGATTTTAGAGCAGAAATTATTATGGTTTCTAAGTCAAAGGACACCCCTCCTTCTTCCCTGATAAGCAGGAACATGAGCAGTTTCTGTGGTGAATGTTTTGGTGAATTTGAGAGATTCCAAGTGGAAGAAAAAGCCAAACCAAGCAGGTGTGGCAGAAAAGAAACGCCTGTGTCATTATTCCATGGGAACTCTGACAGGAATGAACCAGCAATGAAAGATAAACTTACAAAAACCAGACAAAGAAATACATTTTTCCCAAGCAGTCGCCAAAAGGTCTCTAGAAAGTGAGTAATATTTACCTTCAAACAAAAAAAAAAAAAAAAAAAAAAAAAAAACATTTCAGTGGAAGTATATGAGAGCTAATTTGCACAAGCATGCTAAATTCAGCATTTAAATTCACATCTCACGTTGCTCTGTGCTGGTCTCCACACTGGATGATGTGGTGACAGACATGGAGCAGTGAAATCAGAGCATTATCTCTTGAAAATTGGCAAAAAAGTGATTTCTCACCAGATGGGACCTGTAACAAGCCTGAAGTGTTTCAGCCCTCTCCCACTTGATTGCTTTTCCCCCTTGCCCAGTGTGACACAGCTAAAATCCACCAGCTCAGCACTTCCACCGTGATCCTTATCCAGAGGGGTTTTATCTCTACTCTGACATGAAATTAAAAGTTACATTAGTAACACCACCTATCAAGATGATATTAAAAAAAAATAAAAATAGACTCGTACTTGAGGTTGTTTAATGTTGGTTCTGGCCAAGCCTTAAAGCAGAACTCACATCTGGAAGTTTTATCTGAGAATTCTTGCCCCAATAACACAAAGCTCTGCCCCAGCATTAAAAACCTGAGCTAAACATTCTGAAGACCATCTCCACATTTCACCATTTTCTACATCTTCAAGGAGAAGTTTTGATGTTTTAACCCTCCTGGGTTCCTCTTCAACTGGACTCTTGTCCTTCAGGATCCCACTGGCACAAATCTTTTCCCCAAGAGCACTGAATGCCCAAGATAATGTGGGAAAATTCGGTTTTTCCAGCCCAGTTGTCCCTTTCCCAGGAGGATTGTAGGACTGGGCTTCACTGAGGGAATCACAGACCCACAGCACGGTGGGAGTGCATTCCCAAAAAAATGGGAGTGTGAAAAGCACACAGCCATCCCACTGTTCATTCCAAACCTCCCAAATTCATCATTCCTAGCATGGCTTTATCTCAGTCTGTGCTCAAGGACTCTGCTATTTATCATGCTATGATCTCACTGCTGCCAGTTTCATCACAGGAGACTTTACTGAAGTTTATTTCTCCACAGAAATAGTAATATTTTATAACACTGGGATATAGGATAGGGCAGTAATGAAAATGTTGTCTACGGCAAGATGAGCTGGCAAGTTCTGTTTTTGAGGTCAGCAGTATCACTGTTACACATGGATTTATATCCTTCAGTGATTTGTTGGATTGGGGTGTTTGTCTACCTCTCCTCTTGGAAGTTGGACAATCATTACAAACTGGATTTGGAGACAACCTAGTAGGTTTTCTGTCATATATTTCTCCACCAAGTTAAATCGTCTGATTTTTTTTTTTCCCTAGCTGGGAAAATAAGAGAAGTGCAAAGATCTTTGTACTTAACCCTTCACTTTTACTGGGCTGTGTAGCCCAGAGCTCACTTAATGCAAAGCCCCTATTTATTATTACCCTCAAATTCAGACATTCCCTAATTGAGGAGGACAAATCCACCAGTGATTAAGAGCAGAGGAGGAAAACGAGGCGTCAGTTTGAGGTTTTTCTCCCTGGATGTGCTCATTTAGTCATCTTTTCCTGCTCCTTATTTTTCATGGCAAGCTCGGAATTTTCACCTGGGGTCCATCAAAGCCGTGCTCAGTTTTGTGTGTACAAAGGGAGAGGGAAGATGATGAGGTTACTCTGCCTCCTGCTCCGGAGGCAGCTTTGGGGTGGTCTGTTTAGATCCAAGAAATTTCTTAAAGGAGCAACAGCGGCACCGGGACTGACTCCTCCCAGCAGAGCCGGCATGGAAAAGCTGGAGCAGGGGATGGGAATGGATGAATTCCTGCCCAGGGCAAGGCTGAGCTTAGGCAGCACCCCAAGGAAGCTTTCCCAGGCTGTGCTTACCCTGGGGGTAAACACAGGACTCCAGACTCCACACTTGTCAATCCAGAGCCTTTAACGAGCGGGGAGTTGGGGGTTGTGAAAGGAGGAAAAACGCACATTTCCATCACTCCTTATAAAAGAGCAAGAAAATGTCAAACATGGAGGTAAAAGTCATATTTCACGAGGGCTCAGGCCCAAAGTCGCTCTCCCCCTGCACCTGCAGGGTGAGGAACATGTGCTGGACTGCTCTGTGCTGGCTCAGTGCTCAACATTTGAACTGGACCCGCTCCAGCTTCTGAATAAATATCTCTTTGCGGGGAGAGGGAATCGCATTCCTTACTCCAAACACAGTTTTTCTTCTCTCCTGAAATTCTGAAAGAAACGTGTACTTGTGAAACATTAGCAACTGAAATGCTCTCTGCCTCCAGCCTGGGCAAAGAGCCCTCCCTGCTCCTTCAGCACCACGTCCCTGACCCCCAGCCCGGCCACGGGGCTGGCCCAGGTGGGAGGGCTGAACTCACAACCCTGTTCCTGGGCTTTTCCTCCGAAAGAAGGCCGATTTCCAACTTTTGGGAATGATAGGAGGGGAATTCAGTGGGATATGAAAGCCCTTTTGGGATCAAGACTTGTGGATTGCCCCATCCCTGGAAGCGTCTGAGGCCAGGCTGGGCAGGGCTTGGGGTAGTGGAACTCCCTGGGGTGGCACTGGATGGGCTTTAAGGTCCCTTCCAACCCAAACCATTCCAGAATTCTGTGATTTTACCCCAATATCAGGATCACTTGGCTCCACACAGCAGCAACAACAGATGCTGGGAAAGGTGCCTGGGGAGAACCAGCTGCTGCTGGAAGTCCCCTCAGATGGTGACCCTGTCACATCAGATGTGCCCATAAACTCTGTTTGTACAGGTACAAGTGGTGCTAGAATTGAGACTGGGAATAGTAAGAGCAACTTTAAATTCTGCAAAACTTCTTTACCATCCACACTTTAGGTGTATTGTATAAAGAACCCAAGAATTATCATATTTGAGAACAAAGAGAGCTCTGGAAAAGCATAATGAAGGAAGCTGAACAGAAAAGAAGAAAGGAACAGATGTCAGATTATCCTTAAACAAAGTTACCAGTTTATTTTCCCACTGATTTGAATATCTAAAATATACATTTTTTGCCAAGCCAAACAGGTGATTAAAATACATTAAAAATCCCAGTGAGCAAAGGGCCACACTTGCATTTTCCTGACACTTGTCAGCCATTCCCCAAGCGTCAGCACACGCAGAGCACAGCAACAATAATATTAATTTTACAAAGGCTGACTGCTTAATTGCAATTAACTGTGGCCTCACAAAAGGCGAGCTGCACTCTGGAGTGCACATAAGCCTCATTTATCCTGCAAGGACAGCGAGATGAAGCTGGCATGAAATATTAAGATCACAATTGCTGTTGGCAAACCTTCTGACGGGAAGCTGCTGGCTCGGATGAGCACGGATTACACAAAGGAGCAACGAGGCAAAACACAGCCGTGAATCAGCCCACAAAATGTCCTTTCACTGAGGAGCTGGGGAATGGGTGGGCTGCTGGCAGCAGGGATGGACAGGATGCTGTGGAAGGCTGGAATGTGCCAGGATAACCTCTGCAGGAGGGAAGGCTGCAGGGTGTCGGGGGGCTCAGCACGGTCTCCTTCATTGCAGGCTCTGCTGATGAACTGAACCCGTGCCATCGTCGAGCTAATTAAGGTTCTTGCCCAAACTTCTCCTGCTGGAAAGTTATCCCAGTGCCTCACAGCTCTTCCACTTGGAAAACATCAACTCAAAGCTACTGATGGCCAGTTTAGACAAATTTAACTTTGCATCAGCATTACTGTGTGCCTCGGTTGCACTCCCTGCCTTCCCGGAGTTTCTGAGGATAAATGCTGTGCTCCAGAGCAGGAACATTCCCTTGGCTTGACTCAACAAGCCCAACCTGCAGCCTCACCAAGGAGCCTGGCCAGATCTGTGCTGGTCTCCAGAATCACAAACCACAGCTGTGCAGAGAATTCCAGAGGTCTTTCCAGAACCTTTTATTTCCTTTGCTCCACTGTTCTAGCTCCCTGATACACCCCAGGACATTTTCCTGCCCACAGGGATGATTCCCTGTTGTGCTTAATTGCTACACTCCCATTTCCCTTCCTTTTTCCATGTTCTCCATGAGTGCCAAAATGGATAAAGCAGAGAAGACAGAATCTTACCATAGAGAAATCCAGAAAACATTCCTACCTACCTGGGGCAGGCAAAGGAAAAGGGTTCTTAGGGACTGTGAGGAATAAAAAGCTCCTTTTAGAGGGGCAGAGCTGAGACTGGACCAATAATTTCCATGAAGAATCACCAACTTCCACGGTGGGCAGGAGTGGGAATTAGAGCTTGGTTATGAGGAGACAAAAATCAGGATGGGGACTAGAAGAACATGACAGGAAGAGAGAGATCCCATTGCTAAAGGAGAACGTGTGAGATGGGCTGGACAAGGCACAACGGCCACACATGAAGAAAAACAACCAGGATCATAATGTTGGCACTGGGAAAGGAATCCTGCAGCCCTGGGAAGTCTGTCTGTCCCAAAAACGAGCACACACATTCTGTGTTAGGAGTTTCCCCAACTCCTGCACTGGCTGAGGAGCCAGCAAAGTCCCAGGGAAGATGTGAGCATCCCTGTGGTATGAGCAGCTCCAAGAAATATTGCAAGGACGTGTCTGTGTGTTTTGCTAACAGTGCAGCTGTTGTGCAATGTGTTTATCCAACAACTGCAAACAATCAGGAGGGCTCGCAATAGGAGTTTACAGAGGTTTGCAAAGGTAGTGGTTTGCCCTGGATCCTTGGGGTTTTTTTGGTTTTGGGGTTGGTTTTGTTTTGCTCTCTCCACTTCAGGTGCTATTTCTTGATCTAATGACAGGTGGTGACAAGCAGTGCTGCCAGCACACCTTCCACATGAGGATGTATCTTCTCTATCACATTTTAAAGGATTAAATTTCATTACATGGAATTTGATGACGTGATTAGGGTCTAATTTTTATTCCTGGTGTGCTGCAGTAAAGTTAATTTCTCTGAAATTTGTCCTGACTGTTGTGGGAAGCAGGTTTTCCCCAGGTTGTAGGTGACTGAATTTATTCTTTGTTGTAGGAGAGATGTATTTAACACCCTCCTGAACATTTGCTATGAAAAACCAACCAGAAATCCCGAAAAACAAACAGCAACAACAGCACAAAGGAAGAAAAAAACCCCAGGTGATTGAACTGCTACCAAAACAAGGCTTTAATCAACAGAATTAATTTGTTTGAAAAGGAAAAAAAATCCTTGGATTTTAGAAATGCTGACCAGAAATTCTTTCAGAGAGCGAGTTTCCACTGGAGAATGCCAAAGCTGCACAATCCAAACATTACCTGGAGAGGGTTCAGCACTGACACATTTGCTGCAGACCCTCCCTGCTGCCTCCAGTCCCCAACATCAGCACTGTGAGGGTCACTGGGATTTGGGGTCACTGGGATTTGGCCCTTCTATTCCTCAGAGAGCCTCCCGTTTTCAGATGGCCCCTCCAGAGCTGATTGCAGGCTGTTGGAAGCAGGGCTCTGGCTCCCCATCCGGAGCTGCTGCACAGCCAGAGCTGCAGCCCTGGCTCAGCCAGACACTTTGGAGCCGTGGCTCCTGAGATTCCCGCTTTCCTGGCTTCCCTTCAGCCCACCTGGCAGATTAAAGGGCAGCCCAGAGCTTGGAAGGCTCGTTCCCAGGGCTGTGAGTATCAGAGGGAGCCCCAGCTCTGCACCCCAAGTGAGGGCCCCGTTCCCTTTACAGGGAATTTCACAGGTTTGGCTTCCCCTGCAACCCCCAACAACTCCACAGCTCTGCAAGGCTCCAGCCCTCCCTCGCTGGAAATCGGCACAACTCACACTTTAATCCTTTAAAAACACAAACAGGTTAATCCATGGGGGAGAGCAGGAGCCGGCAGTTCCCACTTTTGGGGATTACAGAGATTCCCTGCTTGTGTTTGTGGAGATTTCATGGAGCTGCTGGCGGGATGTGGATACAGAACTGCCTGTGCTGCTGAACCCTGCCCTGAACACTCCAGCAATGCTGTGCTGCTCCGGGAGCAACAATTCCCACTGGAGCTCTCAGAAGTGGAAGATCCAGCAGAGAAAATAGCAGATGTAGTTCTGCAGCTAACACAGGTTTGTACGAAACAAAGGATGAAACTGAGAATAATTTGTCCTTTGAAACGAAACAAAGCTTCGAAACAAGAAAGTAGCCCTGAAATAGCTTTAAAACTTCATCCCACAAAGCTTTCAGATCAAACCTGAGGTCTCTCCAGATGGATGCTCTGAAGCCCTACAGCTCCATCAAGAGATCTCACCCTGCTTTTGTTTTAAATTATCAGCCAGAGGACGTGCACATCCTTTGAAGCCAATGGATGCAGATGGGCTTGAACAAGATTCCCTTCAAAAGGACAGGACCCATCAACTGTCCCTTGGAATACTACAAGAAAAACACAGGTGTTCCTGTGGCCTCAGGAAGAGGAAATACCACACTGATTAAAACTTGAACCACACTCGCCAGGACAGACCTGAACCTCCTCAGGCCTCCCCTCCCCAGTTCTTCCAGTCTGATGAACAGGAAAATAAGAACACATCATTTGCAGCTCGGCTCAGGATCTGCACATGTAATTCAATAACCTCTAATGAGAGCCAGGGAGAGCTGGGCAGGAGAGGGGCTGGCCCAGAGGGATGGGCTGAGAGAAGGGCATCTACAAAAATCACAATTCTCCATTTCATTTCAGAAAAAAACCCACCTTAATTATAACATTAAAACATCACCATGTGTTTAAAACATCACCCAGATACCCAAGACACTGTTTCTTATCCCTAGCAGTTCTTTCAAAATCCCCTTTTCTCTTCCAGTGAGTGAGATCTCATCCTGCTCCCTCTCTCCCTTCCCTTTTCCTACTCAGGCTTCATTTTTTGCAGTGAGGCTGAAACACACCCTTGAGCACTTCGGAGCTCCACACCCTGGCTCATATAAAAAGAGAGAAAACTCTTTACAAAATCCCAGTTCCCAAAGGTCTTCTGTCCTGACTGGGAGCTGCTGGGAGAGCCAGGCACTGCCTCAGCCCCTTGGGTTTGGAGCTCTGACCTGCTGGGAAAGCCATGGAGAGACACGGAGCATCCTCTGGGAGCTGATCACATCTGCTCTTCCTGCTGCAGCAACGCCTTTTGGAACAGGAGGAGAAGCTCTGGAACAGGAGGAGAAGCTTTGGAGCAGGAGGAGAAGCTCTGGAGCAGCAGGAGAAGCTCTGGAGCAGCAGGAGAAGGGGTCATGTGAGGGCTCTGCCTCCTGTGTCCTCTCCAGACACTCCCAGATTCCCAAATGCACCGTGGTGTGCAGGGAAAGTGTTAAATCAAGAATTCTCTTAATGCTTAAATCTCAATGAAACCACAGCAGCTTTTTTTTTTTTTTTTTTCCCCTCCTCCTTCCCCAAAATCAGGCCCACCAATGCTTGCTTTCTTTAGGAGCCAAACAACATTCTTGGAGAGCAGCTCAATATCTCCAGAGGTGTAAATCACCACCCTCTATCTTATTAGAAACATTTGAAAGAGGGCAAGTGCTTTCAAAGCCATAAACTTGGGATTCCATACATGTTCCAAATGTGAACACACATTCCTCACTCAAACTGGTTTTAATTTGCAGTCCCTTGAAAGCACAAATGCAAAAGTCTAAATACTGAATCAACTTCACTAACAATAACAAACCATTGAAAAAGTTGTTCTTTTGCAACTTCTTAAAATAAACTGGAAATAGGAATCACTCAAATGCCAAAGGCAACGCTGTGGGTGGATGTCCAGTGCAAAGGCACTCAGAGCTCCCAGGAAAATGCAATTCCCTGCTCCACTGTGGATTATTTATGGTCACAAGGCTGACAGAGCATTGGAAACTAAAGCACCAAAATTCTCCCTGCTAAAAATCCCAGGACACAACGAGAGCAGTGGAATGAAAACCACACGAGGGCTGAAGGAAAAATTGTCACATCCTTTGTGAACACAAGTCCCAAGGAGATAAATCCCTACCTGCAAGCAGGGGGGTGGGCAGGCACAGCCCAGTTGGGCCTGAGATGAAATTTTTGGGGACTGGCAAGGTGCCCTTTGCTCTCCAGCAAGTCTTTAATTTCAGATATCGATATTATGTGATATTATCTCCAACCACAGCTCCCTAAGGAAATCACAGCAGCAAAGCTTCCAAATGCACCTGAAATACACTGAAATTCCTGCTCCAAGAGTGCACAGGATAAAATGCATTCCCTGCTGCAAGTGCCTCATTAAATCCATTTAATGCTTTGGGGAAACCCTCAGGGAACATGGAACACGAGCTTTGGGATTTGGGGAAGTGCAGGTTTAAATCATAACTGGGCAGGAAATGCTTCTCTTCCCACGTAGAATCTGCAAAAATGGAAATATTTCCAAGTAGTTTTCGGTACTTCATTAAAATTTAGCATCAAAATTCCAAAGTTGAAAGGAAAAATGGCCAAAAAAATACTTTAAAATGTATCATTTCCTACCAAACTTTGTTTTTAATAAAGGAGTAGATGTTTTCCCTGATTGTAATGCTTCAGGCAAGTTTATCTGCCAGCCAGGAGGAATTTACAGTATTTTACCAGCTCAGCTTGCAGCTCTGCATTCACAGAAAGCACCTTTTGTCAGCAAGGGGAAGAGCTGAATAAAGAGCACAGAATAAGTGACATTTAATCACTGGGGAGCTGCCTTTTCTCCCTGATCCATTGTCAGGAGAAAAAGCTGCACGATGAAAATCTGATTAGGGACAATATGGAATCCAACTGGAACATGGGACACATCCAGAAGTTTTGCTCCAGGGTACCAAGGGTTTAGGAAACATTATTAACCTCAAGTATTGTCACTTATAAAATGGATTTTAGCTCAGAGACTGAAAGTTTTCAACCTCTGAGCATCCAAAAGTTGATCCTCATCCCTGGAAGTGTCCAAGGCCAGGTTGGGCAGGGCTTGGAGCAGCCTGGGATAGTGGAAGGTGTCCCTGGGTGGAACTTCCAACCCAAACCAGTCTGGGATTCAGCCTCAGTTGCTCTTTGATTTGATGTTTATTCATCAGAAATCTTTAAAGACATTGAATATATAAGATATGTAAATCGCAGGCTTTTAATAATAAACTTTCCAAATATTGCTCATCAGTTTAGCTTGGTTTAATACAGAAAAAAAAGTAGTGGAACTATAAATAAGGTGTCAAAGTTAATAATGCCTTGCAATTATGCCTTGCATCCATATATATGTATATAAAATAAATTATATTAGGTATAATGATCTCCCACTGGCCAGCAAACATCAAGAGGCAAGAACAATAAGAACAACTTCCAAGCAGGTTTGCAAATCCTCAGTTTCCTAACAAGTTGGAACAAGGATAAAACATGCCCTGACCTTACACAGGCACAACTCTTGTGCCTCTCTGAGCACCCAGGGACTTACAAAAATATCCCAAAAATACTGGAAGATGAGGCAATAAATTCTGTCATGTGAATCTTTGTTAAATCCTGATTGCTATCCTTGCAAGCAAAATGAAGTCATTTCAAATTATTACCTCTGAAATAATGAAAATATGGTGCTTAGAAGAGTGGAAAAAAGAAGCCAAGTTGGTTTTTTTGTTTTTTTTTTTTCCAGTAGGAAAAGCAAAAGCGTGGCACAGGTGTTCCTGCAATAGCAACACCTGAGGCTGTGATGTGCTCGGGTCACAGGAGGTGACACAGGTCAGAGGAGGGCACAGACCTCCAGGAGAGCTCAGAATGCCCCAGGGAATGATGCTGCAGAGTCCCTGAAGGTGACACAGCCTGGGAGAAGCAAATCGACAGCAGAGTGAGTGCCTTGGGTGGCTCTGCACAGGAGACAGGGCTCAAACACTTTGGTTATTCCAAAAACAAGGAGGGAGTTCTGAACTCAGGGAAACAGAGCCTTTCATTCACGAAACAAACCCAATGCAAAAAACCAGTGAAGCACAACAAACACAAAACCACAAAACCTGAGAAAACCTCGGGAAAACCCCTGTGAGGAAGCAGCAGAAAGGAGGAAAACCTCGTTTGTGTCAGGATCTGGACACAAAACGAGACACAGAAAGGTGAATGAACAAGGGGCTGTTCCCTGCCAGGAACTGCTCGTGCCCATATTCTGATCCCCCAAAATGATGAGGAATTCATTCCCTTGTACCTCATCCCTGTGGGCTGAACTCTAGGCCCAGCTGGGATCAAAGGCTCTGTTATCTGCAGCAAAGGAAGTTTCCCTGATGTTTTCCATCTCCACTCTTCAATCAAAACGAGGAAAAGCTTTGTCATAAAATCAAATCCTCCTAAAGCACTGTGCCCCTTCAAGTTCTTCTTTTGGTGGGTTTCTCACCACCCCACCCTTTACATTTTTCTAGATGATATCCCAGTTTCTGTGGTTCAGCCATGGGATAAGTCTTCCAAACCTATGGATTAGCAGAGGGATGAAAGGCACTGGGATACAGGAATAAAAATCTGGTTTTGCCTTTGAAGTGAGTGACTAAAGGCTGCCAGCTTGGAAAGAGGAAAATATCTTTCCCTTGTGTGCCAGCACAGCTCCTGTGGATCCCTTCTCATGAGGAACTCTGCAGGCACAGTTACTGACATGCATGTATTCTATATTTTTATATCTATAAAAAATTAAAATATATGTATAAACTATATGATCCTTGTATAAATGGACATCCAGCCCACACCTGACCTGTATGACACCCCCAACATTGCAGCTCTTCCCTGAACACCCCAAAAGAAGATGATGTTATTATTATTTCCAGGGATTTAAAATTTTTTTTTTAAGTTTCAATAGAGTGAGAGGAAGTTACCCTGAAACGAGACACAAAATCCATGCGAATTTGCCAGGCATTAATAAGATATTAATAATGCCAGGCATTAATAAGACATTAATAATGCCAGGCATTAATAAGACTTCCTACAGTTTCCAACCAACAGCTCGAGCTTTTCTTTTTTATTTTGCAATAAGACATTTTTTTGAAGCACAGGCAGCTGTGGCAGTAAAACACAGGAATTCTTTTCCCTGCTTTTGCCCAGAGTGCAGCCACATTTCCACATTTCCACTGGATATTCTCCATTATGCCACAACCTGCCCCTGCATGTGACTTTGGCACAGGATTCCAGTCTGGGAATCCTCTGGGAACCTTACAGGAGAGAAAGAGAACAGCATGGAAATCACTTGATAAATTGAGTGTTTGTGATCAAACCCCACTGAAATTCAATGCCAGTGGCCTGCTGACCCAACGGACTTTGGGTCAAGCTCAGCTTTACTTAATTCCAGTGCTGGAATTCGGAGTGCCCTACATTTTCAATAGGAAAATACCGAATTTCTGATGTTTCCTGGAGTCCCTGTTTGGCTCAGGCTGGAGAGGAGAAGGATCCAGGGAGAGCTCAGAGCCCCTGGCAGGGCCTGAAGGGGCTCCAGGAGAGCTGGGGAGGGACTGGGGACAAGGCAGGGAGGGACAGCACACAGGGAATGGCTGTGAGCTGAAAGAAGATGGATTTAGATGGGATATTGGGGAGGAATTCCTGGCTGGGAGGGTGGGGAGACCCTGGAATAGAATTCCCAGATTCTCCTGGATCCCTGGGAGTGTCCAAGGCCAGGCTGGGCAGGGCTTGGAGCAGCCTGGGACAGTGGAAGATGTCCCTGGCCATGGCAGGGACTGGGAAATGGATGAGATTTACAGTCCCTCCCAATCCAAATCATTCCAGGATTCTGTGATTTCCAGTCACATTATGGATTTAAAAATTATAAATGATCAAAGCTGAGCACAGAACCAGCAAGGAAAACACATATTTCTTTCCAAATGGAAAAAGCATGGAGCAATCCTGGAATATCATTGCCACGAGAAGCAAAATCTGGAATTTTGTTTGAGCACTGCATGAGCTGCAGGTCCCTGAGCTCCACTTTAAGCCCAGTTTTGCTGTGCCTAGGCTGGAGTTTAAAGGCAGTCAGGTGCATCTTTACAGCACATTTCACTGCCAGTGCTGCAGCACAAACAAAGCAATCAATGATTAACCTGTCGAGAAATTAAAACCTCCTTTCCCTTGTGCAGGACGCTGCTTTCTGTGCCGATTTTTTTCATTATTTCTGCAAAAGGTGGGAGTAAAAACAAACACAAACCCCACTGCTGCCTCAGCACTAGACTGAAAAGAACAAAAACTGCCAAAATATTCCGTGTGTTGTACAGAAATAAAGGAGCCAGGTGCCGAGTACTGGAGGTCATAAAGATTCACTAATTAACACCTACAGCAAACACTGGCAAAAACAAGAATTACAAGAAGAAAATCCATTTAAATCAATTACCACTGTTCACATACAAAGTGCTCAGTGACTGGGTCACATTCCTAGAAATCATGCTGCTCATCTCATGGGAAAAATGATTCCCCCCAGCAGTCACACACTGAATTATCACAGTTATTATGTTTATTATCATTTTCAATTAAAGCATTCAGATTTTTAGCCTATATTTTGCAAACGAATCCTCAAAATTTTCAACTTAAAATCAAATTAGAATTTGGATCTTCCCACTGACATTGCTGTCACAGAAGTAGCAAATAAAGGCTTTGACAGAGTAAAAGTTTGCCAACAGTTTCATTTCACAGATTTAATAATATGGGAATGTCCTCTCACAGTGACCACATGGGAGCTAAAAAGTACAAAAAACCAAAAAGATTTCCTACATTTAGGCAGGAGAGAAAAATCTGCTTCCCACCCACCACAACTGCACAGTCCAGAGGCCAAATGTGAGATGGTTAAAGCAAAATGAAAGAGAAATAGTATAAATAAATAATAAAATATATTAATATAATCAATCATTAAATAATAGCAATAAATAATATAAATAAAGGATATAAATAATATAAATAAATACTATAAATAACACAAATAAATAATAATAAATAATAATAAATAATAATAATAATAAATAATAATAAATAATATAAATAATATAAATAAAGCCAGGGAATGGCTGGAGATGTTCAGCCCAGTGTGAATGGAGCTGCAAATCCATTACAGCACAAGCCCTAAAAATTCTGTATTTAACTAAAAATGGCCAAAATATGTCCTGAAAATAAACCCAGCCCAGGCTGGACTTCAGGGGCTCACCTGCTGTCCAGACATTTTCCATTAGGAAGCAACTAAAATCCAGGATAACCCCAGTGGAAGCTGAATTAGTTTATATTTTTGGGTTTTTTTCTGAGCACTCAAGAATCCCCTCTGCATTTTCACCTTGGAGGAAGGAACTACTGAAAACTAAAAACCAAATAGAGCTGTTTCAAAGCTTCAAAATGAGAACAAGCTGCTGGTCAGAAAGTAAATAATTTAGAATAGATTCAAACAATTAGGATTAACCAGCTTGGTTTTTATTCTTTTTTTTTTTTTAACTGTTTGATTATTTTGGGCTGTGTTTTGGAAACCATTTCTACCTTGGTTTTTTCTTTTTTTTTTTTTTTTTTTTTTTTTTTTGGGAAAACAATTTCACGCTACAAAAAAAAAGGCATCGAACGATGAAAAGCATTTGTTGCTTTCTAGCTCTTAAGTAAAACCAGCAACGTTGAGCAGGTCAGATATAATAAATACAACTATTTCAAGGCAAAAGAAAAATGTTTTCCTGGCCTAACTTTGAGTGACAAGAGAAAATTTTTCCCAGCTTGCAACTCCACTTTATTAAAAGTGCTCAATTTGATCTAATTGGATATATATGGATCTGTTCTATTGGGCTTCTTTGTTGCATTTTTTTCAAATTAATCCTCCACCACTGAAGCAACATTTTCAAGTGAGTGGATGTTCTGGACACCTTTAGAAGTTCTGCTCTGTGGCAGCCCCAGTCTCATAGCCCATATTTTGGAATTTTGGATACTTGGATTAGCCCAGCAGGAAGGCGATAGGCCTTGAATGGAGCTTTTTGTTCAGCCCTTTAATCGCTTCCAGCACTTGCCCCAGCCCACAAGATCCACACCAAATTTAGTCAGACATGAAGGATTTCTCTGCAGATCTGCTCAATTCCACCAGTTTAACATTTTGGGGGGTTTTTTGAGGCTGAGGAGGAGACAGTGAGGCAGCTTAAAAGTTAATAATGATGGCTACAAACCTCCCCAAGTCCTGGGAATTTCCTATTTTAATTTAAAAAAAAATAAGAATCATCCATCCTTAGCTGTTTCCAACCCCATATCCTGGGAGTGAAGGCTGCAAGGAGATAGACACAGAAATCCAGATATTTCTAAGTCCAGTTTGTCATGTAAAAACCCTGGAGCTCAAATCCTCTGTTTGCTCATGAAGACACTAAAACATTCCAGCCAGCTTGAAGCAATTCCTCTCCTCTCCTCTCCTCTCCTCTCCTCTCCTCTCCTCTCCTCTCCTCTCCTCTCCTCTCCTCTCCTCTCCTCTCCTCTCCGATTTGTTACCAAGAGCTTCAGTTTCACACAAGGAGCTGGTGGACAATTTGTCCTCTTGCATTAAATTATTGTGGTTTAAACCCACTCGGTTTGATCTTGTCACACTGATCCTCTCCCCCACACCAAGGGAATTATTTCTGTGCCCTGAAACGATTGGGGAAGGGCAGAGAGGGTGGTGAGGATCCCCCAGTGAGAGCCTGGTCTTGCCTCTTCCCATCTCTGAGTGGGAATGTCCTGATGGGATTTTCCTTCCCCACTCTGCAGAGGGATGGAGATTTGGGAAGTGAAATCCCACTCAGTGGGCTGGGCAGTGCCTCGTGGGAGGCTGTGGAGAGGAAAAAGTTTGGGTTGGGAAGCACAGGGAGCCACTGAGAACCGTGCTGGATCCCAGCCCCAAATCCCAGTCCCCAAATCCCAGCCCCAAGTCCCAGTCCCCAAATCCCAGCCCCAAGTCCCAGTCCCCAAGTCCCAGCCCCAAATCCCAGCCCCAAGTCCCAGCCTCAAATCTCAGCCCCAAATCCCAGCTCCAAGTCCCAGCCCCAAATCCCAGCCCCCAAATCCCAGCTCCAAGTCCCAGCCCCAAATCCCAGCCCCCAAATCCCAGCTCCAAATCCCAGTCCCCAAATCCCAGCCTCAAATCCAAGCCCCAAATCCCAGCCCCACCCTCCTCATTTGGGAGCAATTGCCCTGTGCAATCCATCACGAGGGGCCACAGCAGATATCTGTGTGAAGTGGAAAAAAATGAGTTCTTAATTTATATATGACAATTAAACCAAATTGGATTGATTTCTTCTTTTTTTTTTTTTTTTTTTTTCCTTCGGGAAGACTTTAAAATGAACTGTAAGTCAGAAGATCTGCCAAGGCTCCCTTCCCTAATTAAACACATAACTCGGATTAAAAACCTTTTTAATCCAGCTGCTGAGGGCCTGTGGAATTGTGGAGATGTATAGTTTGTGGGAAACATTGTGTTCCTTCTTGGATTCTTCAGCTTTCAGAAAAGACAGCATGTGAAAACTTTCCATAAATACAAACTGGGGTTTCCAATTAAACTACTGTCACTTCTATAGAATAAGCGAGAAGCCAAATGAAAGCTTAGACAAATATTTTTAAAGTTGAAGTAATCAGCTTCAAATGAAATACACGACTTCTCACTGCAGCCATACCTTTAGTAACTCAAGCAACACTTTCTTTAAATAAGTAATAAAATATTCCTGATTTAGACACTGCATTGCCACCAAGAGATTGCAAAACACCAAAGGTGTGGGTAAGAAAATAGATAAAAGTGAACTTTAGAAGGAAATTCCTTCTCTAGATCAGAGTTCAGAGCAAGACATGGACATTTCTTACCAAAAACTCCTTTTTGCCCTCCAATTTAGGAGTTTATTTATCAGTGTTGATTATTAGAGAAGAGACAGGGCAGGAGTTTGATCTTGAACTCCTTCCATCCCACTGGAAGTGCACAATATCCTATTTTTTATATATATATATATATATATATATGCAATATTCCATACTTGCCCAAGGAACTGAACTGGGCAGCATTTCCTGGTTTATTGCTCTCACATTGGCTCTGCAGGTATTACACACTCAAAGCTCCCCAGCTTAGAAAACCAGAACAACTGAGAAATATCAAATAATCCTGGGGAAACAGCTCTGTCTTTGAAAAATCCAAATGTTTCCAGCCCTAAGCAGCCAATTTAGGGCACATTTGTAAGGTCCCCGATGGGGTCAGGCTGACTCAACATCACCTCACTGCCAGGATCTCTGTCAAACATCTCCTTTGGAATCCAGCCTTGTGCAGAAAATCCTTCCTACCAGCTTGGGATCATTTCAAATTCATGGATCTGGAAGCCAACAGCTCCTGCAGTTCCCCCACTGACCCCATTTCCCCCTTTCACCCCAATTCTGCTACAACACGTTCATTGTAGGATCTGTTACATCAAATCCTAAAATTAATTAATGAGCTGCTTCCAGCTCCAGGAGCTCAGTGGGAGGATTCTGTTTCCCAGGTGAGGTGTCCTGGCCATCCATCACCTGAGCCAGGTGGGCAGTGACGCTCTGGGGGTTTCCTGGTCCCAATGCACAGGGAGGGACAGGTCCTTAGCAGGGAATTCACCCATGTGGATCCGGCTGTCTGCCGTGGTCCCAGAGTTACCCAGAGGGGTTTTCACCTCTTTTCCACCCCGGCTGGAGACCCCCTTGCGCTGTGCTGTTCACACCTCTGGAAAGGACTGAGGCACTGAGGGGAAATGGGCTCCTCATTCCCCATTAACACCTCCTGCCTTGGCCCTGGAAGCACCCGGGAATTCACACAGCCACAGAGCAGGAGGTGGCTCCGGGGGACACCTGAGCTGTTGCCTGGATCACAGCTGAGGAATTAAAATGACATTATGGCTTTTCTGATTTCAGCACGAAATTCCCAAACTGGCTCCCTGCTCGTTTCCCATGCACAACAAGAACTGGGGGAGGGGAGAGATCCTTCCCATCTTTCCACACTTTCCACAACCTGAAGCTTTCACCAGAGCAGATTCCCTATGGAATTCTCACAGTCCCAAAGGGATGTAACAAAGGCTACTGGAAATCCCTGGTGCACGAGCTGCTGGAACCATTCTGCAAACCTCAATATTTGTTTTAAAGACATCTCCCGAGGTGAAAAATGGCTCTACTTCATTGTTAAAAGACAATGTTGCAGGCAGTTAATCTCCTCCATTTATTTTATATCATCCAAACCAAAATATTGATACATCTGGACAAACTCAGAGCAAGGAAAGAGCACATTCCCAAAGCATTCATGAGCACAAGCAGCAGATCATAAATTGTAACTATCCAGAACCGAGCCCAATTCAGGATTCTGCCCAGGGAGGAGGCAGCCATTTGAGCTGGGTTCATTCAACACATCAATAGAAATTCAAAAGGTTAAATTAAAAATATCATCAGTTTGTTGGATTGGCCTCTCCTGAGTCCCAGAGTTAAGACAGTCTAAGCTGCAATAAACCCCCCAGGGCAGGTCAAATATTTATTCAATTGTTGTGCCCAAGAGACTCCCACAAACTCAGGAAAAACCATTTAAACGTTTCACTCAGACTGAGCTCAGGATTGCACATTCCTAAGAGGCTCCTGCTGGGATTCAGTGGCAGGGAAATTCAGGATGAGTCCATCCAGGAGCTCAGTTTGAATTATTCCAACCATTCTGCTGCTCGTGGTGAAAAGGTGAGTTCTGACAATCTATCCCAAAGGAAATTTGTGCTACAAGGCCCAGAACTGCCAGCTGTGCACTGGGAGCCGTGTAAAATCATTAACTCTTGTTTTAAACACAGAAATATTTGAAAGACGATGAAAAAAATCCCAACAACAAAATGCAAAAGTTTTTTTTTTAAATCCTCCACCATCTCCAATTTTTTCTCTCCTGTACCTTAAAGAAATTCAGCCAAGCTGCTGACTCTGAGATTTCTGGCTCTGAAAGCAGGATTAGGGCAGGAAGTGATCACCCAGCTCAAGACAATGAACATCATCACTATTTCAAAACATCAGAGAGAAGAAAAAAGAAATTTCTAGTCAGAAACTTCCAGCTGAGCTGAAATGTCTCCTGCATGGCAAAGACAAGCACACAAATAAAGGATAATTTGAGTTTATCCTTTCTACACCTCTAAATTACATTAATGGAAACCATGACCTTGACATTTCCATTGCAGTGCTCTTTTAAAAGGCAACACAAAAGCAGGGATTCATCTAGTTTAGCTTTATTTTTAGGAGAATATTTCTTTGCCAGTAATACTTTCTTTATCAGTAATAAGATCTCGCCACTGTCTGACCTCAAAGGAAACCTAAACAATGATTTCTGCACCATTGTGCAAATTACAAAAAAAATCCAGTAGCATTCCTTCTCATCATGTCTTATTTCCCAATAAAGAAAAAAAAACCAACCTCAATATTTAACATTCTCTTTAAAATATCTCCAGCATAAAAGAACTTAAAAGTTGGTCATTAACTGACTTTAACAATCTTCTTTTCTCTGTAAATAAATGAAAAGAAACAACCTCTGAGTGAGGAAAGCCCCATGCAGCTGAACGTTCAAAATTCAGATTTTGTGACTGCTGTGTGTGTTTCACAGCCCTTATCTGAAATTAATATCAGCTCTGGATTGGGTTATGCTTATTGACACAAACAGCCTCCAAGCAAAGCAGAGGTAATGGTTAATAATTAAATAGAAGCATCTGAAACAACAAATTGATAGAACAAAATCACATCATTACACATTGAAAACTCAATTTGAATAAAGTGAGGAAAAATTCTGGATCTGAAAGCATCAAATTAATTTATGCTAAGAAAGAGAGGCATGTCCAAGTCATTCTGTGGATTTCATCACTCTTAAATTTACTTAATTGGAAAAAAATTAGGAAAAGCACAGGTAGTAACCCTACTACCATGGGGTAGTACTACCAATAGAACTTCAGTACTATTTGTAGCAATATTAGGGTAAAAGGTTCAAAACAATGTCAATCCTTTCATTGGAAGCACCATTTTAAAATGCTGTCTTTAAAAACTTTCAGATTTTTCTTTTTTTCCCGTTGACACAACATCAGCAAAAGCCACAATGTGAATTTAATATCATTTATCTACATCTTCATATAGACATGCAGGGAACTACAGCTTTGCTATGCCTTAGAAATTCCCAGTTCAAATCCTTTGGAAAAAAAGGAGAATTCCCTGAAGAGGGACACGGTTTGATTTTTATGGAAAACCATTTGAATTCCATGTTCTTCCCTGTGCTCCTGACAGAACTGATCAGCTCACTGAGCTCCTGGGGAATGAATCAAGGAACAAACAACGACTGTCCCGACACTTCACAGATCTTCTCACTGGAAAATCAGGTTTGGAATGTGGCTCATCCCAGGGCACAGAGCCCCTCCAGGCTCCCTGCAGGTGTTAAAGGCCAGGCAAGCAGAGCTTTGGCCAGGGCACTCACTTGGATAAAATCAGATTTATTCCTGGAGCCACTCGCAGCTTCCAGGCAGCAAATAAAGGAAAGTAAATCCAAAAGCTGCTGGAGTGAGACTAATGATGATCCATGCCCGACACTGGAAGTGCCAAATCTGGGCTTGCAGGGGAATTGTGCCCTGTGCCTGCAGTCAGGAGCCTCCAGTTGCTGCAGCTGCTGCTCACAAGAATTTCTTTTGTTGCCCAGATTTTGTTGTTTGGCCAAACCCTTGCTCAGCTTCTGCTGTGGAGGGAAGAGGTCAATACTGAGCCATCATTCAGAGGTTGTGTGGGCTTCAATTTCTGTTTGCAACAGGCTTTAAAAACTGCAACCTCACCAGGCAAGCCCTTGGATTTACTGCTCTGACAGCAGCACTGCAGTCAGGCAATGGCAGAAGAAAAGAACAGATTCCAGGGCTATGACATTTTGTCCAGCTTCCCTGACACAAGCACAGCAAAGAAAAAAAAAATCAAATGCTGATGTTCATGTTCTCGTGGGGTTATCCTGAATATCCACTGCTTTCTACTGGAAAATAAACAGCAGAGGAAAAAGCTGTGCTGGGCAGGTATTATGGCACAAACTCTGCTGTATGATTTGGAGGATCACTTCAGTGAGCAGGCAGAGAAATGAGCCTGCAGCTGAGTGATTTCCCACTCCAAGCAGAGGAGAGCCACACTTACCCCACAGACATGGTCTCCAACAGCAGATCCAACAAAAAATGCACAGGACAAACATGGAGAAGAAAACCCTCATCTTTTTGCTACCTACCTGAATCAAATTACATGTGTCCTTCTTGATCAAATTGCAATTATTTTAAAATACTAAATTTAATCTGAAAGCAGCTCATCCAACACCCCAAAAACTCAGCACTGAGCAGATGTTGGGAGAGGAAATGTGAAATCTCAGAGCTGCTGCATACCTGGGTACTGTGCACCATCAGTGGCATCCACATCTCCCCTCTCATGAACTTTCAGCTGTGCAATGTGTGGATTCCAGTCCAGATTCCACGTGTTGTAAACTGATTTAGAAGGTAAAATGCCATGTAAGCCAGCAAAAAGAAAACTGCTTTTATTGCTCTTTTTAACACCAAGGAATTGCAGTTTTTACAAAAAGCAGCTGTGGGGAAACAGAACAAAGTGCAGATTTTTTTCACAAAAAACCCAAAGGCTTCCACCATGGGGACCTTCAGTGAGGTTATCAGAGAACAGGCTGGGTTGGAAAGGATCCATCAGGATCAGAGTCCAGCTCCTGTCCCTGCACTGGACACCCCAAGAATCCCATCCTGAGCTGAGAACACCACAAATAACAGCACAGAGGAAACACAGCTAGAAATCACAAGAAATTAAAGCATTTCCCGAATTAAGCATGGCATCATTTTTAAAAAGGGAGGAAAAGGCATAACCAGAGGCCTGAGCCAATCCACTGTGCAAATCCACTGGAATTTGTGCTGCAGTCCCTGAGGTAAATGGGTGACTGGGACAGCAGGACAGTGAGCAGTCACTCACACAGGGCCAGACTCAAGGAGGCTGCTTGATTTTTGTTGTTGTTGTTGTTCCTTTTCAATCATAACCCAGAGAGCATTCAAAGCTCCAAGGAATTCCCTGGCAAACACTTTTGCTCTTCCTGCATCCTCTCTTCCCCATTCCTGCCCTGGCACAGAGGGACAGTGACCTCAGCACCATCCCATGGCCATCACTGATGAGCAGCAGCCAGGGGCAGAACTGCAGCTCCAACTGCAATAATTACAAGACAAAAAAAAAAACCCCACCAGCAACAGAACCACCACGTTAGAGCCACACTCTGCTCCCTCCCGGAGCAGCCCCAACAATGGTCCCATTGTTCTGCAGCCTCATCTCTCTGCCCAGGGCCACCCACATCTTCCCCACTCCAGGGAGAAGTCAGAATCTTCCAGCTCAATAGACAGCCAGAGAGAGGAGAAAGCATCTTTACAAGGCTTGTTCATTTTTCTTGGATAAGGGGGGAGAGAGAGAGAGAGAGAGAGCTCAGCCTTTGCCTCCAAGCCAAAGCCCTGAAAGGAAGAGAATGAGTTGGAAGTTTTGAGGATGGACAAGCCTCCGACACTCAGAAATTCTGTATCACACAAGATTGATTTCCTCCAAGTACAAGAGGCCTCGGGTGAAAACGATCCTTCACAGCCCCGTGGCCAGGAGCCAGCAGGAGGCTCAAACACAAAGGAGGCATCGTGCTTGCCTCGAGATGTCAGGAGCTTTTGATAAATTCTAATTCATTCTGGTAAATGAAAAATTCCTGAGATCTTTCCTTCATGTTAACATGTGCTGTAATATTTCAAGTTTATATAAATTACACTAAAAAACGGTTGAAAAAAAAATGAGCTAGTCAGTCCTTCCCTCATTCTTTTTTTAAGTTTAAAATGTTCTACTTCTTTTTACCAGGCCTGCTGTAAGAAAGGAAAGCTAAATGCAACCAGCCCTAAAAATGCAGGAGAGGAAAGCAATAGAAATAATGTGTCAGGCCAGATAAAGTCCCAACAAGCTCTGTCCAAAATTTGGGTACACAGCACCAAATATCTGCTGTGAGCAGGGGAACAGAGCAGAGCCTAGGAAGTTTTAAACCTTTTCAGGATTCACCTAGAGACCAAAAGAGGTTGTGGAAATAAGATTTGCCAGATGTCCCAATATAAATCAAGATTTTTAATATTCCTCCTGACGTCCCATTAACCTCACCAAGATTTCCACACGTGCCATGTGGCAAACTTGTCATAAAGCTCAGACACACGTGGGCAGAGGAGGACAGGGGAGAAGCCTGAATTCAGTTTTCCATGCCTGGAAGAGAGGCAGGAGAACAAGGAGACAAAGAAAAGCAGGTTGGATGTAAAATAAAGACAGGAAGAGTGAATGCAGCCCAGATGGGTGAGGTAGCACAGATCCTGCAGGTTGCTCCAGGAGAAAAGTTCAGGACTCAGAGCTTGTCTAGAGAGGAAGGAAAATATATATATATTTTTTTTTTTTATCATGCTTACTTCAAGATAAACTTTCTGCAGCCAAAAAGAAGCCCTCCTGTAGAAGTGCATTCAAACACACACAACTCAGTGTTCTGACAGTGACATGTGGAAGGGACACAGGCTTGTCCTGGATGTCAGGTCACTGCTATCCAACAAATTAACTTCTCCTTACACTAAAAACAATATCCCCACCCTGTAATCAGTAAGCACTCAGCTCTCAGAAGAAAGCTTTTTCTTTTCTTTCTTCTTTTTAAATGAGAATATTTGCAACAGGTAATAGGGAAACTTAATCAGCCCTCAGAAAGCATTTAGGTATAAAGAGGTGCAGAGAGTCCTTGCTCTCTCCATCCCCCAGCAGAAATGGGATATTTGTGCAGGGCTCACAGGGATAGGGTTTGTCATGTCCACTGAGCACCTGCCTCCACTTAACCCTTTGGGGACTTTCTGCTTCAGCTGCTTTTTTCAATGGGGTGAGGAGATGAACAGAGCTCTGAATTCCTCAGAATTCTGTCTTCCCCCTGCCTCTTTTCAACAATATCTTACCAGACACTCTTTCAACACAGGGTCTCCATCCTGATGGTTTTCCAAAAGACTCCAACTGAGGGATCACAGAAAGTCAGGACAAGGCAGTTTTGTTCCTGCCAAGAATTTGAGCTCGGATCCCTCCTCGTTCATTGTGTCAATCACTTGTCTGGGCTGGGTCAAGAGTTATTCCCAGATCCAGATGCAATCCAGGTTTTTGCAGTGACTGTCTCCTTGTCCTGCTCCTGAGCCTCCATGCTCCACACACTGCTTTGTATCCAGGCACAGATGTACAAAATTCTTGCAATATATAAAGTTATGCCAGTGTATTACCAATATTTATACAATTCATCCTCATCTCTGTGTGTATGTAAAATCTACAGCAGATTTCTTTGGGTACTTTTGTTTTAAAAAATTGTTCAGAAGCAAAGTGTATACTGAGAAAAAAATAGGGGAAACACCATAAAGGACAATGAGAGCGGGACTTCATTAATATAAAGTCAAATATTTGTGTTTTATTGGGAGGTTCATGTAGAATACTTGAAGTGAACAGCAGCAATCAGGTCCCCTGCCTTTGCTGTTTGCACAGATCCACAATACCAGAGGTGCTTTAAAGAGAGATAAAAATGACATTCACCCCAATCAAAACTTCCCTTGTCAAGAAAATTCGAGATAAGATTATCTCAGCACACAAGTATAAGTGTGCCCTATTTATTTACACACTTGATTCTGAAACATATTGAAGTTCTTAGTTGCAAGCAGCAAATCTCCTTTCCCCCGGCCTTGTTTAAATAAAACTGGTATTGTTACAGATTATTTGAATTTTTAAAGCCTAAATGCAGGATAGTTGGAATTGGAAGAGTATTTGTCTTTTGGAGCCCAGCTCTACAGAAATCTGGCATCAAAAGTACAATAGAAAACAGAGTTTGGTGGGAAGTTCAGCTGCTTCACTACCCTGCTCTGAATAGAGCAGAAAACTTCTATTAATTCCCTGCTGTTCCAGCCAGGGCAGGTCAATTCCCTCACCAGCAGCCTGGAGACTCTTCCAGCAGGGTTGGAATTAACCCTGTTCATGCTGCTCACAAAGTCCCCAGGCAGCTCTGCCAGGAAGCAATGCAGCTTTCCAAACCTAAATTCCAAACTCTGCAATATGGACAGGTCAATTCTTCTAAAATCTGGGTTAATCTGCAGCTTCTCAGGCTCTGAAATCTGGCCATTATCAGTGCACTTACAGGGACAAGGTGTAGGACTTTTGTCATTAAAACACAACCTGCATTTCCACTCTGCTGGAAGAGAGGGAGCAGCTGAAAACTTGGAAAAATTCATTGCAGAACAAGGCATGTAAAGCACAAAGTGCTCAAAACAGGGAGAGTTAATCCAAAATGCATGAAAAAAAACTGCCTCAAGCACACCCCATGGAAAATTATTTGATAAACACCAACTCAGGTCTAACAACATTTTTTGCCATGTCAGATTTAAAAGCTGAATCACAAACCTGGCACTTTAACAAAACAATATCAGGGCAGGTACCTGCTGAAAAAACATGTTGCTGTAAATTCAAGGTTTGCAACTAAAATCAGATTTATTAAGGAAAAAAAAAAGGCAATAACTAAGTAAGTGAGTGAGGATTTCCTAACAAAAACCAGCCTGGAAGGGAGTGGGGTTGAGTTCCTGGGACCTTGCAGAGTTTGGAGTAATGGGAGAGCAGAAGGAAGAAAAATTTTCATCAGGAGGCAAAACAATTCCTTCATCCAGCACTCCTGAAGCTGGAAATGCTCTGCTCATTGCTGAGTTCAAGGTGTCAGCCCATACAGAATTATTTCACCTCTCCAGGGATCCATTTCCCAGCTGTGCAATGGGAATAGCACTTTTTGCCTGCCTAAGGAGGAACATAATAAGGAAAATTATGTCAAGGATCTTAAGGTTTTGGGGTACTTACAGTGATGAGAACTGTGAGGATCAGAAAAATAGGAGAAAATGGTGGTTTAGCCAAAAATCAGTATGGAAATCACTGCACAGTGCTTTGAAGTTCAGTCAGCAGCAATATATTAATAAAATGGATGGATATTAAACTTCATCCCTCCTGGTGGTGTCAGCAGTCAAATACCTGTCCCTGCACAATGCTCCCTTTCTGGGCTGCAGCCCTGAACAAGCCCTCATTTGGCTCATTTGAGGAAAACCCTGGCAGCCCAGTGCTCAGAGATGCAGAACTTTTGGCTTCCCAAGTGCCAGCCAAGGGGATGAACACAGAACCTCAGGAAAATGTGAAATGAGTCTGTTGTGCCCAGCTAAAATCTTTTCTCCCTCTCTTTTCTCCTCACTGAAGATGACACTCCAAGCACATGTTTAATACCCAAATGTGTCTTTCCAATGGAAAAAAAAATAAAAAAGCCAACACATTTAGAAATATTTAACTGGCTGTGGGAAAGAATTCATGTTCAGGAGAGGATCCAAAAGGGTGACCACAAATGTGCCCTGTGGATTTTGGGGAAGGCAGAAAGAAGAAGGGTCCAGGCTGTCTCCTTTTTCTGTGCAGCTGCCTCGTGCTGTGCAAGGACTGAAAAAATCTCTTCCCACTTACCACAGAAAGAAGTAGGAAAGTGTCAAGGGTGCCAAAGCTCAGAGGATGACAAAGAAACCAACAAAACCAAAAGGAAAAAAAAAATCAGTTGCTATTTTCCCAAACAATTCTAGGAACACAAATATGGTTTTATAGATTGAAGTAATTTTTTTCGTAATGGAAAAAAAAATAGAGTTGTAATACCAAAAAGTTATATAAGCTCCAACAAAAGCTGGTTATTAAGAGGAAAGCTTTAACTACCTAAGGATGAGAATTTTATGCCAAGAAGCCAAGTGGCAGGAGGTGCCACATGGCAGCAGAAGGAATTCATGGATCCAGGAGGAACTTGCTCCATTGTTTAAAACAACTGATTTGTTAAGATGGGGGCACTGGAAAAGCCAAAGGGACTGAAACTCCCCTCAGTGTGGTGGCTGCATCCAGGCACAAGCATCCCACCCACTCTTATTCTATTAACTACAGATGGCAGGGAAATGAGGGAGGAAAAACACAATATGCCACAGCTCTTTCCCACAGAGAATGAGCAATATCAGGGGATCACACTGTGTTATTTAAATCTGGGAGACTAAAAATACAGCTCTTTATTGCTCTGGAATGTGAAGCCTAAGAGCAGTTCCATAGTCTGAGGTAACAAACCTAAGAGTGTCCCACAGTTCCTCCCTGTGCCCTGGGTTTGGTGTGCATTATGTTCCTGCAGACCTTTTCCCCTTAGTAAAACAAACAAACAAACAGGCAAGCACATGCTACTAATTTTATTTACATTACACATTATCGACCAAATCTACATTTGGGGCTCTTTCCAGACCACCAAGGCTCTCCTTACAGGGACTTTGCACTAAGCAGAGAAACAAAAAAAAAACCCAGAAAAATCTTGTCATTTCAGTATTGATGAAATAGATGCAGGTTAAGAATATGTTTATGAAAATCCCAGAGGGAAAGAGACACATTCCCATATTAAAAGGGGAATGTTTATTATCCATATATTAAAAAACACTACGATAGCAGACTCAGATCATTATACAGTGACAGCAAATTTGGTCCTGTGACTCATCCCCTCCTCCAGCTGAGGAAACCTGGAAATCTGCACCAGATTTAAACCTGACAGGGATCCCAGAAACAGCAGAGACATCTTCAGTCAGCAAAGACTGAGCTCAAAGCCTCCCATTGACTTCCCAAGGGCTGGACCAACCTGTGCATCCAAGGCAGTGCCAGCAATAAAATCCCCCCCAGCTCTGCCCTGTCCAACTTAAACATGTCCAGCACTGCAGCTTCAATAACCTCCCTTGCACAATTATTCACTCCTAGAGATTTTACTCGTAGGAAACTCTGGAATTTAGCTGAGCTTGCCTTGTCTGCATTGGCTCCTTCCTGTTTGCTCCAAATAACGCCCCTGTCCCTGCTGGTAGCACCAAGATGTGAATAAAACTCCAACAGGTCTTCATTTCCACAAAATAAAAACACAGAATTGATTTTGGACTTTTTCCTCCAGGGCTTCAGCCCAATTTGTTGAAAACTTTTATAAGATATTAGAGATGTGCTCCCAGTGACAGCCCCTGACCTTGCTGCTCCTGTGTCCCTTCATCTCCACCTTCCTTTCAGCCAAACAGCAGAAATCAGGTTTGGGGGATGCTTCTACCAATAAATATCTATTTATTGCTGCCTAAATCCCTCTTCCTTCCTTTGTGACAGCACCACAGAGAAAGGAAAACAGGCAGAGGTTGGATTGCAAGGCAGAGGTTGGAATAGGTGACCCCAAGTTCCCTGGAGCAGCATTACAAGGATTCCACAATTTATAAAATTCAGGCATTCTGCATCCTGGAAAACAGCAGGATTCTGGCACAACTGACTGACACTGTTACACAGGACACAAAACCTCCTTACCTAAAAAGTCTGATTAATAAATATTAAAAGGCTGAGTTTGATATTTCCAGAACAGCAGCAAAGTTCAGAAACAGGGTGATGTCAGATGGAGATTACTGGGGCAAAAAAAAAAAAAAAAAACCAAAAAAACCCAACTGCTGGGGTTTGTAATGGAAGGAGGAAAAGCTAAACACAGCCTCAGGCTCCTGAGATTACAGGTCAGCCCATTTGAATAAAAAATTGAGTATTAAAAAAGGGGTGGGCTGTATGTGCCTCCATGTACTTTGGGGGGAAGGAGGAAGGAGAAAGGGGAAAGTAATACTCGTTATTTGAGCAGGACATGCCTTTTTTTCTTGGCAATCTCTGCCTTCTCTTTTCAACAGACACATCCTTTGGGGCCTGAATTGTGAGTTAGACACATGTCCAGAGAGAAACGGGCCTCTGTTTTCTGTAGAACAACAGACTACTTATTTTTCAGTACAGACAACCCCTCCTATCTGGTATTTAACTTAGATCTAAACTAGTCCCAGCAGAGCTACCCCTCTTAATGGCTCACACAACCCTGGAAAACAGATTTTTTTTAATTTTTTTTTTTCTGCTCTTGGACTGGACTCATCATTGATGCATTAACTCAAAACGACAGTGAACCCAAGTCTACTCAGTTTTGTGGGCTGGTGTCGAGTGATGAGGCTTCTTGGCAGACTTGAACTACTTGGGAAGGCAGAAGGGAATCAAAGACTATTAGAGAGATAGAGCAAAAACATTTGAGAGATTCTGACATGCTCAATCCTTGCAGAATGTTTGATGTTCTGCTGTTCTCAAGTGACTCATGTGATTCATAAAGGAGATATATTTGTCATCTCCTTGGACAGAACTAGAAATGTACTTTGCTAGGAGCAAAAATAAATGAGAGAAACACCACAGGTGAATGAATACCACCCACAGCAGCAGGAACTCCCTTTTTTATGGGAATTCCCAGGAGCAAGGACAGAAGGAGATTTCAGGGTCATGGAATACAGTTTAGGTCTGGATCATTGTCAATGAGTGCTCATATCAAAAAACATTTTATACTCCATCACGTCTGACAGGAGAAAAAAACTTAGGTATGATACCATTATTGCTTTAATTAAGGAGTAAATTTGTAAAGTCTGAATAAGCAGGTGAGGGAAATATTCACAAAGATTAAATGAAGCTTTGGTTTCTCTAGGATCCCTTTAGAGTCACCAAGATATGCAGGGTAAAAAGAGATGGGGCAGAGTCCTGTGGCCATGCCCCTCCCAAACTGTGTCCTAACACATGGAAATCTAATTTCTTGTTAAAACACAGCCCTCACAGCCTCCCAAGGCTATGAAAGGCTTTATTCTGCTCACCCTGGCAACTTTTCTCTCTCATACCTAAATTAAGTCTATTCTGCTTTAAATTAAGTCAAATATCTTTTGTTTTAGCAATCACTGTCATTGGAAATAAGCTGTTCTCTTCTTCCTGGTAACAGCTGATGTAGTTACAACTCACGACATATCCTTTATCTTTTTTCCTTTTTCCTCCTTTTTGGTGATGCAATCAAACTCACAACATTTTTTTTTTCCTTTTTCCTCCTTTTTGGTGATGCAATCAAACAACTCACAACATATCCCTTTTTTTTTTTTTTCTTCAAGAGTTTCATACCTTGCACTTATTCCATCATCATATTTCTTCTATTTCTCCACTTTTCCAGGATCATTTTGAACTTACCTCCCATCCATCCCTCCCTCCAGCACAACTGCTGCTCCCATTCCCACTTTGCTCCCAGAAGAACCAAACCACCAGGTCCAAGGTTTTCCAGATATTTAGAATTTCTCTGTTTTCCCTGCATGGAAATGACTCCAGTCCTGCCTTTACAGAGTTTCACTCAGCCCCTGTGTCTGTCCCTGCCACCACAAGTTGTCACCGTGTCCCCTGCAGGGTTTGATAAGCTGCTCTGAGGGGTTTTGGAGGTTGGTGTGACAGGATTTGGCCCTGATAAAACCATTTGAGCTCGCTATTTATCTCCATGTTATCTCCCAGCTGCTTGCAAATACTTTATCTGCTGCTCAGCAGATTGATGTTGAAATCCTCACACTCTTTTTTTTTTTTTGCTTCTTTCCCAATTTTTTAGGTTTCCCCCCCATCAGCACACAGGGTCTCACTCCTCAGCCTGACCCGAACTCAGCAACTTCCTCAGAGGTTGAACGACTGACAGGAGAAATCCTACAACATTTAATTTTTCCAAGTATTCCCCAGCAGTTTTTTCTCATTCTAGGCTGAGATTGCAGTGCTGATGCTTTTGCATTCCTGGTGTCTGCCGGGTTTTTCAGGGCAGGGTCAAAAGCAGTGCAAAAAAAAAAAAAAAATAAAAAAAGCATTAAGGATTTCAGCCTTTGGTTTGACTCTCTAGAACTCTCCAGAACATTTCCTGTGCACTGAGAGTCACAAGTCAGCATTTTCTCCTGCCTTCCTCTTGTCCTGCTCCCCTCATCATCACTTGGAGCTTCAATCCCATTCTGTTGCCTCAGCTTTTCTGATTTTGTTGCTGTGTTTATCCTTAATTTTTGTACTGATCTCTGGCAGTTTCATTCACAGATTTAAAACACCTTCCTCTCCTATCCAGGGCCTCTCTGTTTTATTCACACCCAGCATTCCTAAACCAAAAGTATAATAATGTTCTCCATAAGTAACTATAGAGTCCCTTCAATACTTTGTCTCTTCAGATTTGCTTCCCATAAGATATGAACTTTAGTCTAACAAATATTCGTATATCAACCTTATTTCCTAAGGAATTTGAACTCCATCATTCAAAATTGTTCATTAAAATACTTCCCAAAGTCACAATAGCAAATTTATGAGCACTTTGTCATTTTATAATTGAGAAAAAAGAGCATTTCAACCCCACGTTGGGCAATTTCAAGAAATGCCACAAAATGCATTTCTTTTTATGAAGGTGACAAGTTCTGAAATAATTACCACCTCCAAAAGCAAACTGATAATGATTTCTTCCTGTCAACATCCCCCTCCCCAAATCCACCAACCTGGGCAGCTGGGAATGGCAGGAGGCTTTTGCAGGATTGGGAAGGACGTGGATGGGAGGCAGAGGTAGAGAAGTTTGGGCTCAGGAATAAGGATTCATGTATGTGAGATGGAACACCTAGATAGGTCCCACACTACTTTGCAATAAAGAAATAAATAAAAATGCATTGATCTTGGAATTTTGGTAAAAGAGGAATGTGGAAGAGCACATCCCCAGCTTTTATTCCCAGATCTGCTATGGGGATTTCATACAAGATTTAACCTGTACTCCTCTACAAGCATCAAAAAAGAAAAAAAATATATATAATCCACAGCAAGGCACAGTGAAAAATTCAAAATTGTTTGTAAACAGTTCTGAGCATCCTTGATCAAAACTACTGTTAAAAAAAAAAAAAAATCAGTAACTCCTGGATACTATCACCAGAGAAATAAAAACAGAGTGCACAGTATTTCTTTTCGATGGAACATTGAGAAGATTTGCTTTTTTTCTGGTGCCTGCCAAGCTGCAATAAGAACCATATTTTCTGCATGAAATTTAACACCCAGAAGAAACTGTAAAGGACCAGAGGGTTCTCCTGTCCCTCTGCACTTATTACTGCTGGGAGCTCCATGAGCATATGGAAAGAACACTCTGGCTTGCCTGGAGGTGATGTAAATACAGATAAGTGCATTCATCTGTTTAAAAATGAATGAAAAGAAAAGAAAACCTCCAGATCTTATTAAATAAGTTATCACAAAAATATGAAAGTACATCTTTGCACTGCATCAGTCTGGGCACATCATTTTTTTACATGTTTTATATGTTTTGGGTTTATGTGTCTTTAACTTTAGCTGCACTTCATTTTTCTCAGGACTCAGAGACAAAAAACAACCTAATATTCTGACATACAAAATTTATTTGGGTATTTCCCATTCTGATTCAACACACATCAATGGCCTAAGCTACATATTATCAGCCCTAAGAATATCATTCAAGAAACAACAGCAAAAGATGACAGGTGGTCAAAAGCTGCTTTTTATCCTTTTTTTCTGCTTTCCATCATCCAGCTCTTCCTGCTCCCCCTAAGCCAGGCAAAGTGAGTGCAAATATTAACTCTAATATAGAAATTGAGTGCAAATATTAACTCTAATATAGAAATTGTGCACATTTCTCCACGAGCAGCTCCTCTTCCATCCCCAGATCCCTGAGAAAAAGCAGCTGCTGCAGCCCAGAGCAGGGGAAATCCAAACAGATTACACTCAAGTACTGCTTTATGGGAGATTTAGGAGAGACCACAATAATCCTAAATCTGATCCCATGCATGACACATGCCACAATTCCCTATATCCAGTGGTTCTGCACACATCCCACTGTGGCTGTGAGCACATTGTTCCCCAAGTCAGCCCTGATTTAAAGGCTCCCAAGTGATGAAGAGCCTCTCACATCATTTGACCATTTGTTTTCCACAAATAGCTCCTTTCAAAGTGAAAAACTCGTGGAAGAAAATGAAGTTGGCTCCCTTGAGTTCAAGCTGGAGATTTCAGAGTTTGTCCCCACTGCAAACCACAGTGAAATGGAGAATTCCAAGAACAGAGCTGGGAAACAGAAATGGGGCACCAGAAGGTCCAGATGGGGAAAGGGCCTCGCCTGAGGCATCAGCAAGTACAGAGAGCCTGTGCCAGACACCCCAAATAAATGATGTGTCCTCACAGCAAACCAGTCTGATTCATTTCTGCTGACTTCAGTCGGGGTATTTAAAACAAACTCTGAACAAAAATACCTTTTTTGTTTACAAGACTTTGCTTTCCAAGTGGTTGTCTCTAAAGATGGCATTTTGCAGACAGCTCAGGCCTCTGGATGCTGAGGGATCCTTTGGGAATGCACCTGGGTGGCTTCAGGATTTACAGCAGTGTCACTGTCACTATCAGAGACTCGAGCCTTGGCTTCCATCCTGCCACAGGGGCTGTGCCATGGATCCCAAGGCAGAAAACTGCACAGGGAATGGGTTTGTACCCAAAGAGCCAACTCCAGGATTAGCCCTCAGCCTTCATTCCGAGCTGCTTTAGTGAAAAACTGCACAGCAAGATTAAATCTGCAGCAAAACAAGGATTAGTCCAGCCCAAAGAAGGACAAAAGCTGTTCTCATCCCAGAGAACATCCTGTCACCCCCTTTTCCATGATCTCCCTGCCTGCCTTTATGAAATTCAATCAAAAATTGTATTTTGTTATAGCCCAGTCTTAAAAGTTTGGATGAAACCAAAAGCAATCTCCACTGGGCTGTAGCCCGTTAATGATACCGTGCTCTCCTCTGGCTCCCTGCCAGAGAGTGAACAGTGCCAACATTTGCAGACTTCCAACAGGAAATTAAATAACTGCCCTGTTGGAAATATAAACCCATTTACAGTGGTCAGGCTTGCATTTTCCAAAACAACGATACAGTTTGTGCACGTAAAGCTCGAGGAAAATTTGTCAGAAGATTCAGCCAAGCGAATAGGAAACAAAGCCTTATGGAGAGGTGTTTTACACAGAGCTCCAAATTTGTCAGGTGTATTTCCTGCCCTGAGGCTTCTCTAGCAACAATTCTGGGCCCTTCAGTGAGTGCTGCACACTCACATTCCCCCATGGCTGAAGATTAACAGAGGCCCTGATTATGTCATAATTTTCTATATTCTTTCATTTATTCTTTCATTTACTTCCCAAGAATTGTTTTGGGGAGTGTTGTTTGGTATCAATTCTTTTGGTATCAAGTGCTGCTGCAGGCTTGGGAGAGCCTGGGTTTTATTTTTAACTTGTTTTTGTGACTTTTGGTCAAATCTCTAGGTAGGTAGAGATTGGAAGGTAGCTCCAAGCTACCCTTCCTCCTCACACTCTTTGTCACACAGAATCATGGAATTCTGGGATGGTTTGGGTTGGGAGGGACCTTAAAGCTCCTCCTGTTTCAACCCTGACACCTTCCACTGTCCCAGGGTGCTCCAACCTGGCCTTGGACTCTTCCAGGGATCCAGGAGCAGCCACAGCTTCTCTGGGCACCCTGTGCCAGGGCCTCCCCACTCTGTCAGCCAAGAATTTATTCCTAATATCCAACCCAAACCTCCTGTCTTTCAGTCTGAAGCCATTCCCCTTTTTCCTGTCACTAAATGTCCTTGTAAAAAATGTCTCTCCATCTTTCTTGAATATGTATTGAAGGGAGAGGCAAACTCCAGTTTTGGTCACTGGAGTTTCACCACTGCCATCACCACCACCAAGTTCTACACCAGAGAAGGGAGCCTGTTCCTTCCCAGGAGTTTTATGGCACAGTCCAGGCTGTACAATCTTGTCCAGACCCCACAGGTACAACACACAATAAATATCATATTCTGGAAGCATTATTGATTAGCAAATTTGACTCTCATCTTCACTCCTCTTCATCATCCAGCTGTTGAAACCTTTTTCCTCTGCCACCTCCCCTTCATCTCCCTGCTGTTGACACTTAGTCAGAAATCACACAGACACATAATCCAGGAGAGGAAGAGGCAGGCAGAATATTCTATATGTATATTCAATAACAGGAATATTCAGCAGGAGAATTTCTACCCTTAAAGAGTTAGAAAACCATCCTTCACATTTTCACATAGTGACCACTGTAGTGTTGTTCTCTAATATTATTTCTTTGCTGTTCTTTAATATTATTTCTTTGCATGAGTGCAAACCAGCTACACCTCACCTTTTCATTAATGAAACCTTCCCTACATTGACTGTAAACAGTCTAAAGCTGCAGGTACAGAATGCCCCCCTCCCCCCAATAGTGCCACCTTGTATTTTTGCACAGTAGGGCCTTTCATTCAAGGATCTGAACGTGTATTACACAGGTGGGTAAACATTATTATCCAGCTTCAGTTGGATTGTTGCAAGTCCATGACAAACCTGCAGCAGAGTCATTCCCTGAAGGGCAGATTTCCCTGGAGCCAGCACTCAGCCCTCTGGAGTAAAGATAACTTGCAGAAGAGTTTGTGGGATCAACCCACTGAGAAAGTTCCTCCCCACTAATCAAAGTCATATGGAAAGAATTGCCTGAAAAAAATCCCATTTTCTTTAAAAAGCTCTTTTGAAATGGACTGAAGAGTCACAAAAAGAGATTACCTATATTTGTATTTTCAAGCCTCACCTCGAGTTTTATGTTATGTAGGTAAAGCTGAGAATTGTGCCTTATTTAATGCCAGTAAAGTAGAAAGACACCTCTACATCACTGCTTTTATTGCTGCTTCCCTTCCTGCTCTTCCACCACAAGAGTTGGGTTGAGGCCCTTGGAAAACACGACCAGTGACACCACTGCCCTGGCATGCAATGAATGATTTGCATCTTTCTGCAGAAGTCATTGGAACTGGGAGCAGGAAAACAAGCAGAGGAAAAAGCAGCACGTGTTTAAGTGGCAGGAAAAGCAGCAGCAGGTCTAGAGCCCCAAAAAGCCTCTTGGATGGCCCAGGACAGCACTAAGCAGCAGTCAGGTCTCACTTTCAAGTCTCACTCGTGTAAAATGAAACACAAGCCCAAGTCTCACTCACTTAGGCCCTGCTCCAGGAAGGCACTCAGGCGGGATCTAACGTTCAACACAAAACTGGGCCCAGTTTAAATCAGCTGCACTGTTTACAGTTCCAGTCTATGGGTAAGTGCTCTGCTGGACTGGGGCCTCGAGCAGTGATTGTTATTTAACACTTTCTTTAAGTTATGCTGCCAGTTCCTGGTGCCTCAGCAAACTTCATCTCTTTCCCATCCGCTGCATCCCCTGTTGTTCCTTGAACAAACACAGATGTCCCCGGTTGGAGCACTGAGATTCTGCCACCGCAGCCATCTAGGAACCAGCAGATTTTAAATGCAGAGGGGACTTGCTGCTTTCAAAGATTTCCTCAAGACAAGAATAAATTAGCACCGTTCACTGGCAAAAGAAGAAAATAAAGGCAAAGGGAGATGATGGGAAAGGGGAAATCAGAGCAGCCCGAGGAGGAGGTGACAGCCCGAGGTGTTTTCCCTCCCCACAGCCACTGCCTGGGGAAGAAGATCAGCAGGAGGAATTCTCACTCTTTGCTGTGGCTGATAAAACACCAGACCCTGGCACAGATTTGCCTGCTGGGAAGCACCAGAGCCATCAGCAGCAGTGCCCTTTTCCAGCTTTTCCAGCACCACTTTGCCCAGAACTGCCTCCCCCCAGTGTCTCCTTGCCAAGACTCACTGTCACAGCCCAGGGATCCCAAGGATATCCCAGCTGGATGAGGCATCACCACGGCAGATGGGCAGGGAAGCACCAGGAGCTCTTTGGCCTCTTCCCCATCTCTGGCACCACAAAGGCACCAAGAGACAGCAGAGCAATGATTTCAGTGATCACAGCGAACAACTTCTTGTAAATCAGAGCTGAAGAAACTGCTTAAACAGACTTTGGAATAGTCAGCAGGGGATCCCTTTGAAAAAACAAGACTCCCAAGGACCGTGAAGAAGAAAAACCACACTGGAGAGCAGAGATTAGAAAAGAGGAAAGAAACAGCACCAGGAGGAAGGAATATCATGTGCTCTGCCAACTGCACCTCTTAATTAAAAGAACACAAGTGTGGCTCAGTGAAACAATGTCTGTGCACATCCCTGCTACAGCACACATTTATAAAAGGGATATATTCCTGTTCTTCCAAATGCTGAAGGGTTTCCATTCATCTGGCTGCAGCATGTTACAGAACTGCATTACAGCAAGATAATCTCTAGAAAGCCTGGGCTGTTATTCATATATTGAAACATAAGTAAGATATTATTGGTTTGGAAGCTGTCAAGACACTTCTCTGTGTGCTGCAACAGAAGTCAGAACCAGACATTATTCAGCCCCTACCCAAGGTTTCCATTGGACACTGGAAAAATCAAAGACCAGAAATCCTTCGGGGTGTTGACATTATTTTCTAAACTAAATCATCACCAGTGTAGTTCCCCTTCACATAAAACTAATTTTATTTGAGATATAAAGCTTCTAATATAAACAAAGTTTCTGAAAGGAAAAACAGGTCAATCATTGTAGCTGCCATGGCAAATAATATTGCAGATTTTTCATTTGTTAATAGCCTTACAGGGTCTGGGCATGTGAACATCTGTAATCTTGCTCCCCAGTACGTTCTCCCCTGAAAATTAAAGTGGTACAGACGGATTTTTTTTTTTTTTAATAACCTCAGTAAGTAAAAAAGTGGAAAAGAAGAAGAAAGCATTAAAAACTGCATTGTTATTGGTGTGCCTGTGTTGTATTAGCCCAGACATGTCTGTGCTTGGAAACAAATTGATTGCATCTCTTGGTAAATCAGCCCCTCTGTGGAGAATGCACCAACCTCTCCCCAGATTAAAGAAGAAGCATCTGCTTATAAACACAAACCAACTGAGGAGCTGGCACTGCTGCACGACTTCATGGCTTGTGTTTCTCTGCTGTTCATCATGTGCATGTAAGGGCTGAACTCCAGCACATCTCTAACATCACATCAGGGCCTTCAGGTAAATCTCTAACTGTTCCATGTGCACAAAAAAATGCACTTAAACAGGATTTTTAAAAATAAAATGCATGCAAGGTATGTGATGGAGCATTTATTACAGACTCTTTAACAATTCATTGCCAGTATCAGGTACAGGATGTATTTATTCTGAATTTACTTGAGTGTAAGGAAGAACAGGTTTGGTCAAAATATCCTCCTGTGGCTTTAAAGATCCAATTAAGTAAAGCACATTCCCAAAATGAAAGGGATGTTAATAGAAAACATCGAAGCAGTTGCTGGCTGGCACAAGAATCCACTGAAACCCCAACAACCCCCCAGGACCTTGACTTGCCAATTGAAATGATCCATCAGAGCAGCTCAAAGGCACAGACCCCAGTGTGCTCTGTTCCTCCCAGGGAATGTGAGTGAAAAAGGGGGATGGAGCCTTCAAACCTCCCAGCATTTCTGAATAAACCTTCTACCAAACACACACAGCAAATCCCAAAGTTCAGTGTATGATGTTTTGCCTCCAAAACTCCAACAGAGGGCAAGTTTGTCCTTAAAACACAATAAAATAACAAAAAAATTACCACCAAGAAAAAAATCCACCTTGGCAAGCAGGCACTAAAAGTGAATTTCCAAATATTTAGTGCTCTCCAGAGGTGACCCTCCTGCATCTTCAGACACCCCAGTATCCAGAAATGAGATGGAAACCCCAGAAATAACTCGGATTAAAACTGGCCCAGGGCAGAGGGTGTTGGTGCAGGCCAGACCCTCCCCTGCCAGGTGCACCCCTTTTCCAGCACATTTTCACCCGGGCTGATGTCCAAAATAAACCACCCAAGTCCCAAATCCCAAACATCAAAGATGAATGGGCACAAAGTATCTAAAATGTTTCCTAGTTTGGCTCGACCTGGGAAATTCTGCAGAACTGCAGAAAGGATCAAGCTCTGTGCAACAGGAAAGAAACACTTGAAGCTGCCTCCCCTTTCACTTCATCTGAACAAATGTTTGATAGATTCAGGCAAAATGGAAAAATCCTGAAGATTACAAAAATCCTTTCTCTGCATATACAAAAAAATCACTCATTTCACAACTCTGTGCAGTGATGAGAAAAGTAATAAAGCCAAAAAAGTCACGTAAGAGACTGGAACAGGAGTTGCTTCCCCAGTCAAAATTTAAACACACAGCATTAAATATTTCCTTTTTTATCTTTATATTCCTCCAAAATGTGAAAAGTTCTTGCTCAGAGAACTATTGCTCTCCTTGAATTGCACAAGAAATTATTAAATATAGGTTCCAAGAACAAATACTGTCTCAAGTTGCAACAGCTTTCACCAAGTACTGCAAATGTTCTCCTGACCTAAAATTTGGAAATTATTTCAATTCTTACGTTCAGTCTGAGAAATATTCCTCACAGAAACATTGTCTTTTCATTAGGATTTAACTGAATTCTCTATTATTTATTAGTAAGCAAATGAGATGTCTTTTGTACACATTTTTGGAGGAAAAACTGGGTTATTATCATTAAGGCTGGTAGAGAGCATGAGAACATTGGAACAAAAAGTGCAACCATTTGCATTTGGCTGCTCATTTGAACGCCATGAATATTTTTGGATAATATTTTGTTTGGAGAAATCCAATCCCCACCCTGAGCAGTTTTTTTTTTCCTGCCTGCAAAGCCCTGGCTTTGTCCTTGCCTGGGTCAGCCATGGCAGAACAGTGACACTCGTCTTTCATCGCTGCAAGCTGAGCCAGCCCCACATCACACACAGATCAAAACCATCCCTGCTCCCATGGCATTTGCTGCAGGAAGCAAAGGGAACACTGGATCCTGCTTCAAGACTAAATCCCAACTATTCAAGTTTCACACATTCCCTTTCCTCTGGGAAAGGGGCACTGGCACAACCCCAGGATAAAAATCCCACAGGACAAAAATCACTCTGGTGGTACCAGGGTCCATTTGGATATCAGAGATGTTGGGAAACACTCAGGAGTTATAGAACATAGAGCAAAACAAAACGTTTCTCCCATTTCTTTAAGCACCATGTGAACTTTGAGTCCAACAAAGTCCATGAGAGGAACTGCACTTCCCTGGTTTTCAGGATAAAACATTCCAGGACATTCTACATTTGTTCACTGCTGGATGAAGCGTGTCTGGAAACAAAGCAGCAAAAGCCTTTTCTTGGGGGGAAAAAAAACCCGTGGATTTGAGTCTAAAAATAAGGAAAATATATCAAAATAAAATTTCAGCATACTTGCTTTGTACAGTGGTAACAAGAACCGGCATTAGCAGGACTGAGTTTATTCTTTGGAGTTCTTTTCAGGCCATAATATCCCACACCAGGGGTGGGCACGTCGTGACTTTCACGTGGAAAGGCTGTCTTCCTTTACACAGGAAATATTTCAGCTGCCTGAAAGCAACTGCCCACTAAAGTTACTAAAAGATTCATTACATGCATCCTCTAAAGGATTCTGGCAGAAAATCTGTCAGGCTCTGCTGCTCAGATTGATTGTCTTAATCAGCATTGCTGAATGACTGAGCCATAACCAGGATCTTTAGGATCTCGTAGGATCTTTAAGACAGCAAAGCAAGCAGAGATCAAAAGCTGCACCTCAGTCATCTTCAGTGTAATCCCCAACATCTCTGGTGTCAGTAATTCCCAGTAAGAACAGAGCAACAAACAGCAGGATAATATCAAGCCTTGATACCTGATGAAATGAAAGCTAAATTAGCACAATAATCCTTCAAGAACATTAAGTGCCTTCTCAAGGAGCCTGACACCAGCTTATACAGGCAAGGACAGAAAAAAGCCTATAAAAATTCACTTCAGTGGGATAATGCAACAAAAGCTGAAGAAAGTTGAGCCTCCTATCACCACACATCCATCCCTTGCAACATTTCAAATGATTTTACAGTTCTCCTGACAGATCTGTACATAGACACCTCTCAGCAAATTACATGGAATATATACACACCTAATCCCTCCTTGCACTGCTGAGACAGAATTCTTCCCCTCAGGCCTTGTCAGTTATTACAATTAGTCCAGGTGAAGTTACCCTTGATAATCTCAGCAGATAATAAGTGGCAGGAGGAATAGGATAACAGAACATCCGACAATTACAGGCTTTGGGTAGGGGATTTCTGTAGAGCTGACAACAAAATAAACAACACCTGATGTACAAACCTGTGCAGGAGCCTGAACTCTGATTTTCCCAAAGCAAAGGCAGTGCCAGCATTGCTGTCCTTGCTGTGACCCTGCTGGATGGGCTGAGATGCCTGAGGCCACAGTTTCACACATTTACTGGCAGAGAAAACTCCAGTTAAGGCTTTGGTGCTGCATTCTGTCAAAATTTTCTGAAAAAGGGGATTGCTCTTAGAGCTAACCATGGATTTTTAAAGTTGGATGTACCAGAGGTGCTCCACAATAAATACAAGAGATGAAAAAATTCACCCAGTGCTTCAGAGCTCCAAGCCCAGAGATTTCAGAATGACCTTGGATGAGAAAACTGAACAGGACTGAGTTTTCTCTCTAGGATGAGAGAGAACTGAACACACCCCATAAATGACAACAGAGCAACATTAAATGTTCAGATCCCCAAATACCCTTGTAAAGGTGTCCTACTTACAGGAGTCACCTCCACCATGAGATATTGTTACCCAACCACAGTTCTCATGGCAAGGAAAAGCTGTCAGTTTGCAGGTGGTCTCTCCTTCATTGAACAAATTCCTTCAAAATTCACTGTACCTGCTATCAACACTGAGACCACCTTTTTCTCTTTCCCCCAATACCAACTCTCAACTTTTGAAGTTTTCAAGACAGATCAAAGAACTTCCCCAGAAGCATTAAGGACCTAGAGAAATGTTGAAAGCAGAGCCACAAGTGTGATAGGTGCCAAATGTGGCTCCCCAGTGAAACCAGTTCAGGAAGGAAGCAATGGCCCAGTTCACTTCACACCCAAACCTAATCTGTCTCACCCTGAACAGCTCAACCAACAAAATATTGATGTTGACATTCCCTGGACGTTTTCAGCCTGAAATGAGAGGGGTTGGTCACACAGCTCCTCATATCAGCACCATATTTGCTGCTGGGAAAAGTAGGAGACCACAGATTTTAAGAGAAAATTGTCTAAGTTCTGCACACCAAATACTCTCGAGTTTGTGAACATTTTACTGCTGCTCAGGGGTCACTACACAGAGTCAGAAATACTCATTAGGGTTTTAAAAAAGATCAATCACAGAGAATGCAAGAACATAAATCACATCCTACAAACAGCCTCTCAAAAGATAAAGGGCAAATCAGATATCATCTCTGCCTATATAACACAAGAAAATCGGGTCAGTATTTTCTTTTAATCCCTGATGAAATATAATTTTGCTAATAAGATTCTCCTACAGTGAGAGGATGCCTTTATAGCTTCTTCCCTTGCCTGGGCCTCTTTTTGGAGAATTTATGTAGCAGAGGAGACTGAAAGGAGTAAAAACCCTTTAAGAGTTTTTACCAGGGTGTCCTTCCTAAAGCTCTTTGCTGTACTAAGGATGCAGTTTATACACAGGTAAAATGCTACTGTTCTTAATATACTGAAAAACTTTTTTTTTTTCAACACAGAGCAACAAAGCCTGCACAGAAAAGATAATGACAACATCCAGCTTATGGGAATGACCCAAAACTCAGGAGAAAAGGGGCCTGGAGCTCCAATGGTGCTCCACTGCTGCATCCACTAGAATGCATTCTGTTATCCCACACCAGGTTTCAATTATTCATCTCTTAATCAACTTCAGATTGACTTACTTAAAAGGATGCAATTTTAACAATAAATCTCATGGACAGTGTTAATTAAAAGCTAAATCTTGCCCTGAGCTGGACGCCCAAGGTCTATGAGAATGTTCACAGCCCATTTATTTACTCCAGCATTGTGTCAGTTATTGAATTACAGTAAATTAAAAACACAGTGAAAGAGCAATAGCTGAAATAAGTGAGGCTTGTTGCATCTCACTTACAAAGGTTGCCAGACTTGGGCTCTGTCAGGCTGCCAAGAAAAGTGAATGTAAAAGTCAGGGGCCCTCAGTTCAGAAACATCCTCTGGTGAGCATGGAGTGTTTCAGCCTCAGAGATGCCAGCAGGCAGAAGCAAAGGTCCACCACGAGCTCTTCCTTGGCCTCCTGAAAGCATTTAATGATAGAAATCCATCTTCCTGACAATCAGCTGGGAATGAAATGACCTCTTGTCACTGTAGGTGAAACTCACTGAAAGCAGAGCTCAACTGGTGCTCTCTCCACTCAGCACGTTCTGGAGAAAAAGAGATGTCTCCATCGTGCTACAGATTTTCATTAAATTCACAGAGAGATAATGTGTTTTATGAAGAAAAATCCAAACATATGGAATGAATAATTAACATATACAAAAAAGAATTTAAAATGAAAACGCACAGAATGCTTGTTACTTATACAGCACATCAAGTACTTCAGAGTAAACAAAACAATTATAAAGACACTTCCTTTCATTCGAAGCCAAGTTAATTTTGGAGAAGAGATGCTCACCCATGATAACTGACCCCTAACAGGAAAAACTAGGAGAGGCAAGAGCTGCTGTAAATACAGCACAGACTGCACAGGGCTCAGATATTCATTAACTCCACAAAGGTGTCACAGGTGAGATATTCCCTGTACAACAAGCATGTGAGTAGAAAGGCTGACAGTGGTTTTGCAAAGAGGACCTCACTTGAGGAAAACCAGATCTAATCTTAGTTCTAACAGTGATTTTATTTTTGTATCATCTGACCTGGCTTCTGGCTTCTAGACACCTGTGTGTGTTCAGAGTCACACTTATCTTTGAGGACAGAACGACTGAAACTGAATTCAGACAGAGATCAAACCCCCTGTACACGTTAAATGTTCCACAGCAGTGGATGTCAACGTGGTAAGAGCTAAAGGCCCTCGTGGATTTTGAAATTAAGGTTCCTCAGATCCCAATCCCTCCTTGTCCAGCACAGGTTCTTGCTGTGCAGGAGCAGCCACGGTGTTCTATACGGACCAGCCACACCATGGACACCCTCATCACATTTACACCCTCTGTCCTTTAAAGCTCAGCTTAGCATCTTCAGAGGGGACTGGGCCACCAGAGCAGCTTTGCAGAGGAGCATTCACACTGTGAGTGTGGAAGTGCACGTCCTTCCAGAGCCAGCCTCGAGTTCCCAGGGCAGGAAAAGCATCCCCTGCTCCACTCTCAGTCTGTGCAGGGAATGTGTGAGGAGCTGACAAAGCTGCTGAGCGTTTTTCCCTGCCTTATCTCTGATCTCTCCATTTCCCATGGGATGCTGCTGTGCTCCTGCTCCCAGCTCCACCACTGCAGCTCCTTCCTGGCTCTGCCTGGAGCAGATGTTCAGGGCTGTGCTGCAGACAGACAGAACATCTGGGAATGGGACAGGGGGACACACCAGGGACAGCCCTGGAAGGGAGGAAGGAGCAGAAGGTCACAGGAAGCCCTTGTGCCGTATCAGTTTCAGCATATGACCTGAGCAGCTTGACAAAAAAGCTTTTAATAAAATGCAGGCTTCCCCCAGAGCCTGCAGGAACTTTTCTCAAGAACTCACCCAGTTATGAAACTTTCCCAGTGCATATTGGGATGGCAAAGTCCTAACTTAAAGCTAGTCCCAAATATCAGTGAGTGAGTGAGAGCACATCTCTGCATGGCCCAGAGCATCAGCAGGGCTTACAGAGACCATGGAACATCTGCACAAAATTCCCAGCACTTCTGCTCCAGCTCCTGGGGACAGTGGCTGTCAGCAGACACTGGGACTTATTTTTTTAGCTTTCTCTGACATAAAAAGCAGACAGATTTTCTTCACCTTCAACATTCCCAGGGCACAATAAATACACCCAGGATCCCTGCCTTCAATGTGACATCACAGAATCAGAGAATCCTGAGCTGGAAGGGACCCCAAAGGATCATCCAGTCCAACTGCTGGTCCTGCACAGACACTCCAACAATCCCACCCTGTCCCTGAGAGCGTTGTGCAAACCCTCCTGGAGCTCTGGCATTCCCTGAGGAGCCTGTGTAGTGCCTAAATATCCTCTGGGGGAAGAACCTTTGTCCCCAAGAAATCCAGCCTAAACCTCCCCTGACTCAGCCTGAGCCATTTCCCAGAGTCACTGGTAACAAGAGCAAAGAGATCAGAAAATCTCAGCAGGGCCCGGGTGGGTTAAGCCAGGCCTGGACCAACACCCCCAAACTGGCAATTCCAGCCAACAGGGACACAGCCCCCACCAGCAGCAGGGATCCAGGACATGTCCTGCAAGAGCATCTTTTGGTGTTCTTTGCCCTCTCTGACCAACCAGACTCCACACAGCTCTCCAAAGGGCTTGGTAGAACAGGACACCAAGCACAGAAACTCCAGGGACTCAGTGAAGCAGCAAAGCAGCCTTGACCTGAGCTTTCTCCTGCTCTCCTTGGGTGTGAATTCCATGTAATGATGTGTTGAGGAACACCAGAGCAGCTCTGTGCACACAGCCCTGGCCCCACAGCCCATTCATTTATCCCTGTCAGTCCTTCCTCCATGGCTGTGCCTCCTGCTCCTGTTGGTGACCACCCTGCACCATTTTTCACGAATCCTACCTGACAATCATCCTCCAAATCTGTGTCCATCCCACCAACATGAACCATGGGGTTCTTTCCACCAGCCACCAGGCACTTCCTTTCATCTACAGCCCTGCAGATTTACTTGGAAACGGTGGCACTGCTGTGTCTCCACTTCAGGAGGAGATCCTGGAAAGCAATCTTCCTCACGCCAGGATGCTGGCATGGAGCAGGCTGAGGAGCCTGGCTTATTGCTTTCCTCACTAAAGGGTTCCTTTCTCAAGCTACTTCTTTTCCCCAAGCTGCCTGACTTTGGCAAAGCACCATTTTCAATATTGCATTGCATTAGAGTCCAAATATAGGCAAGTTATTTTATTTTACATTATATTCCCTGGGGGACTTCAAAGAACTTTACTATTAAATAATAGTAATATTTAGAGCTTTATCATTACATCACACACTAGTGATATATATATATTTAAGCCGAAATTATTCCGTTTTTCCACCTTGGCAAACTTCACAGCCCCCCCTGGCTACCCTGTCGTTCCAGCCCAATTAAATGACATTAAACATGTCCAAGCCTCTCACATGCCACACTCCTGGCAAGGACAGCAGTGACTCTGCTTGTAAACAGGCAGAAAAAAAATTTGTAACTTCCTCTGCAGCACCTGACCAAATTAAACTTTATGCCAAATGTAGAATTTCAGGAATTTTTAAAGCAATAAAGGATGTACAACTGCAATCACCACCCCCACAGAAGCATCCTTCAGCTAACACCAGTGTTCTGTTGTTATTTACAAAGAATCATTGACAATTGCTCTCACTTATTCATTTCACTGCTCTTCCATTTATAAATGTGCAGATTCATTGACTCTCAATATCTCCTTGATTACAATGAAAAAGAAACAAGAAAAGCCCTGCAAAGTCACTTCATTATTCAACCCAGAATTTCTTTGAGCTCAGCTTTAGGGAGTTGATTTCAAGACACAGCACGGGGTTTGCCGATTTTTAAAAGCAGAAACCCGGATCAAAGACAGCATCTTAACAGTAAAATAACTGGATTTGCTAAGTGTTTCGATAAGGAGGAGTGTGTCAAAATGCAGGCTTGGGTGATCCCCGGCACAGCTCCACCTCTGGCCCGGGTGTGAGACTCTCCAGCTGTGCCACGCAGCGACTTCCCCTGGGAAGCAGCAGCAGCATCACCGGGATACCCAGGGCGAGGTGAGACAGCACAAAACACCTCAAGCAGATTCCTAAAAACTCCTTCTTGAGACACAACATTTCACACAACGACTGTGTGAACATCGAATTCGCAGCTGAGGATGAGTGAGGTTCTTGGGGTTTTTTTTCTTACCCAGGGCGTGGGGAAGGAAAGGTTTTACACTTTTTCTTTTGTCTGAGTTAACTCTCTTAAGTTTCTGGCTTGCAAGACAATCGCTGTGTGTAAAGCAGCTGCATTTAGTTAGAGATCTTTAAAAAGAGTTTTCAACTCCGAGGTGCTCTCTGGAGTCCCAGCAGACTGCTGGATTTCTACATCTGTTTCCAAAGAGCGGGATCCAGTGTCACACCTCAGGGAAACTCTTTTTTCTATCCCCCTCTCTTTGCATACTTAAATCTATACACAAGCTTTAAAATACTCCCCTGCCTAACTCTCATTTGCAACACTTTAAATCCCTGCGAGGACGTAATTAACACAGCAGTTTCAGTAGAAGTTAATTACAGAAACAAAGAAACGATGTCCCGAAGATAATTTGCTGCAATTTCAAGCCACTTTTGTCAAGAAATACAAGGCTACAACCTCAAACAGTGACATCTACCCTCATCCTCTTAGAGGCTTAAGGCAACAAAAGCATTTTGTTTGTTTTTAAACTCATTCCTGGATAGTGGCTGAAGCAGCAGCCTGTGACCCAGGGATGAAACAATTAACCACAGGGAGTGATCAAGAGCTGTGGAACTTTATCTTACCATTTTCTACGAAATCAGCACCACCCCTACAATCTAAACCACAATCTACAAACCTGTGGGTTTACTCCACGCTTTTCAAATGGTTTTTTCCATTATTCACACTTGTTTCGTTATGACTCCTCACAAAGTTACATCATCTGGCAGAGCAATAATCGAGCTGAACTGGGACTATTCAGAGCCACATACTGCAAAAAGTATCCAAGCTGGAGAGTTCCTTAAATTGACATTAACTTTGTGCTTTTATTTGGAACACTCGGGCCAGCTCCTGAACACCCTTGGGAAGAGCACAAGTTAAAGGCAGTGAATGTACAAAGCTTTTGGGGTTGTTTTGCTCCCTACAAGGAAAGGTCATGGACAAAAAGGCAGCAGCAGGAGACAGTGGTCCACAGTCTCTTTCTGAAAATGTCAGGGTTAAAGGGTAGGGACTGAAGATTCTGTCTGGGCTGGGTTTCTGATAGAGCAAATTCTATTTGCCCAACCACTACAGTCACCTTAAAGAAATCTGTAAAACTTTTTAGAACAGCCTTTTTCTTTGTTTGGTTTTTTAACTGGTGTTGGATGTTCAAGTTCCCTTACTCTTCCACAAAACCTAGTTTGGGGGAAAACCTAGTATGTGGTTGAACATGTGATAGATATTTATCTATAAAAAATAAATAAATCACTTGATCTGCCCATGAATCCATGCTGTAAGCATTTACCAAAGATATTATTTAAAATACAGGAAATACTTCACTGGGGAAGGTAAGTGTATATAATCACAGATCACAGTCTAGGCTGGAAGGGAATGGAAGGATCACCTGGTCCAGCCTTTTGTGGGAAAAGGGAGCCTGGCTCAGATTATCCAGTCTCATCTTGGAAACCTCCAGCCATGGGGATTGCACCACATCCCTGGGTGATGGAATAATTCCAGTGAATTCTTGTCCTCACTATAAAAAAAACACTTTCTTATATTGAGCTGAAACCCCTCTTGGTGCAACTTGTACTACATGACCTGCAGTGCAATGACTACATTAATATATCATGATGGCTATATTAATATCTTCACATAAATTTGAATTCAAACTCTGATAGGTACTTCCCAGCAGAATGCACAAGAAATAAAAAATGGTCAGTTTCAGAGCCAATGTGATCAGTTGCTTTATGGTAATGAGTTTTCATTCTTCCTTTCCAGGCTCTTTGAAACATGCAAAAAACCGTATTGCCCTAAAGCTTAGAAATTATCTGAAAAACCAGGGGGAAATTGTCTTTTTTGCCCCTTTAAAAAACACAGCTATTTGTTAAGCATACGCAGCATTCCCTGGAGACGGTTAGAAAACAACTTTTGAAAATTTTCCCATTGAGATGTCACGAAGAATTCCGACCCCAAGCTAGAACTCCTGCAGCCATTGAATCTACACCACCAGACTCCTGGGACATCGGGAAGTCATTCCAAGAGATCAGACGCACTCCCTCACACACAGCACCGGGAATAGCATCCCTAGGGACACCGGCAGAAATCCAGGCACAGGGATGTTACAATTGACTTTCATCTGTTAGCTACACGCAAAATTTTAAAGGCACTTATCTCACTGTATTTAAAATTTGAGTTATTTTTTGGCTTTTTCGTCAGCTTTCTCTCTTTAGCGTTCACTTTTTTTTTTCACTTCTTTAAAGATTAAAGACAGATTATCATATATATTAAATACATATTTTCTACCAGCACTCCTCAGAGGTGGGCTGTGACTGAAGAACCCAGCACAGAGCGCTTCGGAGGAGCCGGAGCTCACGTACATCCAACTCTCGGTGAAATTCTCATGCAGCCGTCCAAAAAACACTGCTCACTTTTTACTGACTTGGCCTGCAGGAATCAGTCCTTGCCCAATTCCAGCTATCCCAACTCCAAGGTGCCTTTATGCCTGGGCTACGCTGTGTTCTACACAGAAATCCCTCGCAAAAAGCCTGGAATCAGAACCCTGATAAAGCAGATGGACCGCGGGATAAACACCACTCGCTAAAAGCAAAACGGAGGCGCTTCCTTTTTGTTGCAAACAAATAAACAGATAAATAAACTAACACTTTTGAGGGAGACAAGGGGGGTGAGTGGCAAAACACGCCCTCAGAGTTAGATCCAAGGGACAAGTCCCCAGCGCGACAGCGCACCTCGGGCACCATCAATCACGGACCGCAAAGCGGGACCGCCTGCGAATGGTTACGCTGGGAACGCTGACCGGCCCCAACACTTGGAAAGAGCTTTTTAACCGAGCAATTAAACACAGACCGACCATAAAACCCCGAGCTGGCTAACGGGAGGCGGCGTGGAGGCAGCCGGGCTCTCCTCGGTGCCGGCCCGGTTCCTCTCCCGCCCCGTGTCCTCCTTACCTTGCGTGGCGTCCCCGGGCTCGGCTCGGCTGCCCGCACGCAGCAGCAGCAGCAGCGGGAGCAGCAGCGGGAGGCTCCCGTCCGCGCCGCCCGGCTGCTGCATTCCTGAGCCGGCGCTGCTCCCGCATCCACCGCGGGGCCGCCGCTCCTCCGTCCCGCGCTGTACCGGCGGGCGGGCGGGCGGGCGGGGAAGGCGGGGAGGGAGCGGGGCCGGGGCCGGGACCGCCGCCCTCAGCCCTGAGCCCTGCCCGCTGTCAGCGTGCCCGGCCCCGCAGCGCCCCCGCGCGGCGACCGCGCCGCCGCCGCCGCCATTTTGTCACCCCGCGGAGGAGCCGAGCGCACTCAGAGCCGGGGCCCGGCGGAGCTGTGAGGGCGGCGGTGAGGGGACATCGCCTTCCCTGAGCTCTGAGGGGACATCGCCTTCCCTGAGCTCTCAGAGCAGCGGTGCGGGAATACGTCTTTCTCTGCCCGAGGGACACGAATTCCCTTCTGGTTTCCCCAGTAGGATTTCCGCAGAATCGCCTGTGGGATTATTGGGTCCAGCCCCCGTGAGCAGACACAGAATCACAGCATCGAGTTGGGTGATCTGGTCCAGCCTCCCTTCTCCAACACCCCGGAGCCCATGGCATGGGATTGTGTCCAGACGGTTCTGGAATGTCTCTAGTGAGGGACACTCCACACTCTTCTCTGGACAATCTGTTCCAGTGCGTGGTCATCCACATTGGAAAGGTTTCCATCCCTTCCCAAGGGTGTGCCCCACATCGAGTGGTAGAAGTCTGTGGGATTACTGCACTTGGAAGGGCACACTTTTCACAGAATCACAGAAGTGTTGAGCTTGAAAAAGACCTTCAAGACCATCAAGTCCAACCTGTGATCGATCCCCACCTGCCTAGACCCCCAAATATGCTTTTCCCTCTCTCTGGTGACTGGAAACTGAGATTTTGGGCAGGAGGGTTGGAGTTCCCTCCTGCCAGTGGTGGATAACATCTTTGCTGGAGTTAGAGGACACTGCCAAAGCTGGCTGAAGCTCCTAGGAGTGGTAACTACTTCCCATCCAGGAGAATGATCACATTCTTGGGATGCTTAGATGAGGTTTAGGATTTCAAAAGTCAGCAACTGTTTAATAAAAAGCTCATAAGCAGAGTGGAAACAAGGACAAGATTAAAGGAATTTCCTCCTCACTTCCTGCTAGATCAGATCCCTCAGGCTTTTCTTCTGCCATATGAATCTTGTATTTCTTGTCAGACACTAATAGAGTTTCAAGAGGAGGAAGAAACGCAGATAAACATCTGGCAGTGTGTTAGGGAATGAGGTTGAGGTTTGGAACCACCTTCTCCTCACACATACAAACATGCACTTATACCTCCTCTCACCAGCCAGGAAAAAGACGAGATTATCCACTTCCTCGGGAAAACGGACCCGTAAACAAACATGGATGAAACAGACAAGGTGAGCTTGATGTGCTTTGGGATCTGGTGACACATGTCACACTGTCAGCTGCTGGCACCTGAGTGCTCGAGTTTCTGCTGCTTTAGGTCCTTGAAGCACCACCCCTAATCCAGGTGAGCAAGGCAGGCCCAGCTCCAGCCAAGATCATCAGGCGAGTTCATGGTGGTCTGACATCAGGCTGAGAATCAACAACAGCTTAAGGCCACTCCTCAGGAGCCATCCCAGCAACACAGGACATTCTGGGCACTGGGACATGGCACTGGGACACTGCACTGGGACATGGCAGGTCTGTAGGGATGAGGCAGGGCTGAAGGGAAGCAGGGATGGGACAGGGCTGAGGGGAAGCAGGGGATGGGACAGGGCTGAGGGGAAGCAGGGATGGGACAGGGCTAAAGTGAAGCAGGGGATGGGACAGGGCTGAGGGGAAGCAGGGGTGGGACAGGGCTGAGGGGAAGCAGGGGATGGGACAGGGCTGAAGTGAAGCAGGGATGGGACAGGGCTGAGGGGAAGCAGGGGATGGGACAGGGCTGAAGTGAAGCAGGGATGGGACAGGGCTGAAGTGAAGCAGGGGATGGGACAGGGCTGAGGGGAAGCAGGGATGGGACAGGGCTGAAGTGAAGCAGGGATGGGACAGGGCTGAAGTGAAGCAGGGAAGTCAATCCGTGCATCAGGAGGGTCCATAGCCAGGCACAGGGATGCTGCAGGGCCAGACTCCGAGGGGACCAGGGCTGAGCTTAAAGAGAGCCCCGGGCAAGGTGGGGTGGGAGTCATGAAGAGCCCTGAGTGCCCTCAGGGGCCTGCCACTTCTCCTGGAGACAGGGAATACCGGGAATACCGGAGCTGTGCCAGCGGGAAAGTCAGGCCATGCAGCTGGGATTGCAGTGCTGCCTCACCAGCCCAGGCTTGCCTGCCCTGACCCTCTGAAGTGACATTTCAGGTTACTTGTGACTGATCTAACAGCGAGCTGCCCTCAAGAAAACACCTCTTGTGTTTCCTTGTGTTCACCCAGGCAAGTCCATTCAATTTACCCCTCTAGAGAGAGAGAAGGGCAGCGATGTTCCCCCAGATCAGCAGCTGGGTCCCATTCCCCACAGCTGCCAGAGTGTTGGATCCAGCAAAGGTGAGGGGGACCCTTCTCCACTGAACCACTGCTTTTGGCAGCAGCTGCTGCTACACCTCTTCAGCTGCAACACAGAAGTGTTTCCTTCATCTCTCTGAAGTAAGATGTCCACGAGATCCAGATTCCTCTGAGCTGGGCACAGGGATAACCCACTAAAGATACAAAAAAAAAAAAAAGTCTGTGGCAGATGCAGAAACTAAATGCAGATTCTCCACGTTCTCATTTAGCTTCGAAGTTTTAGCTCCATGCAGCGTGAGAGGATAAATCATTTATAATTAAAAAACAAACCACTTATTTTTAGCTGCAAATCTACCAAAGTGCATGCAATTAGCAGATATAAATCACTTCCTGGCTCGCAGGCTGCTCAGCACAGCACATAAATGAAAGTTAAAACATACGTTTGGGGAATACGTGGTACATCTGCTCTCAATCTGCAGCATTTGGAAATCAATACAAATATTCTCCCTGCTTTAACTTGCTGCAGTCTGTCATCCCACAGTGGAAGGGCTAAAAATATATTTAACAAAGGAACTGGAGTGGACACAGCACTAAAGAGCCCAGAATGGATAGCACAGAGCATCCACAGTGATCTGATGGCAAAAAGAATTCCAGGCAGGGATAAGCACTGGCTTGGGAGGACAAATTGGGAGTTTCTCCTCTGTGGTCTCAGGATGCTTTGGAGATGAAGTGCACACATAAAGCTTCAGAAGGTGACTCTGGGGAGAAGAATCCACCATTTGATACATGGCCACATATTTTAAAACAACGGCAGGCTTGTAGTCAATATCTTTGTGGAATTAGTTCCCGTAGGGAAAATGTATTATCCACAAAACTTTCTTATTCTTTTTTTCTTTTTTTTTTTTTTTTAATGAAAAGACAGCAAAGAAGCTGTCTGGCAATGATTTGTAAGTACAATAAACCTCACAAGAGGATGATAAGCAAAGCATTGTAAGAGAATCGTGTCAGAAGTACAACAAAATAAAAGAGAAACATTACACATTTGTAGTTACTGACAGTATGTGTTCTTAAGTATCATGTCACATTAGAAAAGAATCCTTGTTTTCCTTTCCAGCTTTCACTAATATTCCTATTAATCTATACCAGATTTTTTGATTCCACTATTTGAGGCCATATCAATCATCCTTTGCCCCCTTGAAATTCAACTGGAATTACACCAGTGTGTTCAGGCTTCCAGAGTGGAAGCTGGAAGTGAGGGTGGAACTTCCCTGGATTCCCAGAATCTGTGCATCCATGGAAAGATCAGGTGTAAATCTGATTTCACCATGGATTTTTAAATTATAAGGTGGAAAACAACAATTGCTGTTACATTTAAAGGTGAAAGAGTTAGACATAACTTACACTGAGTTCTTTAGGAAAGGAATCCTGTCTAACTCAGGTGAAAACATTGTCCACTTGATGCCAGCTTTATTTTCCAGTGAAGTTTCAGGAACAAGTACAGCATAAATGATTTTTCCTTTTCTTTGAGAGGAAAGCAGAGGCTCAGCAGCCACAGGGAGCGTGGCAGGGAGCACTGTGGGCTCAGGGGACAGGGGTGGCCCTGGGGATGACACAGGGACCATCAGGAGCTGCAGGGCAGCCTTGCTCACATCATTTTCTTCACTCTGTGGTCTGGGAGCACTTTGAAAATTGGCAGAAAACTACGGAAGAGATGAAAGGAAAAGCCTTGAAATAGACCACAAATCTTTCATGTGTGGATTACACTGGAATTTTATATATATAAATAAATATACATATATTTATATCTCAGGAGGACTCTGTTCTTTACATCTCTTAATTCCATACCTCCATAACATGAAATGGGAAAAGGAGGGTGACAATGGGACACAAACACCAGGATCTAATTAATAACATATGCAAATATTGGCACGCTTATTACACACCAGTTTTGTTGTTGTTATGACTTTATTTTTTGAACTGGCACCCCAGCCTTTCATCACATTTGACATCCTTTGTGCTGGGCACTTTGGAATTGTTCATTTAAGGAGCAGACATGGTGCAGTGAGTGGGAGAAATTCCAGCCACTCACCCAGGCTGGGCATTCAGGAGCTGAGCTTTGGAGTTATCCTTAAAGGAAGCTACAATTATTTTATGTCTTTCTCATTAGCTCCAGAAAGGAGCCTGGAAAAGATTTGCAGCTCAGTTTGGACGTGATCAAGTTGTCCTTTTGCAGAACACCTCAGGTAATTTCAGGTGAAATGGATCCATAACTTCCAAGTTCCTCACGCAGAGTTTGTTTGCTTCTTCCAAAAGGAACCAACCAATCCAATCCTCAAAAAATCTGATTCAGAGAGAAGGTTATTAGAGCAATAGTTTGGAAAACTGAACCCATATTACACCCAACTGTCCTAATCCATCACTTCCCACCCCTTGCAGGGAGCCCCAGCCCTTCCTGCCAGGAAGGACCACAGCATCTTCAGGATCCACAAGGAGATTTCATCACCTTCCTAAACATTCTCATCTCTGTGGCCAGGCATGTGAGGCAGTAAAACACTTCAATCATAAGAGGAAGGAGAACATCACAATTTTTGCAGGAGAAAAAGAGATCCAGGGCTGGTGGTTTGACAGGTTAATAAGAAGGCCCCTAGTGAGCCTTTACAATTTATTTACTTGCAAGTCTACACAGGGATTTGGCATCTTAAACTGGTTTTTATTCCAACAACATTTCCATTCACCCTTAAGGCTTCCAATTCGGACAAACACTGGGGATCCACAGGTGGGATTTGCATGGAAGTTCCAGGGGGTTGGTAAAGCCCTGAGAGCAGGGTTTGGGTATCAGCTTTATAGACTTGTATTGTCCTATCTAACATCTTGTATTTTCCACTTATTTTGCATGTAAAACTTTTATTGCTATCAGCAGGAGTTTAGACAGCACTAACCCAGAGATGTGCCCCAACATGAGCTGAGGTTCCCCATTCACTTAGAACAATTGGGCTGCACTAAATCTTCGTGGCCAATGTTTGGTTTAGTTCCCCCATAAACCTCATCTGCTGGATTTATATATTTTGTCTCCTTTTATTTTGACTCTGGTGGCTGGATTTGCCATGGGTTCAGGTGACTGCAGTCCCTCTCCTGGCAGCAGCAGAGCTGCAGCACGGTGGGGATTTCTCCTTGTGTAAATACAGGGTTTGTCTGGCAGGATGCTGAGGGCACCGACCTGCTGGGGTATCCCCAGGGCTCAGCACCTCCAGGGAGAAATTCCAGCCCCAAGGGTGGCTCTGGTCCCTTTCTGGGGCCCTTTGTCCCAGTCACAGCACACAATGCAGCTGCTTATCTCCTTATGAATCACAAACACTAAAATGTTTATTTTCCTGTGTTGTGAAAGCTCACTTCTATCTGCAACAAAGAATTATGTCAATTATGAGGATGATGAAGACATTTTCTCCCTCTGAAGCTCTGTGAAATTTAGCTTTCTCTCACGTGGGTGTGGGGGTTTTAAATAAAGTAGTATTTCAATAATGGCTTCAATGGGATTTTTAAATTCTTTTCCTCTATTTAGAGTTGATTTTTTTAAAAATCCATTTCAATTCCAGTGAAAATGGCTCTGATCTGATAAAGGAGATGAAGTCACTGCACAGGCTTACTATTTTATTTCCATAAGGTTTGAAAGTTTTGTTCCCTGCAGTGTTTTGGAGCCCAGGAGTATTCATGTGTTTTGTAAAAGGAAAGTTCTACGGAACAACATTTGGTCACTGTTGTCTGAATTTCATTATTCTGTTCTCCAGACTAGCAGAGGGGAAAAGTGCAAGTTAGCTGGGTCACAGTCTGAAATGTGAGAGCAGTCAACTTTTTCTGAAGTTTATGGGAATGAAAGGAAATTTAATACTGTTCAAAAGAAAGATTTAAAGTTGCATCATGTGAAAACAATTGGAGAAGTTTAATCCCGAGGTCTTGGGTTATTTGCTAACTTACATGACCATTTGTCAGCCTGCAAAAGATGAAGTTGGCTTTGCCTCTGTTAACAGTTGGCCTCTGTTTTGGAGTGGTTTTGCAGTGCCAAAGGAACAAACAGGAGTTAGAGTGGCTTTATAGAGCCCTGCTCGTTCTATTCTTGTGCAGCCTTTCAGCTCCTGCCACTCTGCTCAGCTCCTCAGGCTGTCCCACTGCTCGGGGAACACGTGCTGACAAGCCTTTCATGGCCCAGGGGCTGCAGGGCCTGACAGCTTCTCAGACTTCTCAAAAGCTGAATACATATCCATAATTTAACCTTTACCTCTCAGGCCTCATCCATTTCATTGTATGTGGGATAAAAGCCATGGGACCCTGGGCTGGAACTCAATACTTCATGTTTTGTAATGTTTCCAGTGTATCATTTATGCTAAAAGATGTTGATTGAAACATTCTTTACATTTAGATCCGTTTCTGTGGAGCAAATTGAAGTGAAAAATCTACAGAGCTTTGAATGCATAAATAGCAGAGAACTTTTTCCAGAGTGTCCCAGCACAAATTCCATCAAGTAACTCTTAGTAAAGTCTCTTGCTGTTAAGAAAATTCTCAGGAAATGTAGCCTGAGCCTCCCTGTGTCATCTCCCATCCTCCCTGGATTTGGCATCAGCCCCTTCTGTGTTTGGCCACCACTCTACAGAGACTTAAAATAATGAGAATCGTTATTAAAGGGGGAAAATGGTGTCAAAACAAAGACAACTTGGCTTTGAAGGACATTTTAAATATTATTTTGTGGGAGCTGAGTCCCACAGGAGGAACTTTTAAGAAGATCTTTGGGATGAGGTCGTGGCTGTGCCATGCAAGTGGACAAGCTGAGGTTTGATCATTTCACTCAGGATGGAGCCTCTTTCCCTGTATTCCTCAATGCAATTTATGTATAAGTTGTCTTTACCAGCTCTGAAAATAGGGGTTGGTGTGGTTTGTTTTTCACCTGATCATTCAGTAACTCCTCAGACATCCATGCTGCAGCTTGTGAAGTCTCGTGTTCCCACACAGAACTGCAGAAAAGAAATGAAATCTAGAGAGGAAAAGGATGAAGAAGGGGATAAAGTGCAAATGGTGAAGTAGGCCAAAAAGGAGGAAAAGCTGGAAACAAAGAAGGGAAAAAGGAGAGGAGAAGAAACTTGTGAACACAAGATAAAAATCCAGTGTGCAAGCACTGAGCCACAAACCACTGTGCACAATTGTGAGGAATTAGTGCCCAGTGACAGCAATCTCCTGCACTTCCCTGGATGTAAAAACAATTCCTGTGACACCCCAGTGGTATTTGCTGTTTACATCAGCCCTGTTGTCATGGCAGAAGAAATCAGTAGGAGCTGAGGGGTGTTCTGTACCTCCTCCTGCAAACTTCACAGACACATGAGGACCTTCAGTTACCTGGTGGCTTTTCAATCCCTCCATCTAAAATTGAGAACTGCAGCTCAGCTGCTTTTTATAAGACATCTCTAACAGTCACTTCAAAGCAGAACATACAAGAGCTGCTTAAAACCTGCCTTTGATTCCCTTGACAGAGAGCTCACCAGTGCAGCCAGGGAGCTGAAACCACAAATGTCTAATTTCACTTTTACTGCTGTTTAATTAGAATTGATCTATCCCATTTTTAAATTTCTTTTTTTTTTTTTAATTTGAGAAAGCAGCAAAATAAAATGTCTTACCTTGCTCAGTCTGCCATAAATATTATCAACAGTGAATGTCTGAAATGCTGCTCCAGGAGCTGCCCTGTCCCACTTGCTGCTGGGAGTGAGACACTAATTAACAGCCCTGCACATGTTTTTTGCTTGGCAATAAATTAAAAAATAAATTGCTTCATTTTACATTCCATTTCTCTACTCTCCATACAACCTAAATATTCAACTTCCACAATAGCAACAATTCAGTCAGGAGGACATTGAAAGCTAAAATCCAGTAAGTGTGGTGGAAGCTCTGACCTCTTGTAACTGGAAGGAGCTCAGGTACTCCTGAAAAAGGCACTGACCTGGGCCAAATGCATTTTAGCATTCCAATAAAGTCCCATTTAGCTATTTAAATAACACCTACATGCTAATTAACTTCTTCAGCCTAAGCTGCACATTACTGAGGCTGTCACTTTGCTTTGGAAAAGGCTGTGCTTGTTGTAGGTATCTGAAACTAGGCAGAATCATCACTTAAATTCATTTTGTTTTCCTCTGTTATCCAAGTGGTCAAACTCTCAAACAGCTGGAACTTCTTGCAAAGGGAGAAACACCTCCAAACTGCTGCTGAGTCAAATTAAACCCCAGCACTGTTTAAAAATCACATTATTGCCTTTTGTAGGAGCTGAGCAGCTGATTAATGCCCTCATAAAGCGTCTTCTTTGAGGCTGACCGTAATTACAGAGCATTGTAACACTTTTATCTTTGGGCTGCACTGGCACAGGGTGGATTTGTGGTGTCTGGCTCTGGTTTTTTTTACCTGGAGATGCTCTTTGCAGCCAGGAGGAGAAGGCAAAGCGCCCTGTGCTGCCAGGAACGGCCATCCCAGCCCTCCCTGCTGGAGCTCCTGGTTCCCGAGGGTCTCGCAGCCCCTCCACGGGAGGTTAATGGCATTGTGGAGGGACACACAAGACTGGGAATTGTGTGCCAGAAACAACACAAGCACTCTGCTTGTGAACTTCCTCAACTCCTCCGCTTCCCTGCAGCTCCCCCTGCCTCCCGGGAGCGCTGGATAAACACGGAGTCAGATGATTCAAAGCTTTGCACACTCACTCGTTCTGACACGGGGCTTGCTTGGCCTTTTATTCCTTCCAAAACTCACCTTTTTTTCCCTTCCTTTGTGCTCTGGATGCAGGAGGGACTGTGGGGATTTTGGGATACATATTGAGAAAGTAAGAAAATTACAGCCTGGAGAATATTCCAGGCTGGAGCTTTTCAGCTCTGTTCCCAGCCGATAAACTGGCCCAGCTCAAGGCTAGAGAAAATTTCTCCCAGGGTGATAATTTGGTCAAGCTAAAAAAGAATTAGTAACAAGATAAAACACCTGTTGTAGTTTGTGACCAAACCCTAAAAATGGGATTGCCTTCTCTCTGAACCAATCACCTTTTCTCTACTCTTGGAGTTGCAGTCATGCTATAAAACCAAGTGTGTTTCTGAATAAACTTGGCTCTTTCTTCCTGTCATGAAAGATAACCATGTAGCTGTGCATCTTATTTCTGCCTCACTTAAAGGGTTAAAACCCCTTTCCACGGCTTACAGGGATTCCCCAACATCGGGAACATCTGAGACACCCTGGGGCACCCAAACGGGCACCTGCAGGGAGCAGGGCATGGAAGGTCCTTGCAGGTGGCTTTCAGAGAGGAGAGGAGGGAGCTGAATCGATCTGAATGGACACAAAGTCCTTCTAAGCCATGTCACGATAGCAAACAAAGCCATGAAGTGCAGCTGAACTCCTCCAGTGTTCAGCTCATCCTGGCTGCTTCTAGAAAGGTCAAAATTATGGCAAATTCAATGTGCCACAGGTAGGGTTTTTCTTACCTTTTCCAGCCTTTGCCTTGCTGTGGTAAAAGGGATTTTAAAGCTCATCCTGTTCCAGGGGCAGGGACATCTGCCACTGTCCCAGGGTGCTCCAAGCCCCATCCAGCCTGGCCTTGGACACTGGCAGGGATCCAGGGGCAGCCACAGCTGCTCTGGGCACCCTGTGCCACCACACAGGGACGAATTCCCTCCCAGAATCCCAGCTCTCTGGGAATCCATTCCCTGTGTGCTGTCCCTCCCTGCCTTGTCCCCAGTCCCTCTCCAGCTCTCCTGGAGCCCCTTCAGGCCCTGGAAGGGGCTCTGAGCTCTCCCTGGATCCTTCTCCTCCCCAGGTGACCCTCCCAGCTCTGTCAGAGCAGAGGGGGTGCAGCCCTGGGAGCATCTGATCCCCATCATCCTTCAGATCCATCCCAACAGCTGCAGCCTTGGCTGCTCTCACAGGCTGTCACACGAGGAGCCTGGATGCATTTCAGACCTGGACCTCACCAGGATTCCTCCTCCTAATTAAAACTTAATTTGTTCCCTGCAATCAAGCTGTACGTGTGGAGCTGAGTGTTCAGCCCAGAGGAGAGGGGGAGTTCACAGAGCTGAAGTGCAGGTGGGTGCTGGGAGCAGCAGGGTCAGCACTGACCTGTGAAACCATTTCCCAAAATGGGGAATAGGGTCTTACCCCTGTGGATTCTGCCTCATAATCACAGCCTGTGAAAATAAAGGCAGTAAAACCAAATCCTTCTCTGTTTTGGAGCTTTTTTCCCTTCCACTCTCCATATATTCCACCCCACTGCTCCCACCTCCACCCCAGCACCACATCCTGATCCTGTCCCATTCTTACCACTCCTCCCTGACCTGATCCTTCACCTGCAGCCTGGCCCCAGCCTGGCCCTGCTTTTTTCTGGTTCCAGTTCAGCATTTCTGGGATCTTCCAGAGCCTCTCACAGCTGGGGAATGTGAGAGAATACCAAGGGAAGGGATGAGACAAACTCTTCTGGAGGTGGTGAAAAAGCAGAGACACTGGAATGTGCTGATGGTCCCACATCCCTGAACAGTGTCTAAAAACTGAGGGAACAAATGGGATTTGATTTGATTTAATAATTGTTTTAGTTCATCTGTTGCCACTTTCTCCACCTGAACCTGGGCACAGCTCAGGTGGAGAAAGAACACTTTCTTTTCAGTGGTACCTGAAGTTTTGCCCAAAACTCCACATGCTGAAGATCTGGGGATTAGATTTTGGATTTTATCACATGGAATTACCCCACCAATAACAGCACTGTGCAGTGTTTTTCTGAACTGTTTTAGGTAGTCTCAAACCTGTGGTTTGTGCCAATATATTTCTGTGTGGGAGCCCATCCTTAGGGACCAGCTAATTGGAATTGTGGCTGAACCCCAGAATTATTGATGAAGTCACAACAGAGTGAGGTGTGGCAAGACCCTGCCTCGGGTGGAGGTGGCTTAGAGACTCTTTACCAATGCTGCCATCTAGAGAGAGAGACACTCAATCTCCAGGGTGGAAAATCCTCCAGAAAACCAGAATTTCAGAGCTTTTGTGTCTCTGGCACAGGGGTTCAACCATCCCCCTTGTGCTGGGAGTCACCTTGGACACTGATTCCTGCCAGCTCAACTCCTGGCCATGGCACCTCTGCACAACCAGCCAGGCTGGGACAAGGAATTCCTGAGCACAGTTTGGGGCTGGGCTGAGCTCTGGGCTGGGCTGGGCTGTCCTGCTCTTCCCAGGAAGCTCTTGGGATGTGTTTCCATCTCTGTGCAGTGCAAACTGCCCAGAAATGAGATCCTGCCTTACATAAAGGTTCCAACAACTGAGACATCTGGATCTCATCGGGCTCCTCTGGGACAGGAGTGCTGAGCTTTGGCCTGGAGAGAGGCAGAGAAGGAGCAGGAGTCATTTTTCATGCAAGTCTCCATCTGCAGAGGGGCTGAGTCTCTGCAAACCCCTCTGTGGCCACGGCTTTGGCAAAGGCAGCCCATCGAGTGCTGCAGGACTGACCTTGCTCCCCTTGTCCCTGACCTGGGAGGGATCCACCAGGATCCAGCCCAGGGGTAAAAGTGGATTTCCTGAGAAAACCAGGACTAACCCAGGAGTCCCCCATACCTGGAGCTGCACCAGCTGTCCTGAAGCACAGCCACTTTCCCTGCATGTGCTGTGCAGTCAGGGGTGTGCTGGCACTGGGGCAGCTGCCAAGAGCTGCATCCTGCTCAGTGACCCAGCAGGCAAATCCAGCCAGGCTTCCCCAAGAGGGATCTCTGGCCAGCAGCCACAGAATCACACAATCATTTAGGCAGGAAAAGCCCTCTCAGACCACTGAGTCTGACTGTTCCCCAGCACTGCAAATCCCACCACTAAACCATGTCCCCCAAGTGCCACATTCAACCCCTCCAGGGATGGGGACTCAGCACTGCCCTGGGCAGCTGTGCCAGGGCTGGACAGCCCTTTTAGGGAAGAAATTTTCCCAAATATCCAACCTAAACCTCCCTTGCAATTTCCTCTTGTCAAGTTGCCACTATCAGAGAGGAGCCCAATCCTCACCTGGTTCCATGGTCCTGCCAGGGAGTTTTAAGGACATTTCCCCATGGCACAAAACTCCAAATCCCATGAGGCAGAGAGGCCAGGGCTGCACAGGCACAAATTGTCACAGGGAGATCAGTTTGGGCTCGACTTTGCAGCTCCTGTAGTTGTGGTGGGAAGGAAGAGCTGGAGGAACTGAGCCCAGATAAAGCCATGAGAGCACAGGAAACTTTGCCTCTCATTCTGAAGGTGCTGAAAGAAGTTGGGAGCCCCAGGAGAGGAAAGCTGTGTGTCACCAGCAAGCTGTTAGCACCAGGAGGGGCAGAGCACAGCTTTTAGCAGAGTTTGACTGAAAAACACTCACAGTTCCATTAGGAGGAACCCAGGACTGACCTGCTTTAACAAGAGGCCAACCATAAACTCCAGGGTCACTTGTTCACACAATGCTTGAAAGGCAAATTAGAGCAGCCAAATTGGTTTTCCCCCACTAATCCCAACTTCCTGGTTTAGTGCTCTGCTGCCAGCCCTGAGGGAAACCTCTGGAACAATCCTGCCCAGGGCACAGTGTGGAAAACACAGCTCTGCCAGCTTCAGGCTCTTCCTGGGTCCTACCTCAGCTTTTAGACTTGTTTGCATCTGGTTTTTGAGGGTTTTTATCCAACCCACAGCAGAGCAGCTCTCCAAGCAGAACTGTCAGTGCAGATGGAGCAGCAGAGACCCCTCAGCTGTGCACAGGTGACATAAAAAGCCTTTTGTCAGCACATCCAGTCTCCCTTGGAAGTGGTGCTGGCAGGCTGGGATGAGTGTGGGATGTTCCACATTCCTGGATAATAGAGCTGCTCCCTCAGGTCTGCTCAGGGACCCAGCCTAAATTTCTGCCCTGGACAGAAGGTGAGATGGGACATGGGGATTGCAGGATTTGGGTGACAAAGGCAAGCAAACCAAGAGGGGACAGGACCTAAACTCATCCCACTAATGTGAGTATTCCAGGAAAAGAGCAGGAAGGTGCAGCTGCACAGCCCTAACATCAAACCAAGCTACAGCTGTCTCCAAAGTGACCCTCTCTGTGCCCTTGGATAAGATATTGCACATTAATGCCTGCAAATCTGATTATTCCAAGGCTCTTACTGTCCACATTCATGCAAACAAGCTCATCCAAACCGGGATAAAGTATTTGTGCTTCTTTCCCAGGAAAGTTTCCAAGATAGTAAAAAGCCCCTGTGAATTATTGAAGAATTCAGTGTTTCTGTTATTCCTAGAGCCTTTTGTTTAAGGAAAAGCCAGGAGTCCACGTACTGCCCCAAAAGTTGTGTAAGGAGCACCACACCCAACCCACCAACAGCGCTGGGGACAAAGAGAGGCAGCAGAGGGGACAAGGGGTGCTGAGGGCTGGGGTTTATTGGCTATCCTTAGCAGCAAAACAGTGTTCTTAAATACAGAGATAAAATCAATATTCCTGTTTTAGGGACGATTTGACACAGGGAGGGGCTCAGCCTGGCCCAGGGCACGCTGCAGCTCTATGTGATGACGGTGGGCCCAGAACGGCCGGTCCTTTCGTGCAGCTGGGAAAGTTTCAGTGCAATGGAAATGAGAGGTGCCAGCATCACCTGCAGGGAGGAAAGAGAGGGCTCAGGACTGCAGAGCAGCACATGCAGCCTTGTCACACTGCATCCCTCAGCATCCAGGACACCCAAAGCTCAGCTCTCCTGACCAAAGGCTGCTCTGGGCTCACAGCCTGAGCTCTGGGATCAGTGACAGGGATGCAGAGCTCAGAGAAAACCCCAAGCTCCAGTGGGATCCTCCCTGTGCTGTATCCCAAACTCCACATCAGCACAGGTAATTCCCAAGTTTCTCCCACCTCTCAGAATGGAGGATTTTCAGTCTTTTTGTCAATTATGGCACAGTAGGTTAGGCACAAAGAGCCCACAGTGTTTGCTGGGGAATAGAGAATCAGAGAATATCCTGAGTTGGAAGGATCCTCAAGGATCATGGAATCCAGCTGGCACCCCAACAATCCCCCCCTGTCCCTGGGAGCATTGTCCAAACACTCCTGGAGCTCTGGCTCGGGGCTGTGCCCATTCACTGGGGAACCTGTTCAATGTCCAGCCATTTTCTGGGTGAAAAACTCTTTCCTGATATTCAGGCTAAACATAAATACAAGAGGAGGATTCTTCTCCTCCAGTGCCTACAAGAGCTCAGTAACATTTGTAAATGATGTTGCAGAAAATTTACCTAACTCAGTACAGAACAGTGCAGTCTCACCTTAACTACAGGTGCATCCTGTGATCCCATTGATTTTTTTTAAAGCAGGCACAGAAAACCTATGCTGTGGCAGAAGCATCTATGAGGGATTCCCAGAATACTCGCTCCACGCTGAGCTTTTTTTTAAATAATCCTATTTACACTGGGATGAAAGATCCCCAAATTCCTGGCGCCTCCACGCAGCTCCGAGCAAAGCAATGCTAAGGAAGAGCTCAGCGGGGGCAGGCAGCAGTGGCAGCACTGAGGTGCAGAGCCCACCTGTGGATCTTGGTTGATTTTCTGAGCATCCTTCTCGTAGCTGTCGATGTAGAGGCGCACGGTGGCGCCCGCGCTGCCGGTGCCGCTCAGGCGGAAGATGATGCGGGAGCCGTCGGAGAAGATGAGCCTCAAACCCTGCTCGACACGGGAGGGAAGAGGCTCTCAGCTCTGTGTTTGTGGGTAGCCAAGGGGTTTTCCATGATTCCCAGCACCTGCACCATCCCTCCTCTTCAATGAGCCACAGAAAGCTGCTGTGTGAAGCTCTCCCCGCTCCTAAAGGGATTCATTGTCCTAACCCGCGCTGGAGAACTTGAAACAAGAGCCACGGACTGACAGCATTCCCACTGCTCTTCATGGAGACAGGACATGGGGAAAACACGCCCAGTTCTGTGCCCACCTGGTTCCTGGAGACACTGCCATCCACAGGGTCGTTGTACTCGAAGTTGTCAGCTTTCTCCACCGTGTAGGATTTGTCCCCACTCGACAGCTGCTTCCCCACGAAGGAGCGGTCGAACATCATCGTCTCCAAATCCTTCATCATCTTGTTGGCAGCATCTGCATCCACCTCCTCATAGTCATACCTGCAGCCAGCAGCACACCCAGGGGTTAGGGAGGGGAGGATGCAATGGGCTCTGATGGTTTGGGATGCCCTTCTCGAGCTCTGGGGGTGTTCTCTGCTCCCACCCTGGAGGGGAGGACAGGCAGACAAGGCACACAGAAGCACCAGAACACACTGCCCTGGATCCCCTATCCAGCTTGGGCAGGGCTTGGAGCAGCCTGGGACAGTGGAAGGTGTCCCTGCCCGTGGCAGGGGGTGGCACTGGATGGGCTTTAAGGTGCCCCCCCAAGCCAAGGCAGTGTGGGATTCTGTGAAAAGAGAGGAGGAGCCGTGTGCACCACAGCCACAGGCACACAGATCCTGGGGATACAGCACAGCTTGTCCCAGATCTGGTGCCAGGGGATGAAAGCACCAAGTGCTGTCTCACACTGAGCATCACACACCGAGGGCCAGGGCCAAGATCCAACTGACTGCCAAGGATTTCCTGCAGTTCTGCCCACAGCACCCCCATGGTTACTGTGAACACCCTCAGTGCATCCTCCCAGCAAACTGCAGCTGTGACTGCACCAGGAAAACACTCAGTGCCAGCTTTGATGTCCCTGCCTGGGTAGGAGAGGCAGCAGGGAGTGGCTGGAGCCCTCTCCAGGATCCCAGATCCGTGTTCCTGCTGCCAGTGGGATTTGTGCTGCTCTGTTTGCTGCCTGAGCCTGCACTCAGCATGCCATGCACACATAATTCCTGTGCTAAAAGGCTGCCTTTTTATCCCAGACTTTGGCATTTTCCCCCAGCTTTCCATGCCTCAGATGTGTGCTGGCTTTGCAGTGAGGGGGTGGGGGGGGGGGGAAGAAGAAAAAAGGAAAGGCAAATTCTTTCACTTGGCAATTTGAGATGGAATTTTCATGTAGATCTTCCAAGCTGAAAGATTTCTGCCTAATGCTTTCACAGTGTTCCCACCTCTGCTTGTGTGCAGGCTGGTTCCCATTCCTTGCCTAACCATCTTCCATGTCTACTGCAGCTTAAATTTGAGTATTTGAGGACTGGACAGCAACTCAACCAGTTAAATAACAGCTATAGGGCTGGGCATCAATTCTATGAGATGCTGCTGTCACTGAAAATATCACAAATCAACTTGTGATGTGGGGTCTCAAGAGTATGATCCCATGGCAAAAATTACTCTTGAAGGAAAAATCTCAATTAAAAGGAAAAAAGGGTGTTTTGCACATATAAAATGTCCAGACTTTGGTACCCAGATTTTTGTCTGGAGTAACAACCCAAAACTGCACACCACAAAGGGTTGTGGTGAATCCCCATTTCATGGCACCCCAAGTGCTCAGAGAGTTTTAAATTACTGCAGGACTAACAGGAATGGAACGACAGGAACAACCCCATGGTGACACAGCAGTGCCATCAGGGCTCTGCTGTGACCCAGGACAGGGAATGGTGATGCCTGGAAAGGCTGAGCTGGGACAGGGACCAGAGACTAGGCAGAGCAAAAGGAATAAAATAGGAATTTATTAAAAGAATTCACCTTGGGCAGTGCAAGAGCCTGGATGAGGCTGCACCCAAATCAAATCCAAAGTGGATCCTGGGCACGAGTTTTGCACTTTTATAAGTTTTGATTCATCTACATCTTGGGGTTAATTATCCACCCACAGCCCCAGGTTATGAAGTCTCAGTCCCCTGGCTTGCCCCCTTTCTCTCACTGTTGTTTATGATTTTTGGGCACCAGTTTTCTTTGATTCTCCAGCTAGAAAGGAATTGTTTTGTCACTCCCTTGTGAAGAGACCTTACTAACACCTAACATGAAGTTTCAGAGTTACACACCAAGCAGCAAGAATCTGAAAAAACATAAAAGCTAAAAGCCAAGGCAAAGGGAGGTGTCAGGAGCACTTTCCCCACCTGGTGAAGAAGTTCCTGCCATATTTCTGCCAGTGCTCCTTCATGATGTCCTCCACGCTCTGCTTGCGGGCGGCCAGGATGGAGAGCCAGGCCAGCACTGCCCACAGCCCGTCCTTCTCTCGGATGTGATCAGAGCCTGTGGAGCCACAGCACAGACACAATTCCCACTCCTCTCACACCACACTCCCCACCTTGTCTCCTCTCCCCCATCCCCTGGCACAGCTCACAAGTGGGAAGCATTTCCAGAGCTCCGTCCCTGTTAAAATGGGTCAGGATCTCATCTGCTGCAGCTCCAGCTCAAATAAAATGCTTGGCATCTTTTAACACACACACACTCATTGTTCACACATCCTTAACTCTGTTCCCAAGGAAGGAACAGGGAGTGCATGGTAAAAAAGACATCAAATAGAAAACAAAAGGCAAATGCAAAGGAGCAGCTTGGGAAGGAGAACAACAGGAGAAGAAACTCCTCAGCAGCTGTTGTGTCCTGTCTGCCAAGGAGCACCCTGGGATCATCTCCTGGCCCAGCACCAAGGGGAATGTCAGCCCTCCTGGGGAACCAAACCCCAACAGTCCCAAAATCACCCCGGAATGGGGAGAGGAGCAGCAGGGCAGGGAGCAGCAGCCATGGGGCTGGCAACAGCAGGGCAAGGAGAGGCCCCATCCACCTGCAGAGAGCAGGAGAGCCTCCAGCCTGCTCTCACTGGGGGCTGGAAAAGCCCCCCTGTTGGCTAAAGAAAGATTCACAGAATCCCAGGATGGCTCAGGGTGGAAGGGACCACAGTGGGACATCTGGTCCAAGCTCCCTGCTCAGGCAGGGCCATCTCTGGGCCAAGGACTGCATCCAGATTTTTGACTGTCTCCAGTGAGGGAGACTGCACAGCTCTCTGGGCAGTCTGTCCCACACAGTAAGGAAATTCTTCCTCATGTTCAGGTGCAATTTCCTGGGCCTCAGTTTGTGCCCTTTGCCTCTCATGGTGGATTCCCCCAAAGCTGGCACTGCAAGGAGAGCAGGAATCAGCCAGAGCCAGCCCAGCCTTGCCCTGGAAGCACAGTGGGATGACACAGCACTGACCCCTTGAGAAACCTGAGAGATGCTGGACCTTACACAAGCCCCAAATGAAATGGGATCAGATGGCCCAGAACACCCCCAGCCCACACTCGGTGCCTCTGGCATGCCAGTTTGACCCTGTGCCCCACAGATGCAAAGTTTATTCCTTCCCACTCTGGAAAACCTCCAGACAGGTATTAAAGAAATCCCAGGAGCACCCCAGAGCTGCCATGCCAGCCTCTGAAGGAGTGCCAGAGTGGGAATCCTCTGGGAAAGGGCTGGGGGCAGGGCAGGGGTTACGTGGTGCTTTGCACAGATCCCACTGTTGTGGACGTGGCCATAAATTATCCCCACAGACCCTCACAGTGGAGAGAACTGGGCAGAGGTGATGGAGAGGAATGCTAAATAATCACCAGTCCCATGTGATGTATCAGCTTATTGCTGGAATAAAATACCCAAGGAAGCAAGCAGGAATTCTGTCATGTCACATTACTCGAATTGCTGCTGGACTCCAGTCCCACTGCCTCACAGTTTGTTTCAATTTTTACTGGGTCTTTTGGCTGCTCCTTCACCTCTCTCCACCACTCCCATTCTGTCCAGCTCCAAATAACTCCCCATTAACTTCCTATCAACCAACCCTCCTCACCCCTTTTCATTCCTTTTTCCTTCCTAAGTGCATTTTCCACATGGGCAAACCCCTTTGCATTGTAGGGGAGTCCAACACTCCTGGGCCCTTTCCCAATCTGTTTCCCCAAACTGCTTCAGCTCCCACCACTGGGCTGTGCTGCTGCCTGGCCAAAATCCCAAACCTCTCTCTCAGCCCCTGCTGCCACTGGAATCACTTTGGTTTGGGAGGCAGTCCCAAACTGCTGGGGGATGGAGACAAACTCAGCTTGTTGCTCATACAAAGATGGAAACAGTTTTGGAGAACTGTTCATTTGAGATCATCTCCCATCAACAGCTCCAGGAATTTGGTTTTATTTATCTCCTGAAGCATCAGTGCCCTCTCATTAGCCAAGGATATAAACTCAGCACATGCTGAAATCGCTCAGGGCAAAACTCCAGAATCTTTCTTTACTCATTATTTACTTCAAAATTTCTCTACAGAGATACCAGGTTCTTTGAAATTCACCTTTCCTTCCAACCCCCAGCCAAATCCCAGTCCCACATATCAGAGTAATATCTGACAGCAAAAATATTGTCCCTGGAGACTGCTCAGCCCCACAGCAACCTGCTCTCCCCCAGAGCTGTGATCCCATTTTTCCCAGCCACAGGAAAGCTGGGGTAATCCTTTCCTGTCAAGCTGTGCATTGCAGCTCCTCAAAGCACTTCACTCCAGGTATCTGGGGGTTTAAGGTACCCACACACAAGCTAAAAGGTTTTTCTGGGGTGGTGGAATGAAACCACACAAGGTTTGAGTGAGAAATTCCCTCAGAGATGCTTAGAGAACAGGAAAAACATCTCAGGGAGAATTCAGATGAAACTCAGCCTTTGTGCAGGAGTCAGGTGCTGATTCAGGGCCCTGCCTGCAGGGAAGGTCCCATTTTCAGAGGCAGGACACAAAACCACAGGGAGATCTCAGGGAATGCAGAGACCTCCTGGGAATGCTGAAATCCTGCCTGTCCTGAGCACCCTGCTCTGACCTGGAGCAAATCCTGCTCCCCCCAACTTCCCTGCACACCCCCAGTAAATTCCTTGTGATGTTCACTTTGTTTCTCAGTAAGTCACTGAGACTGTTCAAAGGCAAGTGTTAATTTAAACTTTATAAATCATACCTTGTTTTCAGAACAGGAAAATGAGGGGCCTATTAAGCTCAGAGATTTAATAGTGACCTGAAACCTTCCCCAATAAAACTCCATGCTCCAAATCGTATTTCTTTCCAGAAAGGAAAACATTGAGAAGGTTTTCCTGGCCACCAAGGGTTGAAAAATACATTTAGCACTGCATTTAATCCCCACAGATTCAGTGACCAGGCTACCAAAGAGGCCCCCAAACTTCCTGCCTGTCTCCACGTGCCTTCCTGGAGAACTGCAGGAGGAGGAGCTCCCACCTCCCAAAACCTTGAGCATTGTGTTCATTTCCACACTAATTCCTCCAAGCCTTTTTTTATATTTTAATATTTTACAAGTATTAACGATTGCAGATAAAAGATAAATCCTAAGCTCTAAAGAACAAACAACTAAGAGAAGGAACACCACCATCGTGGGTGATATTGGGAATGCTGACTTACCAGTCCCAAAGCTTTCCTCTCCACACAGAGACAGTTTGTTTGCATCCATCAGGTTTCCAAAGAACTTCCAGCCTGTTGGAGTCTCATACAAAGCAATTTTTGTAGCCTGGGCCACCCTGTCAAGGTAAGAAGGTCAAGTCACATCCCTGGATTCTCCCAGGGGAAATGGGATCAGCAGCTCTCCTGGGGTGCCACTGAAGGCAAGGAATGGCACTGCTTTGGTACAATCCCTCTATTTCATCCCAGTGTGGTATCTGGGACATGGGTGGGATGTGCATTTACAGAACAGATACAAACACACAGCTCTTCAAAGCAATTTTAAGCTGAGATCTCAAAGCATTTCACCAACAAAGGATCACTATCAAATTTAAGGAAAAGAAGGGTGAGGAGAGCCATTTGTTTGGGCTTATCTGTAGGGCAGCCAAGAGCTCAGCTCAGCTCTGCCATTATTAGTGGCTTTATTTATATTTGTGGCTCTTCTTTTTTCCTCTGCCTTCACTCAGAGTCAGGATTGAATGCACCAGAGAGATTTTCTTGTTCTGACTCAGTTGTTTATTAATTCTTATCTTTGTTACAGTGAGTTCTGCAGCACTTCCAGCTAACAAGGTAAAAGTGAAAAAATGGAGATGTGCCTTGCTAGTTACAAGGTCTTTTAAAGCCTAACTATCCCATTAAAAACATCAATATTATTTATACTTTTGACCCCATGACCAAACACCTGTGACCCACACTGCAGCACTTTCTATCCAACCAAAATCTACTACATGAAATTATGAAGAGGGAGCAAGAAGAAAGAAGAGCCAATGCCCATGAACCTCCATCTTGTCCCATACCTATTACTGTATTCCATAAATCCCACATTCTAAACCCTTCACCATGTGAATTAACACACTTCTATTCACTACACATCCATGATTTTAACTCCATCACTCAAACTTGAAGCCTTCTCCAAAGCCTCAAATCAAAAGCAGTGTTTCCCTTGGGGGTCAGTGTCAGAAAGCACAGAAAGTTCCAAAGCTTTAGGGCTCCAACACGCCACGTTCCCCAGGCAGGGCTGAACCCGTGAACCCTCAGAGGCTGGAGGGGCTGAAATGGCAGGGCAGGGCCATCACCTGGCCTGTCCCCTCCCCCGGGGGCGTTACCTGTCCAGGGCCCCGCTGGTGGGCATGCTCCGGGCGAAGCCCCGCACCCCGGTCTGCTGGAAGTACGGGATGCTCAGGATGTTGGCAGCGATCACGGCCACCGAGTCCGAGGGGTTCACAAAGAATCCGTGCTTGCCCAAAATCATGTTACGATCCTGGGGGGGGGTGACACAGAAAATGTTTTGGGAAGGATGAGGATTTGACAGGAAACTCTCACAGGTATGTTTGTATAACAGAAAGAGCTTTGAATGTAGAATGTGAAGAAGGAATAGAACTGAAAGCAAGTTTTAATATAAAAGAATTGCTGAGCCAGTCTGACTGGATAACTAGTAAGCGAGTTGTAAAGGGTTTTTATAGCTCAGAGCAAAGGATAAATCCACCTCAAACAAAAGATGTTTTTACCGAGCAAAAAGATTTTCACAGTCAAACAAGAAAGCCAATGTTGCAAGTAGAAAAAAGATCTCAGAATTTTCCACTGCAAGAAAACTTAAAAACAACTTCTAGCTTAAACTGTAACACACTGACCTTCTGTGATTGGAAACTAATAACATGAATATGGTAATGTTGGTAGTTATGATGGGCTATGGGTAATAGCAAAAGTATTGATTGGTTGTCATGCATTAGGATGTTCAGCAAAGAAAAGTATTTAATGCATTGTAACCAGAACCAGAAATGGTTTCAGACAAACCCACGGCTGAGGTGACAGGGCTGGGGGCTGAGCTCTTGTCACCCATGACCCGTGAATTGCTGCATCATTTGGATACAATAAACAGCATTTTAAAGAATAAATAAATTGCTGTATCATTTGGATACATTTAAAGAGCCAGGCTCGAGTCCTGCATCCCTCTTTGGGCTCTCACAAGCACAGGCACAGCTCAGCTCCCTGCTCAGCCCAGGGCCCAGCCCATAAATCCAACAATTCCCAGAGATTTGCTGGAATGAACACAGAGCTTTGAAGAAGTTACACAGCTGAACCTCCATAGCGTTTTACCTCCCTGCTGATATTTTTTTTTAAAGTTATTTAAATACAGTTTGGGCTTATTGACACAGCATCCAATTATTTCTGTGGTGACAAACTGCAGCCAGTGGTTCATGATTACAGAGGAGAGAGGGAGAGGAAAGCTGCACTGAGCTCAGTCCCCAGAGCTGGTTAGAGGGGAAAAAAGGGAATTCAGAGCAGTTCCTTTACCCCATCTCCATCAAAGGCAGCTCCAAAGTCGTACTCCCCTGTCTTCATGGTCTGCACCAGGTCAGCAGCATAGGTCAGGTTGGGGTCAGGGTGGTGGCCCCCAAAATCCTCCAGGGGGGTGCAGTTCACAGCTGAATTTGCTGGGGCTCCCAGCTCCTCACACAGGATCTTCTTCACATAAGGGCCCACAACTGTCTCAGCAGAACAGAGAGGAGATGGCTCAGCCTTGAGGGAGCTGTGCACCAGCCATGGCAGCAGCCACCTCAGGCTGCTCACTTTGGCTCCCTGTAGGTGCTTTGTGGTTTAGGAGCTCACATCAAAATCCATCCCATCCCTGCAAGTGTCCCAGGCCAAGCTGGACAGGGCTTGGGGCAAGCTGGGCTAGTGGGAGGTGTCCCTGCCCATGGCAGGGCTGGAACTGGATGAACTTTGAGGTCCATTTCAGGATTGCATGAAACATTTCACAGAATCCTAGAATGGTTTGGGTTGGAAGGGACCTTAAAGATGAGCTCATTCCAACCCCCAAAACACAACACTGGACAAAAGAAAATAACACAAGACATTAGAAGTTTGCTCCCAAAAAGAAAAATCCACTATGTTACAAACCAACCCCCAAGCTTGCAATACAAATTCTAGAGAAAATCTTTCTGTCTGAAGTAGGTGACAAATCCCCAAGGACACCTGAGCCCACAGAGCCTTTTTTTACCCCCATGCATGGCATCAATTCGAATCTTGAGCTGGTTCTTCCCTGACAGCAGCTCCTTCAAGGCATTGAAGTCAAAGATATTCCTCAGCATGTTGGCATAGGCTTCCACAGAGTCCACAATTTCCACTGGAAAAGAGGAGGAGACAGGGATCAACCCTCCCAGGCTGGAATTGGGATAACCAAGTCCTGTAGCTGTGCTCAGAGTCCTCAGAGCAAAGGGTCAGGGCTCAGCACAAAGACCTTGAACATCCCAGAGAATCAGAATAGGAATAATGGGGCTAAATTAGGACTTTAATTACACTGCTAATCAGGTCACAAGTGGACCAACAAAATCCTTAAGGTAAACTCTGTTCCCACTTAAGGCTCCCTGGACTTTCTTCAAGAGGGCTCAATCCCACTTCAGTTAAATTTAAAAATATGTATATAAAATCAGATCTTTAATTTCCACCAAAGTCAATGGGAAGTGTGAACTTAATAATTCAAAAAGTTTGCACCTTTGCAGCCAACATAAAAACAAAATACAGCTTAAAAATCCCACTACAAAGAAATGGGGACTGAGAGAAACACCAGCTTTTATTATTTTTATTTTATTTCTTTGTTAATTACAAGCACCAGGAGATGATAAAAAATACTTGCAGTGTTTTAAAAAAGTATTTTTAAGATTTATTTTCATATTTCAGGGCTAGCTGGCAAAAGTCACATGTGAAATGTAACAGCTTTTCCACTCACAGTGACAACTTTTATATGTGAAACCATGGAAAAAAAAAATCAGTTGAAAGATTAAGCTCTAATTTTTAATTAGGAATATTAACTTTAACTGCATTTTTTCTGTTTTTACATACATGTTTGCCTTGCAGAAAAAAACAGCCTTTGATTTTAGGGAAGTTTAATAGATTAAGATTTTGCTACTGAAGTAGAAACTTCTGTAGGACAAAAAATTATATAAATCAAAATCAACAAATAAATAAATAAATGCCAGGAGCAATGTCCTCACTGGGATTATGCAACAGATGAGAAGCAGAGGTCAGAATGGCCACAGAAACACCACAATTCCTCACCTTGCCAAGAGGAAAAACATTCATTTACCTGTAAATGGCTTAAATTTGTTCTCCAGGTCAAACTGCTGCTTCCCAATGGTGCCCAAATCCACCTGGAGGTCTGGGCAGATTGCATATTCCTCAATTTTCTTGCTGATCTGAAAAATTTTATCTGTGATGGCTTCAGGAGCAGGACCTGCAAAATGAAATGGGCAAGGGGAAGATGTTAAAGAATCCATCTGCAAAAAGAAGGAACTTCAGGAATTCAGAAAAAACTTGGCTGGGAGAAGAACACCAGGGAATGAGGGGAGCAGATCATCCACAGCTCAAGGCTCTGATTCCTGGGATAGGAACAGGAATTTGGATTCTGGAGTGGACACAAGAAATAAATAACAATAAGAGTGTTGGAACCCTGGTCACTGAGAATTTGAGATTTTCTGTGCTCACAGGCACTGACCCCCAGGAGAACACTGCTTCTGACCTGAGGCTGTGGGGAAAGCTTCCAAAATTGAGTGATAAAACTGGGATTATGGGTGTGTAGTTTAAATAAAAGTGTGTAATATCACATGAGGCAAAAGTTAGAATTTAAGGTTTTAGAATATAGTAATATATAGAAAGCAAGATGGAGATTTTAGGGTGGAGGTTTGTCCTTCTTCTTCACGGGTTTGGATGTTATTTTGTAATTGGATAGAAAATTCTGCATTGTGGGCCACGGGTGGTTAGTTATTTAAAAGTTTTAAAAAAAATTAGATGTCATTTCCTAATTGGATAATTTATCCTTAAAAAGCCTTGTAGAGAGGGAGATACATCTCCATTTTTAGCTTGTTAACTTGAAGTGCTGTAGAACTCACAGCTTGTAATACAGACAAGAATTAATAAACAACTGAGTCTGAACAAGAAATGCACACATGTAATCCCAACCCTGGCAGAAAAAGAAGATAAATTGTGGTTACTGGGCTGAAAAGAGAAAGGACAGCAACACCCACGGAGCTCTTTGGGGAAAAAAGGCCAATTTATTGTACACACAGCCCGGATTTAAAGTGTGTCAGTGCAGCCAGGACAGGACAGGAGCTCATTGGACACGGCAAAGACACCAGGGGTTAATGTTGATGATGAATTCCACTCTGTTTGTCACCAAGTTATCACTCCCTAACTGAAGCTGCAGTCAGCTTGTCAGCCTGGCAATGGAGCTGAGAGTCAGGAGAAATCCATTCCTGAGAAGAATTCCCAAGCTGGAATTCCCTAGCTCTGTGAACGTGCGTGCCCACAATAAATCTCGCCCATCAGAGCAATAAAACCACAGCAGACTGGCCTGACCTCCATTGGCAATGTTGAATTTGATGCCGAAGTCCCCGCTGGGCCCGCCGGGGTTGTGGCTGGCAGTGAGGATGATGCCCCCGATGGCTTTGATCTTGCGGATGATGCACGACACGGCCGGCGTGGACAGGATCCCGTTCTGCCCGATCACCAAGCGCCCGATCTGAGAGGGGACGAGCAGAACAAACTCTGTCAGGGCAAATCCCAAAGCCAGCCCGAGCCCCGAACTCTGCCAGCAAAGCACTGGCACAGCAGATGCGTTGTTAGGGGTGGAAATGAGCCAAGACTCAGACTCGCGTTTAACAGCATGAGAAAAGTCCTGGTTTATTCTTCTTTACAGCCTTGCCATCCTCACTCTGACTACAGCAAGCTCCTACTGTAGGGTCCAGCTGCAGACTCACTGCTGCCTGTTTCCTGCTGGACTCTGACTGTAAATATTGGTTTGCAGACTCTGAGACAGCTTTGACCCAGCTCAGCTATGACTGCAGGCTCCATCGGACCCAGACTGACCTCACAGCACATCGTTTACTGCAGCAAATCTCTTTCCTTGTTTCATCCTTCTCTGTGTCTCTCTGGATTGTTTCTTCTTCCTCTGAGCTCCTCGAGGGTCTCTTCCTCGAGGGTCCTCTCTGAGCAGCCAACCCACCCCTTTTATCACACTTATCTTTATTAGTCACAACTCATTAAGGGCAAGGCTGTTTCTCTTCTTTGGTAATTAGTACAACTGCAGCTTATCAGATTGCCTATAATCTCTTCTTCTACACCTACAAAGCACAGCCCTGCTCCTGCCAAAGCTCCCCATGGTGCATCCAGCCCCCTGTGTTGTAGCATTTTCCTCCATCAATGCTGCACATGGATGTACTGCAGGGCTGAGCTCTCCACAGGCATTCCACACCACAAATAAAACAGCATTCCCTCTGGCTGTGGTCTCAAAATTTGCCTTCAAAACACACAATGGGGCAGAGAGAAGCCAGAAGAACACAAAACTTGAACATCCTGGGAGCAGCTGTAGATTTTTCCTCACAGCAGGCAGCACACCTCCTTCCCATCAATTCAGGGATGTCCCTGAGACTGGATCCAGAGCAATGTGCTGAGCAATGCACCAACATCAGAATGCAGGCAAGAAAGCAGGAGGTGGATAATTCCCTGGAAGAACACACTCCTTCCTACAGCCCCCAAATGAGGTGACAGGATTTAAGAACCACACCAGACTCCTCTGCAGCAGCTGAGGACCAAGAACAGAGTGGGAAAAGAGGAGGGATTTCATTCAATCACAAGCTGAAGCAGGAATCAAGAGGAGCATTCCCAGGCTGTGGTGGGTGCTGAGCCAAGGGCATGGCATGGCTGTGATTCCTGGCCCCTGGCACTGCCAGGTGCTAAGCCCCAGCCTCGCTGCCCATCAGTTATTGCATGGTCCAGCTGGCACAGCCCAGCTGCTGGCAGAGCTGCACCCCTAGCAAATAACAGCAGAAATGTGGAAAAGCACTTTACAAACCCAAAGTGAGGCCTTGCCTCCAGCTGCTCACACCAGCTCACATTGGAGCCCTCACTGTGCCCACACACTGATCATTTATTTCACCTCACTGTGCCCACACACTGATCATTTATTGCACCTCACGTTTCCCACACACTGATCATTTATTGCACCTCACGTTTCCCACACACTGATCTCTCATTTATTGCACCTCACGTTTCATTTGAAGCAGCCCAACCTCCACAGGGCTGGCTTTTCCCCCATTTTCAGACACACCCTGTCCTTTATTCTGGCCTCCAAACCTTGTTCCTTCAGTTTCCCTGAGAATTCACAGGACCTGCAGGAAGTTCCTCTCCAAAACTTCCCCTCCTGCTCCCCAGTTTCCCTCTGAGGGTCACGTTCTGCAGCACCCCTGTGCCTCAGTGCCCCAGGAATGCTGCAGAGGGAGGAAAACCGAGGGTTTTTCCCTGCCAAAGCAGGCAGCAGCTGCAGGAGAGTTGGATGAACACATCAAATCCCCTGTCCTTGCCCTCCCTGCTGATCTAAACTGCAGCTTTTCCCCACAGCAAGGAAGGAAAGGAAGAACCACTCATCTCTGTGTGAGCTGCTCTGTGATTTGGGTCCTCCTTGGCTTCCAGAGGTTTTCAGCTGCCATTCCTCACCCATCCAATGCTGAATCTTTGTGGTAAGCACTGGGGAAGGTTGCTCAGTGTAACAATGTGCTGAACGATTTACACTTAATCCTTTTTGAGTCTGTGGGATTTCTTATGGGGAAAACCTCAGGCTGCAATGTTGCAGAAACACCTTTCATGGAATTCTCCAAACAGACCCACTTTGTGCAGCAAGTTTGGGTTACAGCACTTCAAAACCATCCAGGCAATAATTCCACCCTGGTTTTACTGAAAGCCCCATTAGGATGCACACAGGGACCTCCTGCAGCCCCTCCTCCCCCCAGGAACACTGGGAACAGCTTTTCCAGGCCATGGAAGTTCCACCGTGTCCCCAGCCCACCCTTGCAGCCCTTTCTGTGCAGGAGATGCAGCACAAGCCACCACGAGCACAACACTGACAGGCACCAGCCAGACTGAGGAGGAAAATTTTTAAAATCCCTAAATCCCTAAATTTAGGCAGACCTGGGCCCAGTGCTGGAGACAAAAGTCTGAGCTGGTAAAGAAGAGCCTCACCAGCAGATCTGTCCTGGTATCAAGCACCCTAACCCTGGCTCTGTTCACATTTTCCAGCTCTTCTGCTCAGCCCATACACTGATTTCAAAGGAAGACATGAATTTGCAATGCCTGAAGATTTTTTTCCCCACCCAATATGGAAAATAGTTTGATTTTAAAAATAAATGAATAAAATTATCTCATTGTATTCTCCCATTCACCATTACACTGTTCTAGTCTGGTTTTTTTTGTCAAACAAATTCCTAAAATCCAGGTCCCTTTGCACAAAGTTTGCTCTGCACTAAGAGGTCCAGGACAGACAGCAGAGCCTTTTATTATTAAAAAGCAAAATTAAACAAAGACAAAAGCCCATTGCTTGAACCACAAACACACAAGCCTCTTGCTCTGCTTCCAAAACACAGAATTCCAGCACAACTGAGCTCCCTATAAAGGCTGTCACTCACTTGCTGAATCTCATATCAATTTTCAAAGGCTCCCTGAGCATTTATCCCACAGCCACAACTTACACCTGGTGAGAAATGCAAAACATGATTGTTTCTTCTCCTTTGCCACTCTACTCCATTTCTGAACAGTATCAGGGGTTTATATTCTCATGGAAAGTGAAAAATCCACAGGTGCCAACAGCTTGGGGCATGTCAAAGCACAAAACAAGAACACACAAACCCCAGCAGAATTTATTTTCTTCTCTCCATGTGTATTCTCTGCCCAACTGCAACACTTAGAGTGAAAAAACATTATTTTCTGTATTCCCCGCCTGATCTGCCTTAAAAACATCACTATTAGCAGTTGAATAAAGCCTTTGGGGAAATTAAATCTCCCAGTGCCTAATTTCTGATGGATTTCTGCATTTCTCAACCACACCCCACAGGAATTCAGCCCTTTAACATTTACCAACCCCGTTGGCAGCAGCCATTTGGACAATCACTTCCACTGCAGACTTATTGAGGTACCTCCCATCACCTCCAACCACCAGAGAGGCTCCTTGGCGATCTCTTAGGTCTATGGAAAAGAATATACTCTGGATAAAATTCTGCAAATAGTTCAGCTTGGATTCAAAGTACAAGGTCTTCCTCCGTAAGCCGCTGGTTCCCGGTCTCTGGTCGCTGTAAGGAGCTGTTGGCACCGTCAGCACAGGCAGGGGAGCGTCTTCCATGTCCTTTTTTCACACGGATGCATTTAAAAAAAAAGTCAAATATGCCAAAAATGAACCCCCAGCCTTGCCACAGCAATGGCCCACCTATGAGCCAGGAGTTTAGGGGAGCTGTTGGACACCCAAAAATAGCTCCTTGCACCTTCTGTAACTGAAGCCGCGTCCTCGCACTTGCGGTGGGGGATCAATGTCAGGGAGAAGGCACAATTCCACGCTGCTGTCCCTCACTGCAAGCCTGGCAAAGGATTCCTGTCTTCTCTGTCACCTCCTGGTTGTCACAGGCACTGCTCCCAACCATCCCATGGAGCCCAGCAGGGTCAATCCGTGTGGATCTCCCCGGGGCAGGGAGGTGGGAGCAGCCCAGCCCCGCTGGGATGTGCTGCTCCCACGTTTTCCCAGATCTGCAGGGCAATGCCAGGCCCGGCCTCACACTGGGGCTCTTCCAGCAGGATCCTGCTGCAGCTATTTTGCAAAGTCTGGTGAGTTAAAGGTCACTCTTAAAATGGAAGGGAACAGATCTGTTACCTCCCGTTTGCTCATGAGACTCCTGCCCTGACAACCTGACTGCTCGCAGCTCCCTCAAACACAGGGAGAATTTCAGCAGGAACAGCTGGTCAGCCTTTGGCTGGAAAACCTCATCAGCCTCAGCTGAACACCCCCAGCAAGTCTCACCCTGATTAAAACCACAAAAAATTAACAAATGCTTGGGAAAAGTGCATCTAAACACAAACAGAAGAGACTCAGATTGCAAGAAACTGCTGGGAAGCCTCATCTTCCCAAGCATGGGGAAGGTAAATGAAAGAAGGGAAGGTTGTGGACTCTCCATCCCTGGAAATGTCCAAGGCCAGGTTGGACAGGGCTTGGAGCAACCTGGGATAGTGGGAGGTGTCCCTGCCCATGGGAATAGGGTGGGCTTTAGGGTCACTTTTCAGCCAAACCATTCTATGGTTCTAAAATTTCCTCCAAGCCTCTTTAATAAAACTCAGAGTCCTCTGCCTGAGCTGCTGGAAACGATTTCTAGATATTACTGGAGCAGTTAAAGAACAGATACTTGGTAATGATTCTGTTTGTCCCACTATTAAAAACAGGAAAAAGGAGATGTGTACACACAGCTGAATTGTGACAGCTCTGAAGGTGCTCGGGGACTCTTTCCTGTGGTGCTGATTCTGTCATTGCTCCAAGAATTGATATCTTTACTTCCAAAGGACATCACAGAACCATAAAGGTTGGAAAAGCCCTCTGGGATAATCCAGATAAACCCCCAACCCTGCCAAGGCCACCACTGACCATGTCCCCAAGATCCTGATTCATCCATCAGCACATTAAAATGGAGTTGGATAATTTGTGTGAACCAACACAACTTTTATCCCAGCAGTGAGACTGCCTGGGATACACAGCAAAACTGGTTTGTGTTTTATCCACCCACACTATTCCAGCATCTTGCAGCTCTCTTTATTCCCATGCAAAGGCCCAGGTTTCCCTCTAGCGGCACAGAACTCAAAATCCAACTCCCAAAATCGCACCTGGCAGGAAAAGGCCTCTTTCCCTTCTTGCTGCCCCGGGAAATGCCATGGCATTAAGTGACAGAAGGAGGGCACAGGACAGCCATCAGCTCCTGTGACTGCACACTTGGATTTACTGGCAGGGAAAAGCCTATGGAGGCTTGGAATTTGTGTGTAATTTCAGTGCATGTGGAGTAGACAGAGGAATCCAACTAAATTAAGCACGGGAGGAGAGTCATTCATGCAATGTTTATGTGCATAAAGTGAAGCACATTCTATTAAATGAAATATAAAATAAAGGATAAAAGGCACAGGGACAAGGACAGCCACACCAACTCCATTCTTGGGGTGCTCACCTGCTCCCAGAGTTTTCCTGTAACATCTGCACCACAGTTTGGGACAAACTAAACCACCAGTAACTGGCCAGCCAGGACTGCTCAGGGGCTGGGGATCACACGGCTGCCAGAGGATTCAGAGATGCAAAATGTCACCAAAGGTGGGTGCTGAGCACCTTTGCACTGGGGCAGGGACTGGGGAAAGGTCATCTGTGATTTGGGAGGCTTTGCTGGGGTGATTGATCATTCCAAGTCACTCAGGCCATTGCTCCCTCCCCACAGCTGGATCAATGACACCCAGGTCTCCTCCTGGAAGTTGGTCTAACTTGTTCTTGGGATCTTTTTCTGCCAGTGCAAAATTAACCTTGCAGCTGGAAGTGCTTCCCTGCAATCTGCTGGATATCTCCCTTGCTGGCACAGCAAACAAAGGGATCATAATCCTCCTCCTGGCAACTCCTCATTACAAAAATCCTTTGGCATTAGGCTCTGAGTGCCCTCTCTGCTACAGCAAACAGCCCCAGTGCCCTGAGCTTTTCCTTGTGGTCCTGTTTCCTGGATCTCCAATACCCCATGGCAGGTGGAGGCTGGTGAGGGAATCTCCCTCTCTCAACAGCCAACCTGGAACAAACAGGGATATTTCCTAAGCCAGGTCTCCTTTTACTGTCCTGCACTTCACACACAGAAAAACAGTTAAAATTATTAACTAGCTTTTGACTTTAATGATAGAAAGACAAGCAGGACTGTTCTGAGAGGGCTTAAATTCATAGAACAGCTCCTTTCTTGGCTTAACTCCATGGTACCTCCCCATCCCCTCTCCCTGAGAGAGTTGTGCCATCTTTTTTGGAGATGGAGCCTTCTTCACCTGGAGTCTTCCCCAAGCCTGGGACCAGGGTAAGGTTAGGGCCAGATTCTCCCAGCTCCTCCCTCTGACACAAACCCAGCCTTCCCCCAAGCTACAGTTTTATATTTAGGCATTCAGGCAAGAAAAATGATTGTGGGGGAAGGCCAAACTGAACAATAATTCCCTGTTCCTGCTACACCCTTGGGTCAGGCTTCTCCAAGGTCCAGGGTGCCCTCTCCTCCTCTTTTCCTTTCATTCCCATTCCTCTCCCAGGTCTTGTCCCCATTCAGAGGGCAGATAAAGTCAATGTCCCCTCTATTGGGTTGTGTTTAGCTGCAAGCTTCCTCTTCCAGCTTTGCAGGAATTTTTGACAGCAAGCAGCTGGTGACAGGCACCTCCTTCTGCTCCTTTCCTGTGTTCAGTCAAAAGGACACTCAGCCTGAAATCCCGGGCAACAAATGGAATAAAACTACTTTAACAGTTCATCTGTGACTCTCCTTTAAGACAGAATCCCATTCCCTTAAACCTGCCCTGGGAAAGCTCCAGTGATGGTGCTGTCCCTGCACATCGGCCATGAGAGGGTGCCAAGAGCCCTGGAAAACCTCGCTGAGCAGCTGCCAAAATCTGGCACTTTCTGCCGAGGATGACTCTGGGGCACTGCTGGGACTGGCATTTGGTAATTCCAGGAAAAATGGAGCCCGAGGAAAATAAATAGACTGCAAGTGTGTTGTTGGTCATACAAGGAGTGCTGCTGCCACTGCAAAATGCTTTGTTTCTTTTAAGAATTAATTAAAAATCTGAGTTTGGAAGTTGCTGTAGAGGGAAAAAAAAAGATATTTGGCACCATCTCAACAGCACAAGTGCACTCACATATGAATCACTCCAGAATGAAGAGACTGTTCTGCTCCTACCACAGCTGAAAAGCTGGATGGCAGAGACAGGGGCTGGCAGGGCTGGGGATGAATCCCCAGCTCCAGGTTTGTCCCACTGGCAGGGGCTGATCCTTCCCTTCCAGGGAAGCACACACCAGCCACCAGAATTGTGAAACTTTCTGATCAATGGTCAGCCCCTCAAAGCAGGACCAAATCTGCATTTTATCTCTGTTCTCCTGCCCCTGCACCGGGGAAAAGGGGAGGGATTCCAGCAGGATTTCCTCAATGCTCCAGGATTTCTGACCCCAGCCTGAACCCAAAAAACACCTTCCACCATCCCAGGTGATTCCAAGCTCTGTCCACCCTGGCCTTGGACACTTCCAGGGATCCAGGGGCAGCCACAGCTCCCCTGGAAAACCTGTGCCAGGGCCCCAGCACCCTCACAGGGAGGAATTTCTTCCCTACAGAATGACCTCAGCCATTCCTGCTGGAATCTCCCACACCCTGACCAGATCCTGTCTGAGGTCTGGTGCCATAGATCAGGACTTGTGCTCCTGGTGAGGCTTTATTTCTTGATTTTCACTTACAACAAACTTATTTTAAAAATCGAGAAATTATGTTTTTCTGGATAACTGGGTGATCCTGCCAACTGTGTTTGCCCTCTACACCACATCTGCTGTTTATTTTGTAACTCTGCAACTTGTACTATGTACTATAAGTGTACATGTTACACTTTTATTACTTCAGAATTATTTGAACTTACTGATATCTAAGCTCTGTTTATTTCTAAAAATACATTTCAGCTCCTCATCTGAAGCATTAATCAATATTTTGGCCAGCTCAGGATGCATTTCTCAATCCTGGTGAGCCGAAATTTGGATTAACACCTGGATAGCAGCTCTCCAGCCCAAACTATCCCAAATTTTGCCCTGACAAAGTGGAGACATTTCTGCCCTGCCAGCCCAGCCCCAGCTGAGGTGTGTGCTCATGCCCAGTCATTGTCCCAGGAGATTACAGCTAAATCCCTGCTAGGATGAATTTCAACTCTGCCTGCTGGATTTGCAGAGATTAACTGCAAAGCACCTTAGCTCTTGCTCTGAGCTGGAGTTGCATGAGTGCAGAGTTTAAAATTCCAAAGGGCCACTGAAACTGGACAACCTGACCACTTAATCACCTTCCACTGCAAACTGACATAAGCCAATTAACTTTATAGGCAAAAAGAGTCTAAGCTGGTGTAAAAAGAGGCTGTGAGAGCTGCTGTCTTCTAAAATCCACATCACCTGCAGCCAGGAAATATCTACAAGTGGTATTTATTTCCTCACTTTAGATATCACATCTCAATTTCCCCTTCTGCCTCTGAGAAAAACAGTAACACAACAAAGTCAGAAATTGAGTTTTTTTCCTACAGGCCTGGAGGATCCAGCATCACCACATTTAACCCTGGTACACAGGGGTTGCTTTTTGGGAGAACTTTCTTTATGAGCACTTTATTTTGATGATTTCAATCCCAGGAGCTTTTAGTCAAAGGGAAGATCTCAGTGGGAACTGGTCTGGGAGCTGTGGAATAACAGCACAAAGAAAAAGGGAGCTACCAAAAGAAAGAAGTGACAAATAAATGCAACAGGTTTGAACACTTGGTTTCCCTGGGTAACTGAGGGGGGAGAAAAGTTAAAGCAGCCAAGGCAGGAACCCAAACTTCCTGGGGGAAAGGGCAGAATTTCTAATAAAATCCCTGTTTGTCCTGCAGCTATAAAACAAAAGCAGGCTCTATTTAACATGCAAGGCACAGCCTGGCACTCAAAGCACCTTCCAGCAACGTGCCTGAGTGTGGCAACTTTGCAGCACTTGGAGAAGTGTTCAGTTAGGAAGGAACCAAGGGCACAGTGAATTTGGGGAACAGAGGTGACAATGTCACTGAATCAGCCTGGTGCTGCTTCTATGACCATACCTAATTTACAGTTTCTGTCATTTTTGACATAAAAGTATTGCACAGCCACAGTTCTGTTGCTCCAACAGGACCTGTGAAGATCTGATTTGTGGAATTAGAGTCACACTCTATTAAGGAAAGCTGGCACACAGACCAAAACTAAGCTGGTAGGCTACACTGGATGCCAACTGGGAATGGCAAACAATCCTAATTTCAGTTTACTTACAGAAATGCAAACTTTAAAATAAGATAAACAACCCTTAATCTCATAACTACAAACTGAGCAGTTGCTACTTAAAAATAAATACTTAGTTGCATATTAACTATTCCAGGTGGAGACAAAATTCAAGCTAATTTTAGTATCCTTTCCTTCTATGTTGTAAAACTAAAGATCATTGGTTGTGGTCCTCAGGTCTGAGCACCATTCAACCAGATCTCACCACCACATGATTTTAAAGCATTCATCCACCATCTCTCAATCCTCAGGACTAGAAATGCACTTTTTTCCAGCAGTTTTCTTAGAATCACTCAGCTTTTCTCAGCATGAGGCCACTGAGTTTTGTCCCCACACCTGGCTGCTGGAATCAGGAGATGTTTGAGTCCCAGCACTTGCACAAACCCACAGTTGCAGGAACAAATTTCCATGTGCTGGTCCCTGTTCTGCAGGGCACTTTCTTACCATGAATGAAGCTGTCCATCCTTCTCTTTGAAGGGCAGGGAACTTCCAGTCACTTCATATTTACTATGAAGAAATAGGATTTTAAGAGACTCAACTACACTGTGGTAACCACCAGGGAACTGATGTTTGCAATTACCCAACAAACCAAGCATCCCTCAAGCACTCCAAAACAAGGCAAACACATCATTTTTTAAACTTTTTTTTTTAAACCAGGGCTTTGCATTTGCTAAAGACATCCTCTGGTTTTAGTCACTTCATTTCTTGAGACCAGCGAGTTTTGCTACTCTTGAGTTTGGCAATGTAGTTCCTGCACTTATTTAGGCCAGAGCTGCTAAAATGTAGCACATATTTGTAATGAAGTTTCCAGTGGCTCTGCCCTCTGTAGCTCACCCCACCGTACCTCTGGTTACTTATGCAGGCTTTACCTGCTGCTCATTTATTAACCCACACATTCTTCCACACATTTCCTTCCTCCACCTCCTGTTTTCCCTGCCTTATCCGAACATTTTCTGATTTTACAGCCAATTCTGTGCCAGCATTTGGAATTCAGGTGGACAAAATGCTCCAAGGCAAATTCCTGCCGGCAAGGGCAGCCCTTGGGACCCGCAGCTGCAGCTCTGGCAGAGAGCTCAGCCCTGCACGTACGTGAGTGACTGCACGATCCAGGGGAGGATCCCAGACATTCCCGGCCCTCCACGCTTCCCAAAACACCTCATCAGACCCCAGCACGGCTCTACCCCAGGCCTCTGCTGCTGGGATGGAGCTGAAGTGTGAATGATGGAGAAGTCGGTGCCTGGAATGCTGCCACATCCCATCAAGCTCCGGGTGCACATCCAAAAACCTGTACAAACTCACATTTCATCCTAGGGAACGACTTTCCCACTCTGCTTATTGACAGTGATCCACAGGGATCCTGTCTGTGTGTGCACTCAGGCAGGAATGCTGCATATTCCAACTCCAACCCCTGCCCAGAACAAATAAATAAACAAACCAGTGCCTGCTGCTTCTCCATCAGGGAAAGCTGCTCTGTTCATCACTTCCAGAGGTGCACACAGCATCCAGGGATGCTGGGCTATGGAATCAAAGTTGAGCAGCTGCCACACATCACAAAAGACAAATTGCAACATGGCTTTAAGAGAATCCAAACCAGTTCTTTGCTTCTTTATACCCTAAAAGGGCAGCAATCCCAAATTATTATTTTTTTTCCTAAGAAGTCAGACATTTACAGGCAATGAGGCACCTGGGAATTTGAAATAAGGTTAAGCAGCACCCTCAGCCCCTCTCTCCTTTGTAACGAGAAAGAATGTTTGCTGCTGCTGAGAAGGGGATAATTTTCATTTGGAAAAGAGTAAATGTAGGGGAAATGCTCCCTTTGCAAACCGAGCTTCAGCACATCACATTCCCTGCTGGGCTTCCCTTGGGCCACCGAGTGACAGGAGCAGGACGAAGGCACGGAGGAGTCCCCCGGCAGTGAGATGGATTCCAGCGCTGTGGAAGGGAACGCTGCTCCCTCCCAACACCTCCCCGCCTGCACGCCGTGCCGCTGGTTTGTGTTTTAGCTGGAAAACCCAACAGCCAGAAGGAAGAAAAATTAGAGCAAAGTCGCGTTTGCTTCCATACCTCCGCCCTGGCCAATGTCCACTCGCTCCCGCAGGCAAGGAGAGGCTGCCGGGGCGGTTTTGCCGCCTGGACAGCGAGCTGTCCCACGCCAGCCCCGCCAGCTCATGTGTCACTCCCCGCGTTATTTCCACGCCGCGGACACGCCGAGTGCCAGCGATTTCCGCCGGAGCTGAGCGGCCGCGCTGCGGGCAGGAGGGCGGGGAGCGCATCCCGGAGCCCCCGGAGCACATCCCAGAGCCTCCGGAGCGCATCCCGGAGCCTCCAGAGTGCATCCCAGAGCCTCCGGAGCGCATCCCGGAGCCTCCAGAGTGCATCCCAGAGCGCATCCCGGAACCCCAGAGCGCATCCCGGAGCCCCAGAGCACATCCCGGAGCGCATCCCGAAGCCCCGGAGCGCATCCCGGAGCCTCCGGAACGCATCCTAGAGCGCACCCCAGAGCCCCCAGAGCGCATCCCGGAGCCCCGGAGCGCACCCCGGAGCTCCGGACCGCATCCCGGCCCGCATCCTGGAGCCTCTGCAGCCCCCAGAGCGCATCCCGGAGCCCATCCCGGAGCCCCAGAGCCCATCCCGGTTCCTACCCCGTTAGCGGCGGCGATGCGGACGATGAGCTGGATGGCGTCTCTCATGTAGAAGCGGCCGTCGCCTCCCACGACGAGCGTGGCGTCCTGGCGCTCGGCGGGCGGCACGGTGGCCAGAATGCTCTGGATGAAGTTCTCGGTGTAGTTGGCATTGCTCTGGAACACCGTCACCCGTTTGCGCAGCCCGCTGGTGCCCGGCTTCTGGTCGCCGTAGGGCTTGGTCTGCACGGTCACGATCCGCACCATGGCCGGCGCCGGGAGAGTTCCGGGAGCCGGGGGGGACCGAGGCCGGCCCGGCCCCGCCGCCGCCACCGCCCCGCGACCGCCCCTTAAAGGCACCGGCCGCGCTCCCTGCCGGGCACGAACCAGCCCAGAGGCGACAGCATCCGTGTGCTCTCCTGTCCTGTCCTGTCCTCTCCTGTCCTGTCCTGTCCTGTCCTTTCCTCCCGATGCTGCCCTGCCGCAGCCCCGAGCATCTCCGTGTCCTGGTGCTCTGCTCGATCCTAGTCAGTGCCATGAAATCATGGCATGGTTTAGGTTTAGGAAAGAGATTTTCAACTCGAACCGCTCCCCTTCAGTGCCAAGGTTACCATTTAACCCAAGTCCCCAAGTTCCACATCCACACGGATTTTAAATCCGTGCAGGGATGGGGACTTCACCACTGCCCTGGGCAGCTGTGCCAGGACTGAACACTTCCCATCAAGTGAAAAAATTTTCATCAAGAAATTTTCTCTGAGATCCAATCTAAACCTTCTCTGGCACAACTTGAAGCCCTTTTTCCTCACCCTGGCCCTGTTCTCTGGGAGCAGAGCCCGACTCCCCCGGCTGTCCCCTCCTATCAGGGAGTTGTGCAGAGCCACAAGGTGCCCCCTGAGCCTCCTTTTCTCCAGGTGACCCCCCCCGAGCTGGCCCAGGTGCTCCAGACCCTGCCTGTCCCTGTTGTCACCAGCAGGATGTCCCCAAAGGCCTTCCAGACAGGCCCTGGCCTCAAGTGACCACCCCAGAGAAGCAGGAGCCCCTCAGAAGCAGGGGCAGGTAAGGTCAGCATTAGCAAAGCCCTGAAAAAGCTGAATTTTGTTATAGCTCTAGTTCTCAAAAGAAAGGTAACATTCCAGAAATTCAAATTACCTGTTACAGCTAATTTCTGTTAAATGTCTCCCCTCAAAGAAAATAAGCTGGTACATGAGTTCAACCTTTAAAAGAGAAGCTGGGATTTTTCTGTCTTGGTGGAACCTGGAAAAAGACTCTGGAGATACAACCAAGATCTCTAATCTCACCTCCTTCAGGGCAGGGAAAGTAGAACCTACCAGGGAGAGTTTGCCTATGTCCCCACTTAAAAAACTGGGTAATTAAACCTTTTCTAGCAGCAGGAGGATCAGAAAATAAATGAGGTTCCCTGTGTGGTGCTCTGCCATGTTTTTTTACCTGCAGCAAACCCAACTCTTTCCACGTGCAGTGATTTCTCAGCTAAGCCCTTCTCTCAGCTTTAACCCTAAAATGCAGAGAGAGTTGCATATGAATTCCTGCCCCATCTAAAAAGGCTGATTTTACAAACAAAAGAAATGTAAATAATGCTCACTTTGTAGTATCTATTCCAAACGGTGTCTCGTTATTTCCCAACTCCTTTTTAGACAAGGAGCTGGGAATTTCTGTTTTACCCACACCTTGCCTGAGGCAGCATTTCCAGAGCTCAGTCAGAGCTAAAAATCACCAAATATTTTTGGGGCCTCAACTTCTTTTAGACAGTTCTGAAAATGGAAACTGTGGTACTTGCTAAGAAAAAAAACATGGAAAACTCAAAGTTTACCAGGAATCCTGCCTGAGTGTGTAAATCAGAGCCCAGCTCTCATTTTGTCACTGACATTTACTTGCCCAGTGTAAGATTACAGCAGAGTAACAGCAGAGAGCAGGAGCTGGGGCAGATAAAAATAACTTTGTAACATTACTTGCTGCCCTCACCTATGAGGTCACACACATTAAATGGCTATTTTAAACTCACTTTTTAAGCATCCAGTGGCCAGGGTCATAATTTTTTTTCCACATTAACAGATATTTAGAGGAACCAGAAAAATATAATAAGCTGAATGTTTTTAGTACCTCAAAGATGAATTTCATTGTTGTTGCAGTCTAAACTTGGCACACTTCAGTCTTCTTATTTCAGCTACCCTGGGAATAATGAATTGCTGTTAACAGTCAAGAGCCCAAGACAAACCTTCGTTTTTCTCAAATGATGTTATTTCCTAATTGCATATAAAAGACAGACTTTATTTTATACAACAGATTATAAAATCAGGCAGAAATTACAGAGCAAGAGTAAGATGAGGATTATCAGCAAATGACACAAAGAAAGGGAAAGAAACAAATCGTTTATCAAATGACAAAATAAAATAAACCTCATCCCTTTATAATTGTCACATCAGAACCACAGGAATGTTTAATTAGGAACCCATTCAACAAAGTTTTCCTCAGTGAAGCAGTTCCAGCCTGTGATGGAATTACAATCCATGGTATAGAAAATAAGAGAATATTTAGGGAAACAATCCTTTCTAAACCACCAATTTTTATTGTGCCTCAGTGTTTTCATGCCCAAATCACCCAGAAATATAAATGTATGCCAACTTTTTGAGAAAGACAAGACTATAAATAGTCTAAAAGCTGCCCAAAGCTAATCCTGGGTGAGTCTGGCTGCTCCCAGCCCTGGCACTGGGAGGTTTAACATACAAGGGAGTGCACACAGCTGTAAATCCACTCTTCCTGCTCATTCAGGGCCATCACATGCTGAGAAACCTGGCACAAGAGAAAGCAGAGGTGAAAAAGAGTTTTCTTCATTGGAGAACTGCTACCCAATGTGCTGTGTAAGCAAAATGTTCAGTATTTGTGTCATTAAATGATGAATATTCATTATCTATACTGACAGATATTCAAAATTACTCTTGAATTTAACAGTAAAATATCCATAAAGACTGAGCCTGCAGTTTATATTGAATGAAGCCTAAATTCAAATTAAAAAGCACCTTACAGGATGAGGCAATGGATATCTAAAGTGTCAGCAGCAATTTAAATAGGCCCCAGCCCTGCCTGTGTCATGGGACTGCTCTGTTTACAACAGGCTTGAATGAATCCACCCTGGAAAGCTGGGAAATATAAAATAGTTGGATGCCTCTGCTTTTGAACACAGAGGGTGTACTTTTAGAAAAATTAAAATGGGGGTTATTCATAAAGAAATGAAAAAAAAAAAAATCTGCATTTTGTAATGTATTTTCCATCACATTCCATCCCTCAAAACCCTCATTTGGAATTGTCACTAAAACCTGCCCAGCCCTGCAGCAGGGCTCAGAAATCAAACTGTCTCATGGTTAACACGATCCCTAAATCAGATTTAACAAAAGTTAACCACCAGCAAATCACAGTGTGCACAAGGACTGCAATACATTTCTTTCCCTTTTCTGATCAGTGCATGCTTGGTCTGTTCTCATAGGTATCAATACGTGAGATTAAAAACTGCTAAGTGAAAAAAAATTAAATATAGCCTTAGAAAAAAGAGTATTAAATGTATTAGTGAATGGTGCAGGTATAGAATGGACAAGTGAAACAGGCCCATGTATGAAAAACTGGATTATGGATTTTTACAGCAAACTGCACAGGAAAACAGGGATACATCAAGTACATGATCAGCTTTGAAATATCCAAAAATTCATCTGATCTGTTGTGGTCAGAAGATGCCACTGCCCACATGGCTCATTACCATGAGAAAAGCCCTACAAAAAAGAAAATATAAAGCTGTCACCTGATTTTTCTCTAAAGTTGGCTAAGCAATAAAAAATCCTTACCATCATGGATTTAGGAGCCACTTCCACAGCAAAAACCATCAGTCCTCTGTTGTTTAGGCAGTTCTTACTCTGCTCATTGTTGACATGAATTATCACTTTGTTTTCAGACTGCAGGTGAAGAAACATGAAGGAACCATTAAGATTTTATTGGTTAAGTGTCTGTTCCTGGTGTAACAAGGGCACACTCCTTGGACTTCCTGTGACCTTGCTGTTTTAGGGATGGAAATGTTTTATGGATCCTCTGAAGAGTAACAGATATTGTTTGAAGAGTAACAGATACACTTTGAGGAGGAACAGTTTCAAATGTACCTTAGCACCACAGTCATGGTCAAAAGAAATTTAATTTGCTTTTTTTTAAAATTAGGCTTAGAATTGAACGACAGTATTTTTTGTTTAGACTTAAATATTTCTTCATTTTTATTTATATTACAATGTTTTACAGTACTTTAAGCTAACAAGCTAAAAATAAAGATGTATTTCTTTCTTTACAAAGTTTTTTAAAGTTAAATAGTTTAATTAAGAACAAACACTTAAATTATTTTTAAACTCGATAACTAATAACTTGTAACTTGCCATGCAGGTTTTTTTATTTAATTACAAAATATCACCTAAATTCACAAAGAAAAAAGTAAAGAAAAAGGATAAAACCTCCACCCTAACACCTTCATATTGTTATATTCTAAAACTTTAAATTTTAAGTTTTCCACTATGTAATATTACACACTTCTATTCAAACTCCATATTTATAACTTTAGTTTTATTATTTAATTTTGGAAGCTTTCTTCACAACTTCAAGTCAAATAAAGTGTTCTCTTGAAGATTAGTGTTTGTTAGCACAGAAAGTTTAAAATTCTCATTTTCCAGGGTTCCAACATTGGCTTTGTTGTATTTTCACAGCTTGTCCAGATCCCCCCATGGAGCTTCCCCAGCATTCCCACCCAGCTTGGTGAGATCTACAAAAACCAAACCCAAGTGACATGAACAGAGTGGGCAGAGATTTGGAGCAGAGAACCTCCAGTTGTCTCAGTGCAGCCCTGCTCTCCTCCTCTGACATATTCCCAAATATATAAATAACTCTGCAATATCCACCCTAAAGGGCGAAGTGCAAAGCCAAATCCAGACTTCCAGGAGCCTCAGCATCCAGTCCTAATTTAGTTCCCCAAATCCCCAACCCCTTGTGCATGGCTGGACATTTAAAAATACATTTCTTGCTGTGATCTTTTAAGATTTAAAGCATCTGAAGTTCAACATCTTACTGTGCTGTGTTTATTTATTCACAGTTCCTGGTATAAAGGAAACTGAGAATATTCATTGTGATCTGTGGAAAAAGGTTTAAAATCTCACCAACCACTTGTACTTGGATTTGCAACTTTCAGCTTGAATTACTAATAAAGCACAGCTGGAAGAATAATCAGGTAAAAATTCATCCTTAACAAACTCCTAAAATTCACTGCTCTTTGACTTCCTAATGGACACTGAAAATATTCTGTAGTGTAAATGCTCTTGCTCCAATTGCATTTCCTGCTGTTAGTGTTTGTTTCCTCATATGATGATGACATGGTGTCAAAATATTGAAAAGCTGGCATGTGAACACAAAAATATTCAGTTTCTATATGGTAGTTAGAGCTGCTTGCCTCATTCTAATAATAATCAGCCCCTTCCAAGAACACTGACCCAGCCTCTTCTGAAGTCACAAGCAGCACATCAGGCAGTGATTTTTTTTTAATGGAACAGACATCAAAATCTGCTTTTAGGAAAAGCAATTCTCCAATATGACCCAAGGAAGGAGGAGGAACAATACCAGTCATTAACACCAAGTACAATATGGCAGTTTCAGGCCTTACCTTATTTTCAATCACAGAGGTGACTCTGCTGCCTGAGCTGTAGGTGTAGATGAAGATGTTGTCAGAGCCATCCAGAACTTTGTGCTCTCCTTTATTCAGCACTGACCTGCAGACAGCCCTGCTGAGCTGGGAGCCCCCTGCCTCCAGAGAAATGGCTTTAATCCTGGGTTTGCACCTCTCTGCACAAATGTCAATGACAAAGGGACAGGCCTGCAGTGAAGAAAATGAGTTTTAGCATCACTCCAGCTGTAGTTTTCCCCCCCTCAGATTTTCACCCACAGCTCCTAAGTATTTTCATATTTGAACTAGAATGACCCAGACATAAACATTTCCCAGAATATTAAATATTGTGAACTGTGAGCTGTGGCAATCTTTTATACCAAATGAAAGCCCAGGATAACTGGCCTTTTTCATGCCATTCCCAGCACAGCTGACATAGTTCAACACAGCAAACCCTTCCTTGGACAGCAAAATGTGCAAGAATTCAGATGAAATTCGAATTTATTCTAGGGTCTGAAATAAACCTTTCACACTGTGGCTGTTTGTGCCACTCCACACAGATTTAACACCTCTGCAAGGTTGCACTGAGCACTCTGGGAGTATCTTGGCTACATTTTACTCCTGGTGTAACAACCAGGGGTTTGTATTTTCTTCGATTCAGTCACAGCACCTCAATTCTTCTCTAAAGGCTGTGGGAATCCACCAGGATTTCTCAAGTTCTGTCTCAGTATTCCCAAAACATCCATCTTAAATTATTTGAAATCCAAGAATTAAAAGAGTTAAGTGAGAGACACGAGTTAACAGCTGGAGATTTTTAATTAATTACTGAAGCATTTGAGAGCTGTGCTGTCCTTTAGAAAGCAAAGGCTGGAGCCAGAACCCACAACTGGAACAAGGCACAAAAACCTTCCTGAAATTCCTAACTGGAGAAAAAAAAACCTCCCCAAAATGCTCTTCCTTGGAGGAGGGCTCTCTCTTGTGGCTGAAATGCAGAAAAACAGCCCTGCACAAATCAGAGGAAAAGGAGCTCCTTAAATCCCTCAGCACCATCCCAAAATTTTCACTGATATATCTATCTCATACTATTTTCAGGTCTTATTCAATATATATTTTATATACTGACTACATTGACCTGTTGAACAAAGTTAAATCATATTATCAGACTGTGATCCTAAAAATCTACTTCTCCTGGGAATTAAATGATTTAATTATCTGTATATTTATTTAATGCTCCAATTTTTCATCATTTCTTCTCTTCATAAAAGAGATTCTCTTTTTTATAAAGAATTATTAACATCAGAAATATATAATATGTATTTCAGAATATAAAAATAAATAATTTTTAAAATCTGCAAGTGCACAGAAACACGAGAGAAATAATACCTGGTCCTGCAAAGTAAACAATGTGTGACCCAAACCCAAACATTTTAATGAAGTATCAAAATTTTACATTGTTGTGAAAGGCAACAATAACAGAAATAGTTATGTCTGGAAACTAGGAATTCTGAATGATGTGGGAAAAAAATTATCTTTATCCACTTCTATTGTGATTTGGGCCACAAAATTGACTTTTTAAAGGAGAAAAAGTCCTGTTTTTTCTAAATTTGCTGACAGGTCACAGTTTACCATATTTATCTTCCTATCACTCCCCACCAACAGAGTGCAGGGATTCTTTTAAGACATACAACCCAAAATTCTTTCCTCTATAACCCCAGGCTTTCTCTAAAGCAAAGAAAACTTTTCTTTTTTCAAAATTCCAAGTGCTGTGCTAAGAATCAGGGCAGTGGCAGTGGCAGTGAAGCCCTGGCTGGTGGCAGTGGGTCCTGCCCTCCTGCAATCACTTTGTGGCAGACACAAAGATGCAGCAGTTCAATGTGCAGGGATTTTTGCTCTGTGGATCTCCCACCTCTGTCATTTCTAAAGCTTTGTTGTAGCCCAGGGACAGCAAAGTGACCCAAAGGTCCCAAGGATCCCCATCCTGGTCGTTGGCTTCCATGAGATTCAAATCCAGAAATCCTTGTCTTGTTAGTTCATTCTTCTTCATCTCAAAATTTTCTGTTTCAAAGGAATAAAAGTAGCACTTAAAATAAATTTTAAAAAAATCTGTTCTCTCTGCAAACACCTTTATCCTTCCAAAGCCAAAATCTCCCTCCTATTAACAAGGTTGGAAAGATGGAGCCAACTTAGAGCTTTGGGATCTCCAAGATTATTTGGGAAAGAATGTCCTTGAGCAGCCATGAGCTTAGCAGAGCTCCCCTGTGGATTTGGGATAATACCTACAAACAGCTGGCTCCTTGGATAACCCCAAAAAAGAGGCAGATTTCAAAACAAAAAGAGTTCATATTGACTTTTTTTTTTCCTAGAAGTTTGTGGTTGAGCTTTGCAGAATGGGATATTTTAGGAATGGGAAATGAATGACAGCTGGAGGCAGCACCTTTAAATGCTTCAGGTCTTTGAAAGAGCAATGATTTACTTAGTTCCTAAAAAGCAATAAAATTCCAGTAATCCTAACACCCCTCTCTAGAGAGAATATCATAGATCCACCAGTCTAATGTCAGCAAACACATAATTGAAATGTCCTCGTGTCAGGGACTTTTAAAAATGGTTTTCTCATCTTCATAACAATGCTAAATCTTTACTATATATTATTAAAAAGGGATTACCAATTTAATAAATCTATCCAAGGGTACAGATGCTGTAATAAATGGCTTGAACTTTGGTGTCAAGATTGATGATATTCGTGTGAACCCTCCCACTGATTGATGACCTGGTGAAACATTGCCCAGCTTCTCCTCTTTGCTCTCTTATTTATTCACACATTTCCACCCCTCCTACCTGCATCACCCTGACAAAGCCATCAAGTGTGGAAAAGCACATCCAGGGATGAAACACAGGAGAAATTCAGTTCTAGAAATGTATTTTTGTAGGAGTTTTCCATCAGTTAGGAAAAATTCTGATACCTCAGAGTGTTTTGGGTGGAGATAATTAATAGGGCTTGCCAGAGTTAAAGTATTTTGGCCAATGTGCCACAGCCTCCAAAGGAATTATGTAAAACATGACCTGGATGTTATAAAAGGAGATACAGGCAATCCACAGAAACTCTGGATGCCAATTTACAGCATCAGATCCACACTAATTAAATGTCCCTCTCCACACTTTGTGGGATAAAAAAGCAGCACCAGCCCAATCTGCACAAAGGAGATGGATCAAATAAATACCTGTGACAGTTTCCTTCCCCATATGATCCAGGATTACAAACCCTGTGAGTTTTGGCAGCTACAAAACAATCAGGAAAGGGAAGAATTTTCTCAGCAGAAGGTCAGTGGCACACACAGCAGAATGAAGCAAAGCAAAGGACAGGAGACTGGAATAAAAGAAGAAAGGAGGAAGAGAAAAATATCTACACATGATCTTAGAATAAATACAGAACACCCAGTTCTATCCAGTTTGGAAGTTAATTGATAGCTTTAATTAGCTGTAGCACAGTAATGAACTTACCCTTACACACAGCCCAGGCTTCCTGATCACACTTCTCCCCACTAGTCCTCAGCTCAAAGAAATTGTATTCCTCCAGACTCAGGAGGCCATTCCCATCCAAATCAATTGTTTCAAATATATCCAACAAAGCAGCTCTGAGGGAGAAAAAGGCAAATTATTTCCAAAGGCTTCCATTTCCTTTTACTGTCTCATCATATTGCCAAGAACTGATCAGTCTGTTTGAGATTATTCTGTACAAAACAGTACTTTGGGAACATCCAGATTTAAAAAGCCACATTTTAGCTGGAAAAGAGATTTTTATTCCCATGTTTGGGAATAAAACTCACCGGAATTCTTTGGTGAGAGCCAGCTCTCCATCTTCATCCCTCCACACCAGTTTGGCTTCTCCAGAAATTTGGGTTTTTACCTTCCTCAACCTGCAGCCACTTGTGAAAGGGAGCAGCCAGTAAACCCCAGCTCCAAGCTCCCCTCTCCAGCCAAACATCTGCTCTTCAAGGAAGACAGAAAAGTTTGTAAGAACTTCTCAAATGATGCCTTTCTTTGCTGCCAGTAATATTCAGACAAAAGTGATTAATTACTTGGAAACATTGGGAATTCTGGGTTCTCTCCTTTAAAAAATTGGCTGTGTGATGCCACTTTAAAGATAAAAAATAGTGAATCTCTTAGAATAAAAGTTAGAAAGAGGGAAAGGAAAAGGAAAAGGGAAAGGGAAAGGAAAAGGAAAAGGAAAAGGAAAAGGAAAAGGAAAAGGAAAAGGAAAAGGAAAAGGAAAAGGAAAAGGAAAAGGAAAAGGAAAAGGAAAAGGAAAAGGAAGTTAGACAGGAGAGAGATGAGGGAAGAAAGTGAAAATAAGTTCATGCTCTCTTATTTCTGCCACAGGAAAAGAATATTCTGTGCACTGTGAAGTTCAAATGGCAAGGAGAAAGAAAATTAAAGGAAATTTAAACAAATTTTGCCTTGGATATTTTGAAGATGCAGAAATACAACTGAGTTTTTACAGAGTAGCTGCAAATATACCCAGAAACTCAGCAGTTCTGGGTACAGCTGGAATTCTTCCCAAACACATGGAACTGCAGCATTAACACACACACACTAAAAAATAACAATTAAAATAGGAATACACCAAAAATCTCTAACCTCTTTGTCTTGGAGTTCAGTAAAGCTCACAAGTTGCAGATTCTCTTGGGTTTCATTTTCCTTCAGAATAAACAAAGCTGTATCCACTGACAACCAGTGACAAGATTTTCCTAAAAAGAAAAATATCCCCCAAAAAATGCTTAATAATGGCCCAAAATTGTTTTTCTTTGCATCTCAAAACAAATATTCCCATGGTATTTATTGATCTCTGCTGATGAAAAATGGAATAAAAAAATCCATGCTATGCTATTGAGATTTTCTTCTTGTTTAGGCCAAGCAGGTAAATTATTCTTTGTGATTGTCTTACAAATAATTAATAATTTTATCATTAAGAATTATTGATAAAATAGTTCTATCATTAAGGGTCAAGATAATCAAGGAATGGTTACACATCACACAAATTAAAAAAAAAAAAAAAAAAAAAAGCCAGCCAAGATGACTTTAAAACAATTTTGGGTTCTTAAGGCTCCTATTTTATGGGATTAAAAAGGGAATATTCTACTTGGGGGGGGGGAAAAAATCATTTCAATGCAACAAATGGAGATGGTAAATCTCCAAGCCACCACCTCTTTTGAAGAAGAAAATGAAATAGAAACACACTGACCTTCTGCCTGGGGAATGGGGAAAGGTCTGATGGTGACACAAAGTGCAGATCTCTGGGCTAAGTGCAGCCTGTACTTGTGACTGATGATTTCCCCATCCTCCTCCAGGTAGAAGCAGCCTCTGCTTTGTGCACGTTGCCATTCCTGGAAACCAAGCAAATATTCAGTTTTTTCTTCATTTTGGATAAAAAGTTCATTCTCTGAATTATTTCATAAACCCTGCATAAAACACACCATGAGATATAGCATCAATACACTTTTACTTTTTAAAAAATCCCAAATAGTCCTTTTTGTAGATAATTTTTGCAAAGTAATGTTGCTTCACTTGTGAAAAAGATTACCCCAATGCTCCTCGAGTTGAAAATTAAATTGGAACTGCCACAAAGATTCTGCTAATTATATTTACAAACAGCTGACAGCATGGAGTAATTTAAATACAAATATTATTCACTTTACAACTCCCTTTCTGCTGTTCTTTGGTAGTTTGGAATATTTTTTTTTTTTAATTAGGATTTTGCTAAAGAAGTTGTAAAAGGCTTTCAAAGTAAATTGGCTGTGGAAAAGACAAAGATAAATTAAGTTATTTAAAATAAAGTGGGATGTCCAATCCTGCAAGGCAATGCTCCCCTCCTATAATTTCTCATAATCTTTTCATTGTGGGCACAACCTGCTGGAGAAGTTTTTAGGGATAATCCTTATGGAAGTGCAGCTATTTCTGGACCATGGAGCCAGAGATCAGCCCCCTGAGCAACTTTTATGGAGCAAAATAAACCTAATTAACAAATCCATCCATTAATTTTATACTCAGCTTTATCCATGAAAGCAGATTTGTAGTGACAGGACGAGGAAAAAGGGGGCCAATCATTAAAAACAATTAGGAAAAAAGTGATCAGAGACAAAATATTCCTGGGATTTATTGGTGAGGGTTGAATATGGAGCAACAGCTGGGGTTGTGTCAGTCAAAAAATGGATAATGGGAGCTGGGATTAACAGAAATCAGTGACAGAATTCCAACATGGACTTCAGCCCCTTGGATCATTTCCACTGCTATTCCTAAACTGTTTATTCCAACATTTCCATGACTCCTGACTTCAGCTAAAAGGAAATTTCAAAAATGGATTTTTTTTTTCTTAAAACACCTGAAATAAGTGGTTGTTTGCTCCCAGCTTGATACCTGCCAAAACCGTTGGACAAAAACTTTTTCCTTTCATTTTAGGAAATCAAATCCTGTTATTCTGGCAGAGAGCATAAGGTGGTGCTAGAAATCCTAAATTATCAAATTCCAAACAGAAATGGAAAATTGGGAAGCTAAAAGTGGATTTTCTGATTGGGTTTTCCTCTGTCACTTCAAAGCAGAACAGAAGTTGTTAAATAATAGCTGAAGTGGGAAATGTTTGTGTTAGAAATGTTAATTGAAAGAAATGTTAGGCAGTACCTGCTGCTGGTCACTGCTACTGAAATTTAAGTTAATATTGAAAATATTCACACTTTGATGCATAATTCCTAATAAAAAGCAATGATTGAGAGGAATTTGCTAAGGGTTTTTAATTTTAGACATTTCATCATGTTTTGCCTTTCACTGTTTTCCTCTGTCAGAAATGTAAAATTGGTGTTGCTCCAACATCCTGAGGACAATATTTTCTTACTTATACAAAAAGACAGGTGGACAGCAAAAAATAAAATAAAATTCTTGAATATAAGATGAATAAAAAGAATTTTTGGGTGGTGGATTCTGATTCACACCACAAATAAATCCCTGGATATTTATTCATTGATTCTGGCAGAGCTTGCATTGTGCAAAATGAAATTAAAAAAAAAAAAAATTAATAGTTTTACTTACTTACACTTTTCCATGTTTATTGATTAAGTTTTTGGATGATGCCAAGCAATATTAATCGATTTTTTTTGTTTTTAAATCAGTTTTTACTGGCTTGTAGAAAGAAAAAAGAATCCAATCTTGGGGAAGTGTGTACTGATTTTATACACCCCACATGATGTTTGAACAAGGTGAGATTGCAGGTTAAATTGCATGGAGGTCCAGCTACCTAAACAGACTGCACAAAATCCCTGGGAGATGATGCTTTGAAATTTTAATATAGAACAAATGTCACTGTACAGCAATGGGGAAGATAGAAAGGACTTCAGAGTTCAATAACAAATCCAGAGTTGTTATTTGAAACAAAAATGCAGCTCCTGAGGACAATCACTTCAGTTTTCCAGCAGCAGTTACATTGTGTGGTCAGAGCCATTTTTTCCCTTTTATACAGGAGTCTCCAGGTGCACATTTTTAATGTATCCCAGCAGTTCCCAGTTAATGTTTTATATTTCTACAGCTATTATTTTCTGTTGAAAGAAAACTAGTAAAGGTTCAGTCAAGAAAGGGAAAACAAAGGGAAAAAGATCAATATTAACACTCTACAAATATTGACTTAGCAAAGTGACTTTGTTGTCTCTCTCCCCCAGGAATTTATATTGAATGAGTGATTTATTTAAAAGAAAATACTGATAGGACATATTAGTCTAACTAAAAATCAATATTTTCAGGTTACAGCATCTATTTACCAAGCAATGCCCAAGAAACTGAATATGCTCACAAATCTGTTATTTATTTCCAATTACCTTTCATGCAAAGGTTTATGATACACAATCTTTCAGACTACTTAAGCATTTAAAGTTCTCACCAACCTAATAAATTATTCAATTTTAAATTTCTCAGGAAGTCATTAACTGTTTTCTCCAACAGTAGTTTCATTTATAAAAAACACATTTTGTTCTATTAAACATTCACACCTGAAAAATTATTTCCAATAACTTGTTGTCAGCAAAACCAACAGTATATAAAAATGTTAATAATAATACATATCAAGAAAGCTCTCAGTAGTTTATAGCTGCCCTTGACAAACTGTTAATAAAACATAAGACACCATTTTTCTCTGATTTTTAGCTTCTTTAAAATGCAATAACACAGGTGCCTAGAGGAAAACCCCATCATTTCAGGGTGATACCTTCATTGTGTCAGGCTCAACAATCAGCTTTGTGCTCCTGCTGCTGCTGGCACCCACAGTGACAGTGGTGGAGGTGGAAGCTTTGCTGCTTTGAGCTGATGAAGGTCTTGAAGGAGTTCTGCTGTCAGCTATGAACAGAGATATTTAATTACAATTACATTATTTCAACCCTGTCCTAGTGCTGTTTATCATAAACCTTGCATTTAGAAGCACAAAGAAAACTGGGTGATAAGAACTCGATCAGAGAACTTCCCTTCATCAATGTTGTGTCTTTTTTTTTTTTTTTTGCATCTCTTTGATTTGCAGCAAATTGCAACAGCACAAACTACATCCCAAAATTTCATACTTGGTGCCTCTGCAGTCTGCTCCCTGTGGAGTTTTTTCCAGTTTGGGAAGGTTTGGAAGTATCTTTGTAACTTCAGGAAGGATATTAAACTGTCCACAACTTATTAATTGTGCTTGAAAAGCAGCTTCAATAATTGAACCAAGCACACAGCTTATTGAGAAATGTTTAGGGTTTAATTTCTGCTCTAGGAAGGAAATATATAATTTGCCTGTATTGCAACACACCTGAGCATTCATTTTCTCTCTTCCCTCTGGACTGTGTCACATGAAAAATCAACAAAATCCACCTTTAGGAACTGGAAAGTTTCAAAGATGCAGCCATTTGAAATTGCCACAAATTATATTCATCAATAAAATTTTCACTAATCTGAGAAAAATTAAACAAAAACTCAACTGCTCATTGAGCCAGAGCTTCATCTCCACCAGAAAGAAAACATAAAACATAAGAACTATAAATAAACTATAAATACCTTTAGGCAGTTTGTGATCAGTTTTCCTGGGGACCCTTGGGGATGGTTTTGACAGTGAGATCCCTTCAGAGAAATTTTCCCTTTGATTCCCAAAGTGCTGCTGCCTCAGTCTGGGATCAGTTTCCAGCCTGTCCCTTGCAGCTTTGCAGCACTGCTCACTGGTGGTCAGGTACAGCTCACAGAACTGGAGATAAAAAAAACAATATTGCATTTATCAAGTTACATTCCTCAAAAGGTTTTAAGGAGTAAAATGTAGCATTAGGAAGGAAAGCACAGCTCAGCAGATGGAATGCATTTCCTCTTCAAGCCCAATATAATTTTAATTTTTATTAATCAGAACAACTACTCAAGTATCACAGTAAAATGCAGCCATGATTCAACAAGGAGGTTCAAATATTGAACAAAAATTAAGTGTGACTTTCAACTCTTCCTTTCTAGATATTGGAAGACTGATTTTTAACATAGCATTCTTACCAGTTTTCCTCCTATGAAACCATATTTATGTACAAATCTTCCTGGGCTGTTTATTCAGTCCAAAATTTAGAATCCAGGGGTAAGGTCATCACTAATGCTCATCTTGTCAAAACACAAGAACAAATATCACTCCTGGCCATACCTTGTTGTAGTCAAGTTTGCCACTGCAGTTAAAATCAGCTTGGTTAGTAATGCTGGCCACTTCCTCCCAGGTCATTTTGTCACCTCTCTGCAAGAAAAAAACAGCTCAGTTTGGGCTCCTAATCAAGAATTCTGTTCACCTACAGCACCAATTTTATAAACAGAGGAAGAGTCTTCTAATATTCTTTCAGAGAATCTTATCTTGCAATAGATTGCAACAGATTTTCGATTTTAATCATGAAAACAGAGGTCAAAAACATTAAAAATGATGTCTTTACAATGCTGCTAAATATCAAAGAGATCTATTGTACCAGTTTATGTAATTCTGTGGTGTCTTCTGGAAACCCACCATGAAAATCTTCCATAAAATGGGGAGTCCCAGATCTCAGTACCATCTAATTTCCAAAATCTCCACTAATTAAAGATGGATAATTAAGTTTCTAGTGGTACTTACTGTTGTAAGAATTTTACAAAGTTCATCATGTGAAATATATCCAGACTTATCTGTGTCTATTTTTCCAAATGCTTGCAGCAGTTCATTTTTTGTAGCTGGCTTTTCTTTTTTTAAAATAGCACAAAAATCATCAAAATTCAGTGAAGTTGTTTGTGAAGTCCAGTATTTGTTAATGGTCTTCTGAGATGGATTTCTTCCAGCCTGTTGAAGTACTGAACAATAAAACATAATATTAAATATATATTCCAGCTGTTAGAAAAGGAGTTTTCTCCAAATATCCTTGAGTCACTTTCCATGTTTGGATTTTTTTAAAGTCAAATCACTCCAAAAGTGGGTCTGAAGGACAGTTTTGGTTATGATCTTAATCAAAATATCCATGAACTTAAAGACAGTCTCAAGTGTAAAATTCAGCCTATATCCAGTGTTTTAAAATCAAGAATATATTATTTTTCAATCTGCACATTATTAAATCCTATTTCTACTTAGACCAACATCATCTTTGCACTTCCTTTGGCAAGAACTGAGATCTAGAGTAGAATTTATTTGAGACAATATTTTATGTCACTGCTGTACATTTCAATGTATAAATTCAAATTACACAACATGAATTTTAAAGGAAAAATGATACCACCAGGCAGCCAATGCCACACATGCAGCCAGTGCCATGGGTGTTACACCTGGCATTCTCCAAAATTAATTTCCTGCATCTATTTGCCTCTTCAAGGTCTTTACTGAAAACATCTTTTTGGTTATCAGTGTGATGAAGGTATTACATTAAATGGAAATTAAATTGAAATGCACAGGCTATCTGAAATGAAAGGGCTTTAATATCTTCCCAAATAATCTTTTAGGGAAGCACAGGAGATCCTTCATCTCTACCTGGGCTGGCATTTGGTTTTGAGCCAGCTGAGCAGAGCCCAGGCCTGTGCTGGGAGCATCTGTGAAATGAGGTGGTGGCACGGTGACAATGCTCAGTGGGACCCGTGTCACCAGCAAACCAAACAAACAAACAAACAAACAAACAACCAAACCAGGCACCTCTGCTGTTAATCCCTGCCTCAGTGCCAAGCCCTAAATAAAGATTTGTGCCCTGCCACCTCTGCTGGAGGGACTCACATCTTTATGTGAGGCACGCCTGGTTTGGGGATCTCAGTGTCAAGGGCAGCCAGGGAAGGAAGGGCACTGACTCTGTGGGTTGGTCTCCATGGATAGAAGAGATCCCTGGAATGTCAGGGCAGCACATTATTATATTTGACAGATATCCTTCAAATATGTAATCCTTAATTTTGTATCTCCGGGGAGATCAGCACTTGCCATTCCCTTCATGCTTCCCAATTTGTATTTGTGAGTTCAATCAGACTGCACCTTTTATTTATATTTCTTTATGGTGTGGTTATGCTAAATCCCTTCAGTAATATTACAACAGACAGCAAATGAAGCTGCCATTTGGGGATAAGCAAAACTACAAATAAAATTTCACAGGGCCAATCTCTCAGTGAGCACTTCAGTTTGGAATATCAGCCAAACTTCATGAAGCAAGAAATGCTTAAACATTGGCACCACTCGTTCGAGAAATGCCAAAATTGACTTAAGATGAAATACAAGTCTTTAACTCTCAATGATTACAAATTCTAAAATGAATTTTTAAATATCTTTCAAAGGATTGAGAATCTAAACAACTAACTGCCCTCTCTAAGTTGACCTTGAAAGCAAAAAGCCCAAACACTTGCTGTGTAGCCAAGTGGCATATGGATAGAGCTGAAAGCCAAAGCATTTATTAGAGAGATGACATTTGTTCTCACCACCCCCCTGTTAAAATCCAGATTATCCCAAACTATCATTAGGATGTCATAAAGGCCCTTTTATTGCAGCTGGGAAAGCCTGGAGAGCACCAAGTCACAAGCTGGAGGAATATGCTTGTCAATGGGTAGAATTTCATGTTCTAGTGTAGGGAAAGAAGCTACAATCAGTGCACTCAGCTTTTACAGTGCTGGTTTCCATGAAAAACGTTTCAAAAAAGAACAAAAATGCTCTAAGGAAAACAAAAAATCACCACCCAAACAGAGCACACAATCCTACAACTCTTGAGAAACTGCAAAGTTGGAATTGTATTTGCTTGAGAAATTTTATCTGGTGTAGTGAAACCTCCTTCAAAACTGGGTTATTTATTTATTTACTCAGTCTTACCTTACTCTGTCCTTACCTTGCCTGGTCACTAAGATATATTATTAAGAAACCAACTTCCATTTTTCAGGTAAATTTTTCTCACTCCCCTTTGAAACTCCTGAAGTTTTCAAAACAAAGCTTTCAGTTTCTACCAACAGCCTTATTTAGTGCAGCCGAAGCAGTCACAGATTTTTTTTTCTGTTGTACTGCTGACAACACCACCACCACTTATACACAAATATAGTGTGGGAAAAAAAAAAGAAAACTTTAGATTCCAGTCTGTGAAAGTGTAATTCAGGAGGAGTTGAGATAAGTAGTAAGAATTCTTATGGAACACCAGTTATGGTGTTCACTCTAAACTGAACTGAGATCTTTCCTACTGGTGATTTAAAAATAAAATAATCTACAATAAAATGCCTCTGTCTGGCATTCCCACTTCCAGCAGACATCCCAAACTACTCTCAATTCCTTAAACCACTTGCTGAGTTTATGCACAGGGATGCTCCCACTGCAATCACCCCATGTAAAAGTTAGAGGAGGGAAAAAGATCCAATCATTACCTAAACTGAGTTGTTCTTTTGATTTAATGTTTTCTAAGCTGCTTTTTAAGACAGTCAGATATGCTGCTCTGCAGTTCATGTAAAAAATGGCTTCTTCTGCATGCTGGGACTTCTTCCCTTGGGAATTTTCTGAGTGTGTGGCTTTCTGATGCCCAGGAGTGCTGGCCATCCTGTGAGGGATGAAATTGCAGTTAGAATTTGTAACTGTCTTAACAATACCTCTGTTTGTCCTCTGAAACACAGACTAGCTCCAATTATCCAAACATCCAGAAATACCCTTTCTTTTCTCTAAATCTGGGATGGGAATAATTATCTACACTAGTAGGTAAGCTACATGAGATCCACAAGCAGGAAGAGTTTGAGCTCGACTTATTATTCACAGTTTATCCTTCATTGGCAGTAAAAAGTTTAATTTCACTGTATTTTATATAGTTGCAGATATTTGATATTACAAGTATCATAAAAATATTATGTAGTCTTGATTCTTGAAAGCACAGAAAGATATTTTCATGTTGCCATCCACGTTTTCTCTTTTTACTCTCACAACAAAACATATGGATAATAATAACATTGGTCAAAATTGGAACCTTTAATCTCAAAAACGCCAGGTTAAGCTCAGAATTCTATTTCTTAGAGTTACCTAAACACAAGTAATAGAAATAAATGTGCATAAAACTTCAAAAGTAAGTTTGAGCAGCTCAGGCCTTCTAAGTCCAAGGCCCATAAAATTGCAAATGAATGGAAAAAAACATAAATACATTTTTCTCAATTATCAAAACAACTCAAAGGAGTAAATAGTGCTGTTTGCTCAGCAATGGTCAGCAAACTCTGAGAGCAGCTTTCTGCTTCCACAAGGGGAGATGAAGGTTTTTAGAAGGCCATCACAGAGGGACACTAAATCCTGTTGTTCTGTTGCTTTAACAGCCTCTTGTATTATTTAACCCAACGTTGACTTCAGGAAATATATTCCAGTATAATAAATGGAATATCTCAAATTCAGCAACAAGACAACGCCGTCCCAGGGTCCCCTTCAGGACTCATTGGATTTTTACTCAGGAGGCTTCAATCACTGGCACCTTGTTGAGTTAGACAGGTCTTTTACACTTGGGAAAGGCAGATAATGATTGCTTATCAAGGATGAAGTACCCAATTTGTAACACCCTGACACTTTAATATTACACAGGCACCAGAAGGACCCCACAGGGACCCCCTGGCACAGCCTGGCTCCTGCAAACGGGTGTCACTATAATTAAACACCAGAATGGAACTGGGGGGAAAGGCAAGGAGGAGAGGAAGAATAAATGTTAATTTTCCAGTTTAGAAAATGTGAACTCCTGTTTGTACTCCTTGGGCTTCCCATTACTGAGAGATTTCTTATGTGGGCCAGGAAGTGCTGCCAATCCATGGCTGGGAAATCCAGTGAGCAATGGCTTAGTGACAGCACTGCCAGCAGCCCCCTGGCTTATTTTTACTGGATAAATGACACTTTAGAAAAATAGACAGAGGGGAGCAATCCAGCCCAGGCTTCCAAATAGGGAGAGAGTAGCTTTAGATTAGAGATTGGGCAGGAATTGTTCCCTGGGAGGGTGGGCAGGGCTGGCACAGGGTGCCCAGAGCAGCTGAGGCTGCCCCTGGATCCCTGAAAGTGCCCAAGGCCAGGCTGGACAGGGCTGGGAGCAGCCTGGGACAGTGGAAGGTGCCCATGGGAGGAACTGGATGAGTTTTAAGGTCCCTTCTAACTCAAACCAGTGTTGTATTCTCAGCCCAGAGCACGGCGTGCCATGTCCAGTCATTCCTTGGACACCTCCAGGGATGGGGACTCCACCCCTCTCTAGCAGCCCCTTCCAATGTATAATCCCATTTTCTGTGAAGAAATTCCTCCTGATGCCCAAAGCCAGACCCTCCATGGCAACACCGACCTTCATGTCCGGACATCCACAAGGAGCCCGCATTGCACAGGGCAGCTCTGCCCTACTCCGGCCTCATCCACCTGGAACGAGGAAACTTTTCCCGCATGGATCTCATCACCTCCCTCCCTAATGGGCACAGGGGGCTTCAAGGGATAAATTTGCCACCCACCGTTAAAAATAAATAAATAAAAAAAAATACAATCCCCTTCCCTCAGCCCTGAGGGGAACAGCCCTCTCTGGCGATCCCTGAGGGACTCCTGAGGCGCCTTTGGCCGCCTCGAACAGCACCGGCCCCGGCCCGGCTCCTACCGCGCACAGCGGGACCCGGCGAGCCCACAGCGACACCGGTCCCGGTCTGGGTCCCGGTCCCGGGGGTCTCGGTGTCGGGGATCCCGGTCTCGGGGGTCTCAGTGTCGGGGATCCCGGTCTCGGGGGTCCCGGTCTCAGTCCCAGAGGTCTCGATCACGGTCTCGAGGGTCAAGGTCTCGGTCTCGGGGATCCCGGTCTCGATCCCGGTCTCGAGGGTCTCGGTCTCCGTGGTCCCGGTCTCGGTGCCGGGGTTCCGGTCTCGGCCCCGCCCCGGCCCGGCCCGCCCTGCCCTCGGCGCCGTTTCCAGCCGGCGGCGTTTGGCGGGCGCACGGCGGGAGCTCCGAAGGGGAGGCGGCGGGAACGGCTCCGGGATGTCGTAGGTGTCTGGGGAGCGGGGCAGCGCTGCTCTCCCTCTCCTTTCTTCTCCTTTCTTCTCCTTTCTTCTCCCTTCTCCGTGCGCCCTCTCTCCCCTTCTTCTTCTCCCTCCTCTCCCTTCCCCTGTTCTCTTCCCTCTCTCCTCTCCCTCACGGGCTCCGCAGGACGCCGTAAGGGCAGCGCGGCTCCCGGCGGGCTGCGGCTCCCGAGCGCTTTCCGTGAGGGGAAAAGTGCGCTCGGAGTGGGCCCGGGGAGGGGAGGAGCGGCCGTGAGGGGCGGGATTTGTTTCCAAATGGAAACAGACCGGGAAATGCTGGCGGTGGTGGCTCCCTGCGGGCGGGGATGGCTGCGCGGTGATGCTGTGGGTGAAACCCTCGCTATTCTGCTTTTCTGAGGGGTCGGGGGCGGCTCTGCTCAGTGACAGGACGAGAAGCAATGGCCGTACACTAAAACACAACGAGTTCCATCAAGAATCTTGTACACTGAGGGAACAGAGCTCTGGAGCAGCTGCTGGAGCCTGGAGACATTCCAAAGGCTGTGTCACCTGCTCAGGGTGGCCCTGCCTTACCAAGGGGGGTTGGACTGGATGATCTCCAGAGATCCTTTCCAGTCCCAGTTATCCTAATTCTATATCTCTACACACCATGGATAACACCCGTGAGTGTGTGGGAGAGGGGCAAGAAGAAGAATCACAAAATGGTTCAGCTTGGAAGCGACCACAGTGCATCATCCCCTGCACATGGCACAGGCCGGCATCCAGGCAGGTCTGGAATATCTCCAGTGAAGGACACTCCACACTCTGGACAATCAATTCCAGTGCTCAGTCACTGCACAGGAAAGAAGCTTTTTCCTCATATCTAAGTGGTACCTCCTGGGCATCATTTTCTGCCCATTGCATCTTGTCCCATGGCTGGGCATCACCAGGCAAAGCCTGCTCCATCCTCTGACCCCTCCCTTGGCCACCACTAAAAGGATTGGCAAAAAAAGCAGGTTTTGATATGAATTTGTGAAAGTGTGGCTTCAGTAGAGTTTGATGGCAAGATTCACTCTGGTGCTTGCTGCACAGATAGGGCATACACAGGAAAATGGGATTAGAATGAATTTGAAATGATTTACACAGAGCAGGGATGCAAAAGGGTCACAGGGACAAGGATATGGATACAAAGATACAGGTGCAAAAGAGTTTAGCAGCACTTAATCACTGACTGATTTAATATTTATAAAGTGATTCAACAGGATTTACTACAATTACAGCAGAGACTAAATTATAGATTCACACACACTCAGGTGCAGGGATGTGGAATTGCAGGCCTGTGGAAATTAAGGCATGACACCCCCCTTGTACCCATTTTCCATCAGGCTCTATCTCTTCATTTTGTCTCCAATGGGAATAAATCCTGCTCATTTTTCTCCTATATTTTGCAATTTATCAAGCAGTAAGTAATTAATCAAGTCATGTAAGTCTGGTGCTGCTCTTGTGTATCTCTGCTCATCGTGGGCTTCTGGAGATCAATAAAGAAAGTTCTTTAACCTGATAAATATAAGGCACAAGATAATCACTGCAGGTTGTCCAGCTGACTGTAAACGTGTGCCACCATACTCTGCATGGTTAAGAAAATAAATTAAGCCTTGGCAGGCTAATTCAGGGGTAGGAAACTCAGGTTTCTGTCTCCTTTTCTTGTTCCACTCTGACATTTGGTTCTACACCACAGTCACAGTGAACCATATTAAAAAAAATAAACCAAACTAAAAGCGGTGCTCTTCATGTTGTTTCTTAAAATACTTGAGGAATTTTGTTTGCATGTATTGTTTTGTCCCCCACATTCTTCTTTTGGAAGATCTGAGAGAGGACAGTTCAGCCAACAGGGTTTTCATGAGAGGTGTTGGGATGAATTTGGTTTCAGGGTGTAGAGTTGGAGCACCAATTTTAAATTATTTTTATTTAACTTCTCACATTATGTCATTGAAAAGACAATCAGTAAAAACAAGCCCCCAAGCAAGCCAGGCTGTTGGGTGACACAAGGCAAGGTTGATCTCCTAAAGCTAAAATTCAATTTTCCAGTACAATATTCCAGCTCTTTCCAACGTTGAAGAGCGTGGAGTGAGGCTCCATCTCTGCTCCTTTAGTTCAGGGTGCTTGCACAGAGAAATTTGGGCTGTGTGCTGCTCTGTTGCTGTACACAATATTTGACAGACTTCAAAGAACGTTGCTTTGATCAGTGCACGACTTTCCCCCTAAGAAATGTCCTCAGTGTTTATAATTTAGCAGGATTTTCATGTAGTTTCTCATTTATTTCATCCTACAGCTGTGATCCTGATCCTGCTTTTCCTTTGGCTTTCAGCTGCTTTTGACATGTGTCATAAAAACTTCCATCAGAGCGTGCCTTAGTGTAGCATGCAAATGCATTGGCCCCCAGAGCATCCTTGCAGTGTGGATGCATTAATAAATGGAATATTTCTCTGCTGCCATGAGCTGCAAGCTGGAATGGAGTCGGGATTCCTTGAGCTAGATGAGGCTCTCTTTAAAAAAGAAATACATTGTAAAGAATTCCATCAAACTGTTACAGCTTGGGCTGCCCTTTGGCCAGAATTTCAGAGGCTTTTTTAAATTTAAATGTTACCTGTTTACTTGGCTTTTTTAAGGTAGGATATTTCTTTTCCCCTTTTTGTAATAGAGATAGCTGTAAAACAGTTTTCATACAAGACCCTTGCCTGAATTACATATCAAAGATGTGTTTCCATTCTATTTTCCAAATCCTTTAATTTACAATTTTGGAATAGCAACATAAATTTGAAAAGGATATGTTTGGAATGAGGTCATCTAAATTCCTTACATGGCAAAACAGTCTTTTTTCCAAGATGAAAACTGCACTAAGTTCTTGAAATATGATGTATATTCCAAACCTTGTTTAATTCAATGTAATATATTTGTTTCTTGGGAACTGTTCATAGAAAGATTTTTTTTCCCCTCCTCGTTTTACATCATGCTTTAAACTATTGTTAAGATTTAGGAACGTGCTTAAAAAGTTTCAGTTGTCTCTGGGAAAAATAGTCTTAATTTATGTTGACCTTTCTTTCCTTGGAGCATTTCGCCTGCATTCAATAAAATTTTGATGACTGCTCTTTAGCAGACAGCTGTACCATATAAAGTATTATAAATATTCAGCTTTCCTCTTCCAGTGTTGCCATTAACAGCTGGGCATCCAGTTCAGAGGAGCAGATTTTGCAGAGAGAGCTTGGCATGTTCCTGAATCAGGAGAGGGAAGAAGGGAAGCAAACAGTTTCTTATGGTTTGGGGACCTGTAAAGACATAGAGCATCTGTTCCCCAGTTAAGTCATAGTCTGGTAGCACTGAATCATGTTAAGAGCTAAAATGATGGGAAAAACTACTTTTTTCACCTTGCCTGTACCTGTGTCTTGAATGTCTTAAACATTATTTCGACTAATGGCAAAATAATTCCAAGCCTTGCTCAGAAGGTATGTAAATGGAAATGCTTTGGAGGGGGGAGGGTTTTGGTGTTTATAGTCTTGGAGAAAAGATAAATACTCAGCATGATTTCACTTCAGTGGTTTTTATCTCTGGTATAAAATGGAGAATCAGATTTTCTTAGGCAAACACTTTATCCTTCTAAACAAGCAACGTTCTTGGTACAGGGAATGGATTTGCTTTGGATGCCATCAGTAAATGTGAAACCAAAAAAAGAAACTGGCTTTGACATTATCAATTATAGACCTTACTAACAGAAGTCTTTGTGTCTACATGACCATAAAACCTGTCCATGTTTTTCTCTTGCAGGGTTAAGAGAGCATTAAATTTGGAATCTGTTAAAAAAGATGATGTAAGTATTTTTTGATATCTGGAGCCATCTGGGCTGTATAAATATATATGTATATATATCCATGTGCAAAAATAAATGTGGATATAAACAATCTATTTCATTTTAGCTGCCTTTATGTTGTTACAGATTGGATGTTGTCTGGGCAAATCTTAAAGCACAAAATTACTGCTGCAAATATTAGTATAAAATTGATTGTATTTCATTTGTCACAGAACTGCCTGGTGTTAAGTAATGTACATCTGCATGAATCACTTGAAAAATGTGCATATTGTTATTGCCATCACTATTTACCCAAGAGCTGAATGAGTTAAGATCCTTGGTGAAATCATTTATTAGAAATTAGCTCCATTATCCTGGGAAGCAAACGTTCTGCCATGTAATTGTACATGTGACAATATGGAATTATGATAATGCTGTAATCTGCATATTAGAAACAGCAAAATTGAAATGAAAACATTAAAGGCATTTTCATGTCAGGGCTGTAATTACCTCCCTCAGCTAATCTGGCATAATGAAACAATAAACTCCTAACGCTGCCATCAATTTCACCACAGTTATCACAATAAAAATAAAATTGTACTGGTGCTGTTATTTGTTGTAAATGCAGCTCCAGCATCCTCCCAGCCACCAGCATGTCGTGACATATGTCACTTTATTCTCTCCCACGGTGGCTCTTGCTGCAGCCAGCAGTGCTCAGGAGCTGGGGAGGATGGCAGGGTGGAAAGGAAGGAAAATTTTGGGAAAGTACAGAGAGAAAGAGGTGGTCAGCAAACGAGCTCCTCATAAATCTCCAAGTCTGTGCTGTTTTGGAAAAGGTTTTTTGTGTATGCAGCACATATCTGGAGGCCTCACTGCTATTGAGCAAGGTAGAAATTGGCTATTTAAAAAAATTTCTAGATATTTATTTTTTGAAAATTTCGACAGAGGTGGCAAAATACCGCAGTGGCACTAAAAAAAAAAAAAAATCATTAGCAGTTTAATTAGCAGCTCAGTGTACCATTACCCAACTTGTTCTGCTCAGAATGCAGCTGTGACTGTAATTTTGCATCTGTTTCTTGGGCTGAAGTAACATTTTTGTAGATGAGTGGTCCAGCTGCAATTCCATGGGATGCTTTTCCTGCCCTAAAGCCAGCCCTGCCCATGAGATAAAAAAAGGTTACTCCATACTGAGCTGCAGTTCTTGTGCAGCAAAAAGAAGAAAAAAGAAGAAAAAAGAAGAAAAAAGAAGAAAAAAAGAAGAAAAACCCTCCTGAATTAGAAACTTTTAGTGGAGGTTCAGTGATGTGATTTTTAGTTCACACAATATCTCTGATAGATGCATGTCAAAGATTTAAATTAAATAACTTTATACAAAGAAAGAAGGAACAGAAAGTAGTAAACTCATGGTTTGGAGATGTTTAATCTTTGCTGTTTCTGTCATTCCTTCCCTGTTTTTATCAAGAGTTCCTCGTTCCATGGATCAAAATATTCATGAACTAACCAGATGAGGAATGAGGATTTTTAGATTTTGGGAATCTTAGCGTGGTATTGTTATAAAATAGCTGGAGTAAAATTCTTCTTCTTGGAAGAGAAAAATCTTACTGACAAATAAAAACTGTCCTTGTAAGTGCTGCAGGAATTTTGTTTAAAATAACCTTATCCATACCCAGAAATGGGTGAGGTGACTGCTGTTCAAGCAAGAAAAATAATCTGAAATATTTGGAGATTCTCTATGTTGAAAAGGAAATTTGATGACGTGTTAACCCCTAAATTGACATTGCTACTTCAATTAATATTTCATTTAAAGATGACTGGGAACATTTCTTTAACCTGCTTGAATGTGGCAAGACAGAGTGAGGATTTCCATCAGGTGTGGTTTAAATGCTGCTACAAGAGTATAAATGAGAGGTGTGAAATTATTTCAGATATTTGGGACTAAAACAAAGCAGAGGCAGGGGGGCAGCAAATTCAGTCTTTTAAAATCTGCTGGAAGTCCCACAAGTGATGACCAGCAGTAGCACTTGTGGGTTGTAAAATAAAGGTTTGGGTTGTTTTTTATTATTATTTCTGTACAGAAAATCCCATTTTCTCATCCTTGCAGTTCAGCATCCATTCTAGAGCATGTCCCAGATAATCCCAGTTCATTTTCCAGCACTGCAGACTTGTTCTGAAAACTTCTCTGCACAAATCCTTTAACATCATGAAATAATAATCAGACATATTGAAACCCTGAACCACAGATAAAATTTTGTATTTAAAGGATTCCCTTTGGATTTTTTCAATTCACACTTGTTTAAAAAAATTATTGAAATAACTTTTTATAAAATTAAAATCTAAAAATATTTGTGTCTTAAATTGTCATTACTGGAAGAAAAATATTAACTTGGTTTGGCTGCTTTGAAAAAAAACCCAACCATCGAGGTGGTTATGCCAGAATACCTAAATCCCTGGAAAACACAGATTTTTTTCTTTATGGAACATGGGAGACAAAATGTTTGAAAGGATTTTTTATCTTTTAGAGTAAAACTAATCTTCTTGAGGAGTGATAGAGAAGCTTGATGAGCACAAAGTCACCCATTTAACGTGGGCTTTCCCTAATGGGAACACATAAAGCCAGGAAATACTTAAGAAAATCTTAGGTAATAAAAGTTCAAACAGCTTTTGTGAATATTCACCTGAATGTTTTGGGTCTTTTTTTTTTTCAATTTTTCTCCATTTCAGCCACTTGATACAAGCCCCCAGAAGGCCAAAAGGAGGAATCTGGGCTCCTACTCCCCAACCACAGGCACGTGCCAGATGAGTCCCTTCTCCTCCCCTATGAGCCACAGGGCACAGAATGCCAGCAGTGCCCCAGCAGAGGGTGAGCTGCACTTCCCTTGTCTCTCACTGCACCATTTCCTGCCTTTGGGCTGCATTTGGGGACTTCTCTCCCTTCTGCTGTATTTGATTTTTTTCCTCTTGAAGAATCTCTTCTGGAAAAGCCAGTGTTGGGTTTTAAAGCTTGAATAAATCTTGAGGGTGTTTATAAAACAATTGAGTGAGACAATTTTTAATTTACATAACATTGAATGTCATCAGCCCTCAGAAAATACACCTTTATAAGATTATAATGATATAATTTCCAGTTCACTTTAGGATAAATGTTCACTTAGTCACACAGTCACAATTTTTGACCCTGATTGCTCAAGAAGCAGATTTTCAGTGACTGAGCTGCTTTTATGGCTGTATAAAAATATTGTGGTTGTGGCCTCTTTAAGTGTTGAGGAACCCTCAGGTCACCTGGTTATAAAAAGAAACTTTTTTTTATTTTAAAAAGAAGAATACAGAGGTATATTCTGTCATCTTTCCCTATAGAGCTTTTATTTCCTTGCAGTACAACTCTAGAAAAGATGGTTAAGTCTTAGTAACAATAATAACAATAACAATAATAATAATATAAATAATAATAATAATAATAATACATGCATCACTTCCCTTGTTAGCAAATTCCTTGTTCAATTATTCTAGTTATTAAGAAAAAAAATCCCCTGTCTGATTTTGAATTTGTCTGGCTTTAATTTGCAGCCACTGGTTCTTGTTGGATTACAGAATTTTTTATGCCCCACAAGTTTTGGAATTTATGTACAGTTATTGAGGCCTCACCAACATTCATGAATTATGATGAGTAAAAATATCCTGAGCAAGGTGGAACAATTAATCTGGATTAATCTGCAGATTTTAGCTCTTGCACCATTGTCCTCTCCTGATGGATCTGCAAAAGTGGAGCTTCCCTCCAGGATTTTATATTTTATCTTTTTTTAATTCCTGTATTCATATAGCTACAAAATGCTGGTGTGTAATTATTAAATCCCAGGTTGTCCATTTAAACTCACAATTTCTGCTCTCCTTCTAAAACTCCACAGTACAAGTATGACCTGGTTGATAATTGATGACTGATTTAAGTCCAAGTGCTATTGACTACTTAGATTTAAAATGAAATCTTTGAGGATCTTAACTTTCAGCCACTGTATTAAAGCTTCAACTTTCATAGCACTTTATCACCTTGAAGTGTTTCTAAATGTTTTACAAAATATTAAAATTAAAAGTTAATTTATCCTTGAGTGCTGAGACTTGTATGTAATAATTTAGATCTAACAAGAAGAAATCAAAGTGTTTCATGTTGAGTGTGGTCTCTTTTTTTTTTTTTTTAGTCTGATGTCAGGAAGGAGATTTATTACAGTGAAATGTGGAAAGTTCCTCATTCCACAGGGTCTGTCTGGGATCTGTACATTTGTTAAGCCCATGGTAAATTCCAAACCTTTCACTTAAAGGTGAATTTACAAAATCCCCACGTTTTGTCATGTCTTCAACTTCAGCCACTATTAAATCATTTCTGATAGTCAGGTGTGACTTTTTTATTGCTGGAACAAGTATTGATAGACAAGCTAAAATTTTAATCTCGTTTTGTTCTGATCTGATTCCTGTGGGAATTGGATAAGTTATGTAAATTCAGAGTGGCTTTTGTGGTCAGAGGTCACATTTATCCTGCCCCATCCATCATATGCCAGACTGCAATATTATATTGTCAGAAGAGCACATTTGGAGCCTTTGGAAGCAATTCCCAGCATCTTTGTGGTTGTTTAGAAAATGAACTTGGGGTCAGGCAGTTTTTAGAAAGGGAAATGGGAATTTCAGTCATTGCAGCGTTTTCAGGATAATGCTCTATGTTCATCTGCAGTTAATAGGATAAAAAGCTCCTGGAAGAGCCCAGTAAATATCTGCCAGGACGATTCTAACTTTCAGATATTGATGCTGTAATCCCAAGGTTTCCAAAAACTGAGGAGAGGCCAAATTCCAAAAGTGTAAATTATCAATCATTTCGTGTGGTTCATTCCAAGCCCTGTGAGCTTTGGGATTTTTCAGCACTCTGGGTTCACACCAACACCTTCTTCAAATACTCCACATGTGATTTTTATCTTTATTTTGTCTCTTCTTCCCTGTGAGCCTCCCAGGAGGTGGGAATGAGCAGAGCACTTCCAAGAGCGGATTATCCAGGAGAGGGCAGCCTCAAACAGAGCACGATGTGTAAGTGCATTCCGTTGGAAATTTCTTATGGTGCAGGGTTGTGATTGCATCTCTTTTTTCACCACCAGAAAAGTCACTGTGACGTTTATTCACCTAAATATTATGTTTAAAGTTCTGGCTTTTCCTTTTCATTATTGTACTTGAACTCACAATTTGTTTTTGCCACTATTGGATGTTTTCCCACATGGTTAGGCTGAAATTCCTTCACTGTAGGATTGTGTCTTCCAAGTGATGGAGCTGGACAGAATTGTTTTGATAACATTGAAACAGTGGCAAATAAAATAATAGCATTATACCGGTGTAAAACTGTAAATTGATTAATTGGGAGGGTTTTGTGATTCAGTGAATCCTTTGGTCAACACATCCAGCCTCGTTTCTTAGTGACAGGAACCCGGAATTACAGAACAATTGGAGTAACTAGAGGCCTCATTGACATGGAAATGTTTGCATTCAATAATTCAGAATGTTTTTAAAAGGTTTGCAGGAGACCAGCAGTGACATTCAAATAAAAAAAAACGTGTCTAAACCATCACCTACACTTAATATTCATGTGAACTTCCACACACTTAATTTTACAAATGGAAAATACATTGTCCAGTACACTGATATAAATCCTCACAGCTGAACTGGATCCATCCCGATTCCAATGAGAAAAAACTCTGGGAAACATTGCAAACATGGATTTTCAGTGAGTGGGGACATGGATAATTGGAATTGTTTTACCTTTTGCACACAGGTTCCTGCAATTACACTCTCAAGTGAGAAATTCCTTGCCCAGAATTCTGAAACTAAGAGCAAATCTGGCGAGCCTGAAGGTCTGGTTTTCACTGATTTGTCCTTTAAACTACTTCTAATACAGGGTTTGAAAGCAAAATTAGGATTTTATATGCAACGTTTGAGTTTGAAGGGGTAGGGAAACAAATAAAAGTCTTGAAACCAGGCAAGTTGGACTTGGAAATCCAGAAAATGCAAAAAAAAACTTACTGGCTTTTTTAAACTAGACGTGTTGCTTTTCCATGTCCTCCATTTTTAATTTGTACACAAATAAAACCAATATGAAGTAGTTCTCAATTATTATTTATAACTCGAAATATGAATTAACTGCCTAGATTTTTATGTCTTTGAAGATTAAAGATCCTTTTGTGTTGAAGTGATTGTACCATTTAATTTACCACTAAAGGATCATTATTTAATAGTCCCATATATGTTAAAATGCAAATCACTGCTCTCTTTTATTTCCATTTTGTTTCCTGACTAAATTTAGCACAAGGTTCATTGCTGTACATCAATAGCTGAGAAATAATTCAGTGTACTCAGAAGACTGTGTTGATTTATTTCACGTGGACAAGTTTTTATTTAAAAAAACACAAAACAAAGCAATGATACTAATTGAAAGTATTTTAATTTCAATGTTTATTTAGAAAAGGAAGAATTAAGTTTATGAACAATTTCCAAATCGGTTTTGATATGTTGTAGACGTGGAGTAGATATTGGAGATGGGATTTAACAATGATTTTAATTTTTATTTTCCAGGCTTTGGAGGGCAGTAGAGAGCTGGAAAATATCCTTGGAGTCTCACACTCGTCCTGTGTCCTGAGTGCTGAACTGAAGAAAACCCAAGAGCTGGGTGAGGAGGGGGTTCAGAACATTTCTTTATCCCTTTGGAACATTCAGCAGGAATCACTGCAGATGTTCCCTCTGGTGCTCCCCAGGACTCAGGAAAAATGCACCTCAAGTGTCCCTGTGCATCCCAGCAGGGCCATAAAAGCCAGGCACACTGGGGAGGGAAAACCTGGAAAAGCAACACCTTTTCTTATGGAAATGGTCAGTAAATAGTTAGATACTTAGTGGGTACTTCGGTGGGGATTAGGATAAACGTTTGCACTTGGATTGCTTGGCCTTTCTTCTCCCCTTCCGAGGAAGTTGGTTTGTTTGTTTGTTTGCCTGTCAGCAGGATTAGGCTGAATCTAAATTTCCAGCCTTTAAAAATCTCTATTCATGTGTCCTGAAATGATGGACATTCCAGATGCTTGTTGTGTTGGGAGGAGGGCACTTCACAGCTGGCACATCTGGAATCCTTTTCCAAAGGAGCCCAGAAAGCAAACCTGGAGTGCCTGGGCTGCTGCTTTTTGCAATTGGGAACAGGTGAACAGTAAAGGCACAGGTACCAGAGAAATTTTCTTCCCAAACAGTGGAATTGATACATCACATGCTGGTGTTTGAATTCCCATTTCTTCCCTGACTTGTATTCCAAAGCTCATCCCGTTTTCCTTCTGCATGGGCATGCACTGCTCTGTTCCCTCTGTAATCCCAGATCCTTTCTGAGGCACGATGGAATTACCTGGGGCCAGTCTGGGTTTCCATCGGGATGGGACAGACAGACAGACAGACAGCTCAAAGGACAGTCAGACCTCTTGCTGCCACTCCTGTGTCCACTCTTTTCCTCTGCTCCTTGGGGAAAAAACATCCTTCCCCCATTTCTGTATTAGGAACCACCTCAGCACAGAAGGAAAAAAAAATTGGAACAAAATGTGGGACGAGGCTTGGAAGCACAACTTGTCAGAATTGTCTGAATTTTGAAATTTTTTGTTAATTTTTTTGAACAGAGTTACATAGGCAAGAGGGTTTTTTTCCTTGAAATGCTTTGAAAGTGAAGGAGGCAGCAGAGGTATTATTTTCTTTGAAAGCTCTGGGGCAACATTTGTTGATTTTGGATTTATTTCTTCACTAGTGAGTCAAGCAGAAAAACTGCAGCTGTTGAAAGCAAACCATGGAGAAGTCCCTGCCCGAGGTAAGAAACTCTCCATAACTCCTGTGTAACAGATGTTTTGATTCCTTTTGCTTGGTTTCTTTTCGGTTCTTTTCACTTGAAATAAGTTGGGCAACCTTTAGGATATGAAAACTGTGATAATCAAAAGTGTTTCTTGTGAATAGTCTGCAAATGTAAATGGAATATTTGCTGCTATTTTCATTGTATTGGGTATTTCCCCATGAGACTGTGCAAGGAGAAGGAATCATTCACTCAGAAGAAATCGTGCAGAAGACTTTCCATACTTTTTCTATATCCCAATTATCCTTGTTCTTCCTCATCACTGTGTTTTCAGTATCTCAATCTTGCAGCAAAACCTTTTTCACTCTGTGTTTTTTGGGGGATATTTCACCCAGGCTAAGGGGCTGTGAAATCCCAGCTCTGAAGTTTCTTCATAACCAGTGCTGTGAAAATATTTGAAGCTGGTGGTGTTTCATGCCCAGCTGCTTTGGTGCCTTGGCAGGAAGGAGGGGGACACACACAGGACAGTTTAATTCCCTCACACTCACTAAAATCAACAACCACCCTCCAGGGATATTCTGATATTTCTGTTATCTTCACACTTTTCTATCTGAAAGCAGAGCAAACCCAAAACCAGGAGCACGTCTCTGCTGTGGGGAATTCTCTTAAAGGACAGAAAATGGATCAAGCTCAGATTTGCTGGGCTGCAGCAGATGAGCTGCAAATGAAAAGGAAGGAGCTGGGCTGATTTGTGCAGTGTGCAGGTGGTGATTTACAGCTCCCTGTGTCCTCCTGCTGCAGCTCCTGCCTGCCAGGGCTGGGAGTGCAGGGCTGGCACAGGGAAACAGGCACTGCTTCCTTCGTGCCCTGCTCACCACACTCACATTGAGAATTCCATCCTCACCCCACAAACCAGCCCCCAGCACCAAACACACAGCCAGGCTGCTTAATGGGAGATGTTTTGTGAAGGTAAGGTGGAAAAGAGAATTCTGAGTTAAGCTGACCGATTTTGATGAAGTTCCATTGTCAGTTTTGCTTTGACAAAGAATAAATTCAATTTTGCAGCCTTGGAAATGTGGCAGCAGGAGAGGCAGAGAAGTTTGTGATCAAAGAGAAGCGTCTGGAGATGTTTTCCTTTGCCTTTTCGTTTCAGATGTGGGTTTTTCATAATTACTTTTAATTAGTTTTGGCAAGGCTTAAAACTTATGACTGTTCTGTGGCTTGGTCCAGATGGAGTGTCACATTATTATCACATGGTGAGGCATGAAATTTATTTACTTTACATAAAAAACCTCCTTTTAAAACAACTTCATACAAAACATTCCTGGCTCAATGGGCAGCATTGTGCACAGCTCAGTTTATCATTTTGGGTGACCAGCATGGAAAAAGGGCATCATTGTTTGCCCATGCCTTGAATTTACAGTAAACAAAATGTTTTTTAATAGAAAGTAAGCAAATTGTAAAACAGCTGCCAAGAGATGAATCGAGTCGGTGTCTGGGAGTCCAAAATGTGCTGAGAATGGACGTGTAGGTTGGGATGTGCACATTTTAAAGGAAAGTTTCATAGTTTTGGAGATTCCAGGAGTGAAGGTTCTAAAAGGGGAAGCTGCTCCAGCTGCTTGGTACAAAGCACAGGGACAATTTGCTTCCCCAAAACCCTGAGACAAACCATGGCTGCTGCCCATGAGACTGTTCCAGAGATCAAATACTTACAGTGGTGAGGAAAACACTTTCCAGGCTGTGATGGAATAAAAAACCCTTCCTTTTCTGTGGGGCTGTTGATCTTGCAGAGCCCAGGGGCAGATCTGATCCTCTCTGTGTTCTGAACATTCCCAGCTTTCATGGTGGGGTGAATACGAGTGGCTGAGCTTTGTGCTCTTGGGACAGTCGTGGTGGCTTTCCAAGAGACTGGAGCAGAGTTAACTGGGTGGATTTTATTCCATGCCATTGAAATCACTGATGAAAGCAAAGCTGGAGAGATCAGCAACCAAAAATCCTGAATTTCCACCTGCCAGTCCAGTTTGGGAGACTGCATTTATGGTAAAACATAAATCCTTTTTCACAACCACTGCAAAATAGAAACACCTCCTTAATAATCAGAGCTCCTCCTCAAACCAAGTGAAAAGGTAAAAAATACAGAATTCCACCATTTATCCCATTTTGTGTCAGTTTGAATTCAGAATTTGGGTGTTCTAAGGTTGAACCACTTGGCTCTGGTGGTTGCTGGGGGTTTATTTTCACATCATTCTCAAATAAAATGTAAATTTGTTGACCTTTAGATGCACTTGGCTGTCTGTCCCACCTTTCCTTCCTCCTCCAGATCTTCTGAGGAAAAGGGGAATACAGCAGTGGATTTTCCCAACTGTAAAACCCTAACCTAAAAACCACATTTCTTCTCCTCAGCCCAACTTTGTATTTACTTACAGGGAAGCAATGCCATCATCCCTTTGCTGGGAAAAGTGAGTCTGGGAATGGCTGAGCAAAAAATTGTAATGCTGGAGGGATCTGGCCTCGTTCATCTGCCCTTCCCTGTGGGACAATATCCCTGTTTGTGCTCCTGAGGCTTTTCTGCCATCACCCCTGGGGCAGGGCTGATCCCAGTTCCTCACTGAGTGGGGAGTGTGCTTTGCCCACTTTGTGTCCTGGCATGGAAAGCTGTTGTTGCTCAGGTTAAATTGGAATTCATGTCTCCTCATTGTGTGGGTTTGAGTTTGTCACCTGTGAGTCCCCCCCCCAGAGAAGGAGAGGACACAGATCCCACTCAGCCCAGTCCCCACAAGCTGCATTTCCCAGCAAAGCTGAGAATTCTGTCCAGTGCCAGCTCCAGGAGCTTCCCCTGCTCCTTCCCAGCAGCATTTGGGGCTGAATTTTACACACAGCAGAGACTAGAGGGGTCTGGGAGCAGCAGCACAAGGAGATTTGGGATGGAAGGAAGGAGAAGGGGCAGCTCCAAGGCTCTGCAGTGATGGAACACCCTGGGCTATGCAGATGAAATATTAAGCCATTAAGTGCAGTGGCAGATCCAGAAATGCACATGAGACATATGACTGCAGGCCCAGACAAGTACACACAGAAGTGTCAACCTGCATTGGAGATTTAGGTGTCAGCCCCATTTATTCACAGATTTCAGCCTTGTTTTTACACTCCATTTTCCTACGTGCCTTTTTAGAGATGCAACAGCTATGAATTTTTAATTCTGGTGGATCTAGTTTAGAGTATTAAGCTTAATGAAAAATTCAAAAGAATTGTAGTTCTTCCAACATGTAGCAACTCCTACATGAGAATAAATACTGCTTTCTCCCATGAATATAATTATTTTAAATAAAAAAGAAAAGAAACATTAGTTTGGACTCACTTAGTAGCAATTATATGTTTAAGAGGTGTAAATAACTTGCTATCCAGACATTACAAATATCCAGGTGCTCTGTATGTGCTGATGACAACAAAATTGAAAAGAAAGACTGTAATAATTCTGACTGGTTTTCTCTGCAGAAGATATTGATTATTTGTGTGTGGTGAGAGATTTGGAAAATTCAATTAAAGGAGTTGTGCAAAGGTTTCATAAATTTCCCCAGTACAGCGTGTACACAGACATTGCTGTGTATTAAATCAATGCAGCACTTCACAATATATTTTCTTTGAAACATAAAAATAAATAACATTTAAACAGTTCTGCTTACTACAGAAACAAATTTTATTTTCTGTGAAGCATTTAGTCATGTGCTATCACTGACTCATACACATTTGCCAGCTGTAACAAATTTTATAGACGTTTTCTCCAGAGACATAGCTCATATACTATGAATTTTTAAATGAGCAAATGGTGAAGAAGGGATGTCAGCAATATAAAAATTGATCAGTTAAAAGATAAAAGCATAAGTAAAGAGATTTGTATGGTAGTCTTAATAGGTTTTATTAAATAAAAATACTATAAAAAGACAGTAATGAATAGACTGAAGGTTTTAACTGTGGTTGAGGTGGAGAAAAATTATTCTGGCACATTTAGTAGAAGATTGGTTTTATATCACCTGACAGGTGAACGTTTTTTTTCTCTCTGCTTTTTAGATCTGTAAATGTTTTAGAGCAGTCAGAGTTGGGAGAGGATGGTGGGGGAACTTGGAGGGGAAAGGAAATTTGGGAGGATTGAGCCCTTTTAGTGCCAGGGCTGGGAGAGGCCGTGTCCAAGGGCAGGGACAACCCTCTGGGGCAGCTCTGGGGGACTGCAGCCACTGCTGCCCCTGGGAAGGAACCCTAAAACTGGAGCTGAGGAGAGGAACAGGCTGGGCCTGCACCAGCCACTCCTTGTGCCACAGCCCAGGCACCTTCTGCTCCCTCCCTGAGCCCTTTTCCAGCTGCTCTGGTCACTGCCATCCTCACCCAGGAGTTCCCTGAATGTTCTCTGTGCTGTGATGGAGCTGAACTTACTCAGGAGCTCTGCATGGAAAAATCCTGAGAGAGAAAAGGGTTTCTGGGGCTTTTAAGATCTCACTCAGAGGTGAGGCAGGGTGGGATGGGATATTGGAAGGAATTGTTCCCTGGGAGGGTGGGCAGGGCTGGCACAGGGTGCCCAGAGCAGCTGTGGCTGCTCCTGGATCCCTGGCAGTGCCCAAGGCCAGGCTGGACAGGGCTGGGAGCAGCCTGGGATGGTGGAAGGTGTCCCTGAGGTGGGACTGGATGGGCTTTAAGGTCCATTCCAACCCAAACCATTCCATGATTCTTTGTTTGGAAAACAAAGCTCAGTTCGTGGGGATTTTTGTGGGGTTTTTTTTGTTTGGTTGGTTTTTTATGAATCTGGGCAGCTTCTGTTTTTCAGGAGAGCTCAGAGTGCTGGGCAGAGCTCAGCACAGCGAGCTTGGCATGTTTGGGTTCTTTACTCACCTTACAGTCCAATGCTGCAATCTCTGGTTAAAGGGAAATCAGTCCTTTCCTTTATGGAATTGCATTTACAAAAAGTAAACCAGTTTGTAATTGAATCTTTTCCCTGATATCTGCTGTGCAAGCTTGGACAGTTTCCTGTTGTGAGCAGCTGTGGGTTTTTTGTTGATAATTTGTGTACACAAATGATGTTTATTTGGAATAAAGCTAGAAAGTGATACCTGAGGCCAGGTTGGATTGGATTCCTTTTTCTGGAGTAGCCTTGTGAGTCCTGGCTTGGGGCAGAGACTGGGGTTGGTGCTACTGTGCAGTCCATGGCAGTGTTGGTGTGCAGTCCATGGCAGCGTTGCTGTACAGTCCATGGCAGTGTTGCTGTACAGTCCATGGCAGTGTTGCAGTGCAGGGCAGTGTTGGTGTACAGTCCATGGCAGTGTTGCTGTACAGTCCATGGCAGTGTTGCAGTGCAGGGCAGTGTTGCTGTGCAGTCCCTGCTGGCAGTGTGAGATGCCCCTGCAGTCACACTGTGCCAGCTGGGGAGAGCTGAGCTTTGGTGGCAGCCCAGAGGCTGCAGGCGGCTGGAAATCCCCCTTTGTGTGCTCAGTCTCATTGTGAATTCTCCCTCCAGCCCTGCCTGGTGGGGCAATCACTCCCCAGAGCCAGCAGCCCTCGGGGTGCTGGAGCAGAGCTGCTCATCTGCTGCAGGGACATTTGGCAGCCTTGGCACTCACAGGCACCTGCTCCCAGAGCTTCTCCACATGTTCTCATTCCCTGAGTTCCTTCCTGCCCTTGCACACTTTGCCTTTGCTTGTCCCAGCACCTGCTCAGCCTCACCCGGACTGGCCCTGCCTGGCTGTGGGCTCAGGTGTGGCTGACTCTGGGATGGCTCAGGATGACTCTGGGATGGCTGCGAGTGACTGGGATGGCTCTGGAATGGCTCTGGGTGATCCAGGGATGGCTGTGAGTGACTGGGATGGATCAGGATGACTCTGGGATGGCTCTGGGATGGCTCTGGGTGATCCAGGGATGGCTGTGAGTGACTGGGATGGCTCTGGGTGATCCAGGGATGGCTGTTCCTCTGCTGCAATCCCTGATTGGTCTCCGATGGCACAGCCCTTGGGGATTCTTATTTATTCTTTTATTATTGAAAGCAAAAATCAGCCTCAGCTTCTCATCCTGGTAGCACACTCTGTTCTGCTTTGCCATCACTGCCAATGATGTAACACAGGTGCAGCCATTTACTCTGAAATCTCTGCTGAGACACCGTGTGTGAAGGAAAAGAGGTGCTGGGTTCTTTAACCACCACAGCAATTTATTTAACTCATGTTTGAGGCAGGACTGACACAAATTCTGTCATCACACCACTGCTGTTTATCAATGCCACATTTCTGTGTTTTCCTCATTCACAGGGCACAGCCAGGCTGCTGGGAGTGCTGCATTCCTGACCTCACTCCTGGACAGAAAGAAGGAGTCCCTGGGCCTGCCCGTGGCCTTGCCCAGCACTGAGGCACAGCCAGAGTGACCAGGACCAGGTCACACGTTTACTTCTTGTAAACCATGTGCCGAGAGCTCTGGGATGTCCTGCAGGCTGCAAGGCCCTGAGGGGAATCAGTTGTTTCTGTGCACGTGGGATGTGACAAACTCTAGAAACTCTGCTCCTCCACTGAAACATCCTGTGCTGTTTCTCCTCAGCTTGTTGCTGCTTTGGCTTCTTGTCCTTGTTGCAGTATTTCTCCTCACCAGTTTGTTCCTCCTCTGGTTACTTGTCCTTGTTCCTCAAAACATCCCAAAATGTTCCTGCAGCTCTGGGCAGAGGGGCTCTGCCTTGCCTTAGGCTCTGTGTGTGTTTTACTGGACACCACATCCAGAACTCCAAACAGATCCCATGAACGATGATGCTGCTGTCTAATTGCTATTTATTTTAGTCATTTCTCATCTCCCCACAGGCATTATGTGAAAAATGCATTCCACATCAACCCAAACTTCTCCATCTGCTGGACTGGACTTAAAAGGAGCGAAGAACTGAGTGTAAACCAATCTCCCCAGCAAATCCCAGCTGGGGAGCGCTCGCTGTGCCGGGCAGGTGCACGTCCAGATAACATTTCTGGCATCTATTTCAACTTAACAATGTGCACAAGCAGATAATCTCAATGTAAATAATCCACCCTGGGTGCTGTGCAGCCCTGTGCCAGTGGGGCTGGTGCTGTGTGGAAATTAACTGTGGCTTCTGGAGGGTTTCTCCAGCACTGCCTGGGCTCTGAGGCTGGAGGGAGCTCTGCAGTGCCAGGAATTAATTATTCCCACCCTGGGAATGTGTTTTAGTTGTTTGCAAACACTTTCCCTGGTGGTGCTGCCACGGTTGGGGACAGATTTGTCACCCACATGAGGGCTCCTCTAAAGTCAACCCCAGTCCCAAGATAAAAAGGCCTCAGCCTCCAACCCAGCATTAACACACAGGGCTCTGGTAACATTTGCTTTTAGGTCAACATTTGAGTTTAGTTTTGGAATCTAATGCTATAGGAAGATAATTGTTTTATATAAACCAACTTTTTTTCTAAACCAGCTGCTTTTCTCTTTCCTCCTCCTCAGCCTCACCCCTGCAGCCAAGTGAATCCCCTGCATCTCAAATCCTTGCAAATTAGGCTGAAAAAGTGCAGTAAAATTATTTGTTCTTATCAAAGTCCAGCATCAACATTAACACTTGAATGTCCTTTCTACCACTGCAAAGTCCCATCCTCAAATAAACTGATTTTTATAACTATAACTAAAATTCTGAGCACCAGCATGATAATGTGTTCAGGGTGTGGCTGAACACGCACGCGCTCAAGCTTTGGGAGTTTTGAATTAATAAAATGGTTTTTCACTTCAGTGCCTGTGCAGTCTGACTGGGAAGGTTAGGAAGTGTTTGAGGGAGTTGTGTCAGTTGTTCTCATTTCCCCCTGGTGTCTCAGGCTTTCAGCTGGGGCTGTGTGTGTGTGAGGTGCCCCAGCCCTGGCTCTGTAGGCTGAGGGTCCCTGAACGAGCCAGTTTCTATAACCTGGCTGTAACCTCTGGAGCTGAAAATGAAATAATTATTGACCTGAGAAGAATCTGGAACCAACTGTGCTGGTCCCAATGGAGCAGTTCTGGGCAGTCCTGGAAGAACAGCATTGAACTTGTACAGCAGCCAACAGCCAAGGTGCTGATGGGCAGCAGCGAGGCACAGCACAGCTTCCCCCGAGGCAATTATTAAATCGGGATTTTTAGGGAGATGGAGCTGAACACCGAGCTCCTGCTGCTCAGCCCAGCCTTGGAGCTGTCTTTGACCTCGTGCTGTACCAGGCTTTTGCCTCTGAAGCAGCTGGGGCTGTTAAGAACCATTTCCAGTTCCACACAAGGTGGATCGGGTGACTCTCACTTTATCACCCCCCGAGGCCACCTCAAGGACAAAGGAAAGGGATACACCCAAAACTAATGTTTGGCTATGGGGGAAGGCTGGGCCTGGGCTCTGCTGGACACGGCTTAACGAGAGAGACCCTGGGCTCCCTGTGCTTCCACCCACCTTCATCTTCCCGTCACACCGAACAGCCTTGCTCAGGCTGGCAAGGAGCAGGCAGCGTTCCTTGGGGGAAACTCGGTGGCTTTGGGATTTCACAGCCTCTGGAGACAAAGATTCCTATTCTGAGCCCCAGCACCCCTGAGTGCCACTCAGCCCACACTTGCAGAAAGGTCGGGCTGTGGGCAGAGCTCCTGCATGCCACAGTTTAGAGTCAGACCCACAGAAAATCCTAAATCCTTGTGAAAAGATGGAAGTTTTGTAGTTTTATAGGAACTGTTACAGCGTAGGGAAACTGAACTGTGCTCACCCCCAATCTCCTCCTAGCTCCTACTCCAGAGCCCCTTTTCCATTCTCTGAGCTGCCAGGGGGGCAGGGTTGCCTGGGGGGATTTTTTCCACAACAAATAAGCCTGGAAAAAGTGCACAAATACACTGAGCTTGTGGGACTCCAGTGGCAGGGCTCAGAACTGGCCCAGCTGGAAGTTCCCAGAACAGCTGATTCACACACTGAGGCTGAGGGCAGTGACAGCCTGGAATGTGACAGGGGAAGCCTTTAAACAAGGGGGGAGCTTCTTTTGTATTTATATATAGATACAGGAAAAAAAAAAGGGTAGACTGACTCCTAATTAAACTATACGACCCTAAATTGCTTTATGATTTATTTTCTTCCTCCATGCTTTGTTATGTTTATAATTACTCAATCAATTTGTATTCTCTGAATTATTGGCTTTGGAAGCTGAGCTGTGCCCAGGGAGAAATTGCAGAGTAGAGTTCAGTTTACATCTGCAAATTGCTGTGCAATTTAATAAGGGGTTTGGGTATTTTCAAACTGCACTGCAGCACCTCAGCTTTTATTGCAGTACAACCAAAAGTTTTGGCTTTTCAGTCCTGTTAAAGAGAGTTGCAGCAGTTTTAGAGCCACACCAGAGCTGCTGACTCCCAGCAAAGGGGGACAGTGACTGATGCCACAAATCAGGTTTGTGTCATGAAGCAATTCAGCACCACAACTTCAGTGCTGCCAGGCACGAGTTTCTACTTTACCTGCATTACTTCCTTGGGCTTTTTATGCTAGGAAAGGAGAAAACTTCATGCTGCTTATGCTAATACAGTATTTTAACATTAATTCAAAATTTGGTCCTTTATTAGGCATTTTAGATTTACAAATGGTAACAAAAGTATAACACTTCCAAAGAAAACAAATCAAATCCCATTCCCAATGCTCTTCAAAATATTTCTCCTTTAAAACAGTCTTTGATTGTTTTGTGTTTAAATAAGCAAAAGGTTTTTCCTGGCTTTCCTTGAGTTGTGTCCATCACACACAGGCTCCTCTGCAGTGCTGACACCTCTCACTGAGCACTCTCAGTCCTGCAGCTCCAGCTTCATTAACTGATTTTCTTCTGCCCTCTATTCTTGGAGTCCCAGAGTATGACAACATTAAAATACACCAGGAACAGCAGGAAGTGCAGGCAGGACACCACAGCCACGGCCACAGGGAACAAATCAGGCAGGTGCTGGGGAGGAGGCACGGCAGCACTGAGCACTGACAGGACTGCCATCAGGGCCAGGGACAGCAGGAACTGCAAGACAAGGAGTGAGGGAACAGCTCAGACAGCCCAGCTGCCACCTCACTGCTGGGAGCTCTGTGCTCTTCCACATGGCACGAAAGAGTGACAGCCCCTGCTCCACTGGCACTGCAGTGCTGGGAAAAGCTGCAAGTCAGAGCTAAAGGAATCAAATTTGCTTACCAGGCTCCTGACAATCCTGGGAAAGGACTTGAACCAGGACACATAACCCTTGAGGGAAAGGGAGAAGGCCTTGAGCTGTAGGTCCTCTGCAGAGGTCTTCTCCAGGATGGAGAAGGAGGCCAGGCACACGGCCAGGAAGGCGGGCGTGGTCACGGCGTAGGGCAGCAGCAGCTCGTCCTTCAGCAGCAGCGGCAGCAGGCTGGGGTGGGGCAGGGCCAGCAGGGAGAAGAGGGAAAACCAGGAAATACATTTATCCTCACTAGAACTGGGGCACAACAGGGTTTGCATGGGATCACAGATGGGTTTGGGTTGGAAGAGATCTTAAAGCTCATCCTGTTCAACCCTGACACCTCCCACTGTCCCACACTGCTCCAGCCTGGCCTTGGGCACTGCCAGGGATCCAAGGACAGCCACAGCTGTGCCAGGGCCTGCCCACCCTCCCAGGGAACAATTCCTTCCCAATATCCCATCCATCCCTGCCCTCTGGCAGTGGGAAGCCATTCTCTGTGTCCTGTCCCTCCATCCCTTGATCCCCAGTCCCTCTCCACCTCTTAACAGTTTCCAACTCACCTGAAAGTTGACACGAGTAGAAACCACGTGGCCATAAAGGGGATTTCATTTATGATTAAGCAGACTGGGCTGGAATGAGAAGGAGAAAAAGGGACATCAACTATTCCCTAATCAAACACCCAGTCCATGTAGGATATCCCCATGGAACAGCAGTGCTGGTGACTGTCCCCACAGCCATAACCAAAAGGACAGACAAGCCTGGCTGTACTTGCACACCTTCATTTACAAGTGATTTAGAAAAGCAAATGAGCAGAGTTGTTAAAATCTGCTATATTTGCACGTGAAAGCAGCATGCTTTAATAAGAAGATGAGGAAAAGATGGAATTTTATCCATAGAAAAATTAATTTACTTACACTGACACGAGAAGAATAGATTTTTCATGGACTTGAAAGGAGAACAGGAAAAATGACAAGGCACAGCTGACCTTAGGAGAGAGAGCAGAGATGTGTGAGCCTGTGACTGCACAGCAGAGCTCTGCTTTGGTGTCTGCAGGTACAGGGTCTGCATGGGGGCAGCACTAAACGAGCTGGGTTTGCTAATTAACTGCTGCCTTTCCTCACTGCAAAGCCCAGAGCAGCTCCTGTGAGCACCCTCATGTCTGGTTTGGAAGTTTATCAGAATAATCACAAAGTCCTGCAGGTAGAGCCTCACTCTTGCTCAGATTCCCTGACAGGAACAAGGAATCACAATATTCCCACACACAGGCACTGGCAAATCCCACTTCTGGTAAGAATGACCCAATTTTTGACATAAAAGTTTGCTCCTCATCATCACCAGCCAACAGAAAAAGTAAACAAGATGTCTTTTTATTCCCCCACCAAATAAAAACATGTAAAACCAATTCTTAGGATAAATGTTAGTTTTAGGCAATGTTGTGATAAAACCAAAAAGAGAAATTATCCTGTAATTCTGAAACTTAGGACCCAGCTCCATCTAATTTAGATTTCAAGGAGAACTCAGTTTTTGCACAGGAGCCATGACACTGTGCTTCAATTCAATGATGTGACTAAGAGAAGGCAAACATTTTGGAAAACAGGGCCATTTTAATTTCAAACCACTCATGAGCTCATAATGTCCATTTGGGGAATTTCTAATGGAATTTTGTAGCCACTGAAGAAGAAAAACTGGCACTTTGGAAGCCAAACAAAAAGAGGAGAAATCCCAATTCTATATGAGGTTTAAATGTGTGTGGAATCTTCCAAAGGCTCTTCAGAGTTAAATAAGGAAAACTGAGCTTAAGGAAAAAGTCTGGGTTTAAAGGACAGGTCAGAGCCCTGGATTTAAGGAAGAAAACCACTTTTTAACCAATTCCCTCTGTGTCCTGCACAAGTGCTGCTGGCACTGCTGGTTGCCCTCCAGTGCTTGTGGTGGATACAAAACAAGGAGCAGTGGAAAGCAAACACTCACCAAGGCAAATTTAAAGCCTCGAAGGGAAGGCTGGACAGTGAGCTTGATACAGGCAGGGAGCAGGCTCAGGAATGTCACAGCAAAACTAAAGGATTGGGAAGAAAAACAGTTTTAATACATGAGAGACTACAGCCATTAACACTTCACTCTGCAGAGCCAGACCTGAATTCTTCACTGAGTCAAGGAGAACTGGGAGCTCTGACTTCTAAGAGCATTTCAAAAGATATTTGAATTCTTTGAATTTGCAAATTTTAACTCAGTTTTAACCAAGCACCTTACATCACTATATAATCGAGCAGGGAATTTTTCAGTCATAAATATTCCCAGTATTTCTCCCTCATGACTTGGCAGAAAACTACAGTACAGGAAAGAACACAATTTGAGAAAATTCACTCCTCTTGCAAAAAATATTGCATAATAAGGCATCCCAGTTATGTCTTACCTGAGTTTTAGCTGAGTTCGAGGGGATATTACATTCTTTATCTTTATAAGGACACTTAGACTGCACCAAATATTGGCTACTTTATCCTGGAAGGAAATAAAAAGGTAATCAGTGATAATTATATATAATTATACACGTTTGTGGGAACAATGGGGCTTGGGAGGTGGGGATTGTTGGGTTTCTACCATGAGACTGCAAATAACATTTGCAGATGTACATCACATTCTCAGATGTACTGGGCATGACTCTGCCCTTCAAAAACGGGTCTTCAAGAGACCCAATTAAATCATGCTCTAGAATAAGTGAGAAATAGTTCTTCAGCACAAGAGATGACAACTTCAGCCATGAGAGCAGACATTTTGTGGAGTTAAAGCTGTGAAAGTGTCCCTGAGTAAACCCTGGCCCAGGTGAATCCTTTCTCACTGTACCTGCCTGTGCTCGCTGCTCGCTAGCACTGACAGAGTTAACCCCCAATAAATCAAGAAGTCTAAAGACATTAGCACTTGTGCTAGGATCACTTTCAAAATTAAATTTGTAACTGCAGCTCTCCTGCTGGTGAAACTCATCCCCAGACAGCTGCTGGGGGCACAGCTGTGTAGACACAACTCCCAGCAGCAACTGAGCCCCGTCCGTCCCCGCTGCCAGCGCCGGAATCTGCCGGGGATTCCGGGGAGCACAGCCCTGGCAGCACCAGCAACCTCCTCCTCACAGCCAGGCTGATTTTCCAGCCACCAGCAAGTGTTCCCAGGCTGCAAATGGGAACTGGCACACCCTGGGCTGCAAATGGGAGCTGCACAGAACCTGTCACACCCCAGGCCAAGTTACTGAGCGCTGCTTACGTGGACAAATTCTCATTTTATCTCCATCAGAATCCAGCAAGTCACTGCCCTGAGCAGCTCAGAAAATATTTGGGCTAATATTAGACTAAAATCCTCCAGCTCTTTTAGACTCATTGGTTATTGTCATTTAAAGATTTTATTTTTAAACTTGGTACTGAATAAAAGGTGTGGTGAGCAAAATGATTCTTTTATAGATTCCAAATAATTCTCAAGGAAAAGGGTCATTGTTTTTTTGGAGGTGTCTTTTTTTGGAGAGGTTGTTTGGTGTTTGTTGGGGGTTTTTAAATAAACTTGCAGAGAATACATCAAGAACACCTCCACTGCCTTTGGTACATCAGCAATAACTTTTCGTTGAAAAATCTGCCAGTTGTGATATTATTTACATCTAAAAAAGTTTAAAAGAATAATTAAGATTAATCAAACTATGTGAGAATTTGCTTTAATCCCTGTGACAACCTGGCAATTCAAACCTTCATTTTCTGGGTTAAGCCTGAAATTGCAAATTTGCTGTAAAAAGTGTAATATTGACTCATGCCCCAATTAAAACAGCAGCAACTCCCTGTGACCTGGGACCTTTTATCCCAAATTCCTCTGGCATTGCCATTCAGTAAATGAGGAATTGAGTGACTGGATCAAGGCTCAGCACCTTCAGCATGGGCGTGTCCACAGCCTGAGCAAAACCAAAAGCAGAAGTGACCTAAAACTTTTGGAAAATATTGTGGAAACTGCACAAGGTGAATCAAAAAGAAAGCTCTAGGTGGCATCTAAAACACAATCTAAAAATTATTTTTTAAAAATAATGAATCCCATTGAAAAGAGGGAAGCAGAACCCAAGAAGCTGAAGCTGTTGACTTCCAAGGTTACATCTTCTGACACTGTCAATTACTATGGAATCTATTTCAATGGAAAAATGTATGGATTGAAGTATGGGTTTGATGATGGGATAAGTGTTGTCTCCTGGTATAATATCCTGGAAGATGCCAGCTGAGCTGGGGTTAAACACTGGATTAAATAACTGGCAAGAACCGAGTGCTGAAGAAGCCGTCTCGAGTTACTCGCCCTGCGCTGTGTCTCCCCCATGAAATCCTAAAGGTCAGGCTGAAGGTTTCTCCAGGGATCTAAGAATACAGGACAGGGCAGTGGGTGGGAGAAGAAAACATGCATGCCTCAAACAAGCCTCTGTCAATGGGAAAGAGTCTTCTGAGTACTTGCATGATTTGTTCCACGTCGGTGCCGAACGGGAGCCAGCAGGCAGCGAAGGACACCAGCACTGTCCCTGCCAGTTTGGCCAACAGCACCAACCTGCAACAGGACAGCACATCAGCACAGCAAAAACATCCAAAAAAACAGTGGTGGGCAGAAACAGCAGCAATGCCCATCCTGCAGGACTGCAGCACAGCACACAGGCACTTCCCACAGAAATCAATCCAGGAATGCCCATGTGCAGGTAAGGACAATCCCACTCCCCGTGCCAGGCTGATTCCTGAGGGAGATAAAACACTTGAGACTCACTTACCCCTTTCCTTTCAGTCCCTTCTTGAAGCACTTTCCAAGTAAATAGCAAAAAAAGGGCAGGGAATGGTAAAGCTCCATTTGCTTATAATTTAAGGCCAAGCAAAACGCCACAGAGCCCAGGAGGTCCCAGTCATGGGACAAACAAAGGACAGCCCACAAGGCCAAGCCAAGGCTCACTGAGTTGTATATGGTTTTTTATGTCAAGGACAAGATACACATCTCACTTCTGGAAGGCAGCAATTAATGCCCTGAGGGAAAGCAGAAATAGCTTGTAAAATGAGTTTTGCCAAGTTAGTTTTAAGAACACGTTGCCAGTTGTGACTACGTTGCCCTCAGAGATAAAAAATTTACTTCCATTGAAAGTGTAATTTTTATATTTCCAAAGTTTGATTCAGAGCTTGCCCAGGCAAATCACAGGGCAAATTCTGTGTGTGTTAATTACACATGCAATGTGTGTTCAGCCAACCCAGCTTTTGGTGGCAGTGACAGCTCTCTGCAACAAGCAACATTTTCTCCTTGCTATTTCCATGAGTAATGATAAGCTCTCACAAGCTTCCCCTTCCAGCTCCCACAAGATACATCCCTAATATTCAAACATGTCAGTGTTTAAATTCTGTATAATTTAGCTCAAGGACTTCTGAGGGGTTTGTGATTCTGTTACACACACGAGGCACCCTCATCCATGACCAGGTCCCTGAGCTGCTAATCCTGGTCAAACAATGAGTAGTAATTGCTAAAAACAATGGTACTGCCTTGTGACTTTGAAAAGATCTTCCCAGGCTCAGGAGATTTTGAAGAGACTGAACTACACTTACTATTAAACTGCAACAGATTTTAGCTTTGGTTTTTACTTGTTTTTTGAAAAGCTTATATAAACCAGTAAACACAGAATCCCAGAATGGTTTGAATTGGAAGGGACCTTAAAGCCTGTGCAGTGCCACCCCAGCCATGGCAGGGACACCTTCCACTATCCCAGGGTGCTCCAGCCTGGCCTTGGACACTGCCAGGGATCCAGGGACAGCCACAGCAAATCTGAGCACCCTGTGCCAGGGCCCCTCCACCCTCCTAGGAAGGAATTTCTCCCTAACATCCAATCCAAACCCACCCTCTGGCAGTGGGAAGCCATTCCCTCCTGTCCTGTCACTCCATCCCCTGTAAACAGTGCCTTGTATTTCTTGTATTGTCAGAAATGTCACAATATTTTGTTTTCCCTCTGTCAGCCTAAGCAGCTGTGACAACACATCCAGCTTGCCCACGGAGCTCTCAGCCCACTCACATTTCCCACTCCACATCACCAGGTGTATTTGACACCTCATTGATTTCACATCAGCAAACTCACACTGAGAGCCCTGATCCTGCAGAGGGGCAGCAGCTCAGGGAAACCAATCTCTGACGTGCTGGAGCTGCTCAGAGGGTGGCACTGGTCACATCAGAGTGGTAGGGCTGGCACAGAAACCTGCAGGAAATCCCTGCCTCCACAGCAGCTGCTGCACCTCCAGCACAGGCTGAAGTGACAGCACTGACCTGCTCCTGTATAAAACCAGTATAAAACCAGCACTGTTATAAACAAACCCCCCGTGAAGGTGTCCACCAGCACTGTGGAGCAGCCAGGCCTGAACTCACCTCCCTGAGCCGTGCAGCCAAGGCACAAGGGCAGGTTTGACAGAGCTGAGCTTTTCACACCCTCCACCTGCCACTGCTCTGCCATCCCAGGAAGATCTAAGGGGATTCCCTCTGCACACACAAATCACAGGAGCACAACCCATCACTCTCCTCCCTGTCACAGCCCCACTGGTGCTGCCTGCAGTGAAGTGACTGACAGGGAGATGAGCTGGAGACATGGAAAGAATGATATTCATGTTGGGATTGATTTGTGCCAATATCAATAATTTTTATCTCCAATATGTTTCAGACTTGCAGCTTCCTTTGATATCTCTGTTTGGGGTGGGCAGAACCCCCCAGATGACTTTGTACACTAAAGTCACCCTGTGCTCAGCTAACAAGTGCTAAGGAGCAATTCTTCCATAAACAGGAATTCACTTCCATGCAGAACAAGGATACTGGAAGTGCCCATGGTCAATAAGGATGAGGCCTGGGTAAAGCAGGATGCAGATAGCACTGGAAACCTGGTAAAAAGGATCAAAAAAGAGAGAGGAAAAATAATCAGTCCAAAATTAGACATTAGACAGAGGAACTTCTCCAGTACAAAAATGTTCCCCTCCATGGTGCATCTGACACATAGGAATCTTATTCTCTACAAGTCATCATCTGTCAGGAATATTTTGAGGAATAAATAAGGATAAAGATTTAACATAAATAAGAAAATATTTAATATTGTCTGCCCTTTACAATAGCTCAAAGATCACCTACACCCATCTTAAACCACTCCAAAAATCAAGAGACTTTTTATCCCAAAATCTACCCTAAGGAGAGTTCAAGACAAAGCAGCTCCCAAATCCCCCCTGCCACACAACAATTTTTTTTTTTTTGTTAATACTCAGGTAATAAATTCATGGAAAATCATTATTTATTATTATGTTATTAAAAGTATTAAAAGAATTGCTGTAAGATAAAATAAAGGTTTTTTTAAATGTTTTTAAGTGCAAAGCCTATAATGTGAGCTATAGTGGTTGTCATCAGTTTCACATGGAAGCCATCAGGGTGTTCCACGTGTTAATTAACTCAGGGTTACATTTCTACTCTGTTCTAACAGTGTTTCCTTTGTTTAATTTACAAACACCAGGTACTTGCCTTTTTTTTAGCAGATGTTTCTTTCAAGGAAAAACAATATAAAATAACTGCAGGGATATAAACCAGCAAATCAGCAACAAACACTGAAAAATAAAGATTAACTCTCCATTAGAATCCAAGGCAAGAAAAAAAACACAGGCAAATAAACATCAAAACATCAGAAATAAACTGGGCAGTTCCACTTCAAAGGACAAAAAGAACCAGGTCTACAGAATTTGATCTTGTTAATGTTTCTAAGGCTCATTTCTGATGTCCCAAAGCTGCTGCTTTCACGTGTTCAGCTGTCCTGGCTCCTGGCACAGCCTCAGTCACTCTCTAGTTCCTCACATGCCACAAGCAGGGCAGGCATTTGGGAATGCCCCAAAGAAATCAGCCCTGCCTGCACCCAGGTTGTGGGACAGGACAGAGGCTGGGGCACAGTGGAGAAACTCCAGATTATCCCAATCCCTGTGGGAATTACCAGTGATGGGGACAAAGAGACTGAAAGCAAGGATTTGTGAGAGGGGAGAAGAAAACAGAGCCAGCAGGTTCCCCTGGCCAGGGTATGTCCAGCAGGTGAATTCTTCTTGAGTTGTCTTAAAAACTCAAGGAAAAACTCAGATTATTTCGACAAACCACTTTCAGCAAATGTGCAGTGGCTCCAGGAGGGAAAGGAGATGTTTAAATATTTCAGTTATCCAGGGTTGAATTGCTTTGCAAACTTAAGCCACAACTAAACAAATACAGCCAAGGTGTTAGCAAAACAAATACACTGATGCTTAAAATAAAGCTGCCATCGACCACCCTGAATTATTTTGATGCACTCTTCTAATGGCCCCTGTTAAAAAGTGTTTATCAGCTCTCCAGATCCATCAGTGTTGTGTCAAGTGAGTTGATTTCAAAATTAATAAAGACCATTTCAAGGGTAATTAAATACTAGTGATTTTTATTTTTTTTTCAATTCAATCAATTACCAGAGAGCAGACAGAGGTATGTGAAGTACAGAAAAGCTATTGATGAACAAGAAATTCTGCTGTTGCAATCAGAAAGCATTTGGTGTTAGAAAAAGCAAAAGACATTTCAAATGAAAGAAATCAAGAGTTTACTGCCCAAATTGTTTGCTGCCCTACTGCTGCAGCTACTAAATAATGGTACAAATCTTCTGCATTTGTTTGCAGTTCTAAATAATCAAATGGTGTAAGACAAATTTAGAACACAAGTAGTAAAATAAATTTTTACTTTTTTGCTCACAGTAATAATATCAAATATCTCTGCCTTTGAGATCAGCTCCTAATGAAGATCTCTGGTACCTCCAGAGGTTAAGTGAGTAAATGCCAAGCTATGTGTAAAATCATTTTAGATAAGAACCAAGATAAGCTAAAAATGAAAAGACTGTTTATCAGAATGGAAGGGGGAACAAGAATATTTTCAAAATTTAAAAAGTGGGTCTATGCTACAAAGAGTAGTTGTGTTTTAGAATTTTTTAATGAATTGAGTTGAAAACTTGTTCCTATATTTTCTATTTATCAGCTTCCCAAATGATGGCAGATGAGGAAATAATGCAGGAATTTGGCTCAGAAGTGAACCTGCTAAGCCACCCAATTAAAAATAAAGACAGAGAAGCTGCATGTTAAACATGCTGAATTAGTAAGCAAGACAAATGTGCAGGATGATCCCAAGGAAATAAAATCTTCCTACCTGTTGTACGCATAAATAACTTATGGGGCTGACTCTCATAGCCCCGAGATGTGTGCAGAGCAACCCAATCAGGATTTATTAACTTTGCACTGTAAAACAAAGTACAGACACATCAAAATGCAGACAGTTCTCATTTCCCTTTACTCTCCTTGCAGCAATAAAGATGACACACACAGGAGCAGATTCCAAGAATTAAGATGAATGAGAAGAAATATTTCAGAGAGCAATAGTGATCAATGAAAGCTTTTCCTCACCACTAGATCAGTTTACACTATAGACTGCTTCACAATTAAAAAAAATAACCTTTGGAAACAGTAAAAATGGAATACAATATTTATTAGGACAAGATAATCACCTCCAGCCTGGTTCCATGGACTTTAAAAAAAAACAATTGTAAATACCTTTCATGCTTAAGTATTAAATATAAACCATTTACAGTTCACATAGATGCCCCACATAGCTGTGCCTGTGCACTTTAACCTACATTCTTATTCCATAAGTCTCATTCCAACAGCAGCAAAGCCCTTGTGGAAAAAGTATTCCAATAACAGAATTCTATTTACATGATCTCCACTCATCAAATGTCACTTGGGCTCTGCACACACGACAGCTTTCCCAGGCAATGGCCCCTGTTCCTACAGCACTTTTCCCTGGGCATCCCACATCCAGCAGGGCCTTGTAGGGAAAGCTGAATATCCACAAAGAAAACTGGAACACAGGATTTAAAACACTGAACTTACATGTAAGCACACACAAAACTGTGATAGGCAGTGAGAGGTGGGTAATCGAGGCCCCAGTACAGTAGGTTGTTGTCACTTGTATTGAAGTACCTAAAAAAAATAAAATTCAATTTAAATATGACATTTCCAACTTGGTTTTGACCCAAGGAAAAGCTGAATATTAAATGTATTCCAAATCCAAAATAGAAGGTGGCAACAAATATACCTGATTAATTTTAATTCACATTAAGTAAGTCTCAAGCAACAAAATAACAACAAAGGTGATGCAGAGTTTACACATTTGTGGTTGCAAAAAAAAATTTTAAAAACCTGCTAAAGCTCACTTCACTGGAGAGGGAAAATCCTGGTTCTACCTCCAAACCCAGGTGGACGCCATGAAAGGAAGGAAAAGGATTTTCCCATTTGGGATGTTGTGTCAGGATTTCTATGGCTGCAGTCAAAATGAAGTCACCTCTTCCAGAGGAGATCAGAGGGGTCTGTGCAAGGAACAATTCCACAATGAGGAGCAGCCCCTTCCCATCTCCCTGGCTGCTCCCACTGCCATGGGGCAAGCTCTTGGCTTTTCCACTTCCTCTCTTCAAATGCAGCCAATTTTTGACATTTATTACAGTAAATGATATTTCTTGAATTCTTTATGAGCTGCCTGAAGTGTCTTTTGAGCTGATGATAAATCATATTTCTTTGAGTTGCATTCTGCCTCTTCTCCTACAACTGAAGATTGCTCCTGTCAAGGCACTGCAGATTCTTCATGCAGAATGTCACAGTTTGCAACTTTCAGGGAACTTACCAGTTTGGGGGGGGTTCTTTTCATTTTACCTTCCATAAAGTTTTCAATTAAAAAAAAATACAAACAATCCTTATATATCTAGTAATATTTAGCAAGGAAGCTTTCAGAGTTTTAATTAGCAATAGAATAAGAAAGGATGTTCCTAAAGCAGCCTTTAGTAAATAATGTCAAGACTTTAAAGAATAATATAAATCAGGAATATTTAAATTTTAGAATGCAATCCCTAGCATGTCAGCCAAGATGTGCTGTTCCAAACATCCACTTTGCTGTATTAGAGATTCAATTCTCAGAGCAGACCCAACTCAAAAAACCCTTCAAATATAAATATAAAATTACATCAATTATAAAACCAGAGAGCAAATACAAGGCCAAGGTGCCCACCTGGCAGCCCCTCAGCTAAAGCCAGCCTGTAGCAATGTCTGATGTGGCCCCTGGGAATACCTGGCAATATTGGCTGCTATAACTCCTCATTTTAAGGAGATACAGTTCAGTGTAGCAGAGTGGATCAAAGCTGGCAACTCCATTATTATGTAACACCTCTTATCCCAACTCTGGCACAGTCAGGGTTTGGATATCCCAGGAAAAAAAAGGACAAAAATGATACTAAGGAACAACAGGATGATCTGAGGTCACTATACAGAGCCACTGCAGAGTTCACATGTATTTGCAGGACACAAGTGAATTAATTTTCTCTTTTGTCTGATTAGTCTGTACCCCAACAGACAGCTAGGGAAAAATTACACCATACACAGAGCAGGAATTACAATATATTCCAATTTGAGTTGTAGCACATATACAGACTCTAGATTTTTACTCTAAAGAATATTAGGAATAATGCAAAAACAAAATATTTAGAATAATTCTCCTCCTGTTTTAAATGATCTGTACAAATGAAGCTCGCTACCCTTAAATCCAGAATCCCCACATGTAAAAATCTCATGGATCATGGGAGCAAACAGTGAACTCAGAGGTGTAAAATCCAAGCAGGATTTCCTCCCAATCCCCTTTGGAAGCACCACCTACCACTGCCTGATGGGTAAGTTGTAGGTGATTTCTTGCCAGTGCCTCTGAGCCTCGTAGTCTCCATACATGGGTGGCTTTCCTGCCCCTAAAAAGAGAGGACATAGAATTTAGGACATTATTTGGTTTATAGATTACTTTCCTCTAGTTATCTATTGCATAGTAATTACTGATTTTATTCTCCATTCCTCTATATTGAGAGCAAATAGAGACCTCATCATGCAGTCTAACAGAGAGAGAAAAAAAAAAAAAGTTATGTGTTCTTTTGGCTTTCTGGAGATTTCTGCAATGAGCATTTATCAAGATACTCTGCTGTGAAGAACTGCTTCCTCATCTGACAAAAAAAAAATCATTTCCAAGTGCAGATGAAAAATGTGGTACTTTCCCTGAACTAGGAAAATGCACATAATGGACATGTTACAGTGATTCTGTGGGAGCTGCTGCACTCCCTTGGTATGTGATAATTGTCAATATTCTCACTTGTGTTTCAGCCATGTCATGGTACCTTACTATTAATATCATTATAATATTATTATTTGCCATTTTCACGGAAAAAAAAGCTTTATCAATGCAAATACTTCAGATGTCAAATACTCCCCTCGATGGAGCCCAACTGTGACAATGGCAGCATGCAAAGCATCTTCCCAGAGTTTATTTACTTCTATTAACCTGATCACTGAGAACAGAAACTGGACTGATTGTGCTCCCAGTGAAATATTGACATGAGCCAGACAGAGATTTAAGAGGTTCTTTAAAATATAGGAAAGCCATTTCTGGTTTTAGCCATGATCTATGTTTGTGGGAATCCCTCGAGCTCAGCAATGTGCAATTTATTCCCAGAAAGTGGAAAGGATTTCTTATCTCTGCTAATTTCTTCCTGGGTGGTGGAGAGAGCAGATTTTCTCCACTCTCACACACTCAGCCTAAAGTTTCCCAAATAAGTGAGGTCACTGGAGTTTCATCAGTGTCAATTCTGTAGCTGTAAATCCAGTGGAACAAAGAATCTGCCACTGGATTATTGAAATGCAAAATAGATATTACCTAAATTTTAGAGAGTGTGTGTATCAATTTCTCAATCTCTACAGGAAAAAAAGGGATGCAAAAAATTAATTGGCTTCAGAATGATCCAAAGGTCTTTATCCAAAGGTTTGATTATTAAAAGCCAACTACTGATCAGTTCCTTTGACAATGCACATTTAGCTTCCATCTACATAAAGCACCAAGTACATAGACAAACCGAGTTTAAAAATTAATAGAACTGGAATATTTTATTTTAAAAGGCTTACAAATACCTTAAAAGTAGTGATTTTATTCAGTTTTATTGTTAACCTGGGAACAGATTTTTTAAAGGTTTGAAGCTGCCTCTCAACACCTGGATTTAGCAGGAGTTTGGCAATACATTAAGAAATTATGCATTAACCTATAAAACCAAATTTTTCCTCAATAATTCTCCACGACCAGGTCATCACATTCAAAACCAGGTATTAGTTTCTGTTTTTTCATTTAATTTCAGAGGCAGATCCAAAAGCAAGCTGATGGCAAAGAACAGGGTGAGAATGAGACAGAGATCCAAGGGTGCACAGTAAATGAGGGTGGAATTAAAAGTTTATCACATCTGCAGGAAGTCAAAGAGAAAATAAAAATTAATCCCAGTGGATTTATATGTTTGACAGCTCTAACACTGGGGTTTGTCTTTTTACAGCCATCTAATGCTCAAAGTTAAGCTTTAATAATTTGCTGGACTGGATCAGATTCAGCTTTTCCTATTCCAAAAGCAGCACTGTGGAGGAAATAAGATTTTAAAATTGTTACTTTTTTTTTTTAATTGTTATTTTAGCTCAGGCTTTATTTTAGACTCTCTTCCACAATCTTGATTGGTTTGAAATCAAATCAACTTCTAAAAATCTAGTTAGCAACAGAATTCTAAATAAATCCTCTTGTACTGCAAGAGAAATTCAGTGTATGCCTGAAGACAGGGTGTTTCATGCCTAGAGATGGGTAAAAACCTCAGATCTCTCAGAAATGGCATTTTCAGAGAGCAAACTCAAACCAAAACAACTGGAAATGCAGTTCAGCTTCAAGTAAATGAAGCCCAGAATTACCAGTTTAAAATCACCAGAATGCTCCTGAGCAGATCCAGCTACTCAGGGGATGAGGCTCCCCACTGCCTCAAAAAAACAGAGTAAAATTCCACTTGTGATTCTTTGGGCTGATGAGGATTAGAAGTATTGATTCATTTTTTTCTTTTTTTTGAATTTGCAGAGAGCAAGCCTTGTGCAAGCTTATTCCAATAGTGGGAAAGGAATTGGGAAGCTTGGAAAAGAACTTGCTAATTCTTTGCAAGCCTTCTGACACGAGGAGGAGAAAAACTCATCCATTACCAGAATGTAGCTCTGGCTCCTGCTGTAAACAAGCTTAAGGAGGTACAGCTACAAGGCAGAGTCATTGTTCACTCCATGTCACCTCTGCACTGTCTTCATTAGCACCAGGATTAGCTAAATATAAGCTAAATAAAAATATAAATAATAAGATTATATCTGCTACAGAATTTAAAAGTCAATATGAGGCAAATGTACAAGTGGACTGCATTACTCTGCAAATAAAGGCACAGGGGAAAACAGCCCCTATTGATATTGATCCTAAAATACTAATGATCATCAGCACCACCCAAAAAAAAAAAGTTATGGTGGTTCTTTGCAGTGTTTTGCTCCAAACTGTGATGTTAATCATGGCACACCTCAAAAAATAAGAAAAAGGAATTCTCGGGGAAATCAAGAGGAACTAAAATACAACAACAGTTGAAATAACATATTGCTTTCTACTTCTGATTTTATATAAACAGCAATAAAATAAATAAGGAATAAACAACATTCATTTTGATTTCTCAGAAGCCCCACAAGCCCTGTCCCTGAGGCTGCTGCCTTACCTGAGTAGGAGCCCAGGGACACGGCCCAGCGCACGGTGAGTGCCAGCAGCACCGTCATTGTCATCAGGCTCCACTTCTCCATGCCTGGGCTTTGGGACACTCCAGGGACCTGGCAACACAGCAGGGACACTGCTACAGCACCAGCCAGGGCTGATAACAACCCCTGCATTCATAATTCGCTATATTATTAACGAGCACAGGGGTTAAAAAATGAATAAATGTCCCAGTATTAAGTTAATGCCACTTTTTTCCAGATTATGCGACATGCACATCTGGGATAAGCACCACTGCTGGTTTAAACAAAATAAAAGTCATTTAGAAGTTAATTAGTGTCAGGAGATATTATTCTCCATCTTTCTACCCCCAGAAAGCAGCAATGCTGATGCCCAACCAAGCTTATTTGACCACACTAAGGACCCAGTAAAAGTAAGAAATATTGCCAGGTCTGTCAAATTGAATGAAACTCAGAAATCAAGAAACAGGAAAATTACTATGTTGCCCCATGGGAAAAAAAAAAAAATTCAAACCACTAGCTACAGAATATGCAAACTCTGACCTAAAGAGTCAAAAAAAATTTTACTCTGAACTAGGAAAAAAAGTGAGGAACTGCTCCAGTCCTGAAGGGTACAACTGCCACAGACTTTCCTTGCAGAAAAGGCATAATTTGATTCAAGTGAGTTTAATACACTTGTTACTACCAGCCAAAATCAAAAATCCCATACAGCAGAAGCACTGAGCTGCTGTTTTAGTAACAGCAACATCTAAGCATGTTTAGGCTATTCTTCTCCAACTCCACCCATATTTATTTACTATTCACAGAAAGGTGTGACCCAACACCACCACCAAGGGGAAAAAAAGAAGTTAATTAATAATATAAATCTGTGGCAGCAGATCTCCATCTATAGGTAGAAAGGTGAACATTGATGTTTGCATGTTTTCACCTGTGCCTAAGCCACAGGGGAGGCACTTTTACCTAAATAAAAGATACATCTGTCCTTTTCTATATTGCCACAACATTAATTAATTATACCTTCTTAATTATTACATAGCACCAGCCTCACCTACAGACTCCCCCATTTCTGTTCCACTCGTTTACTTTTGCCATTCCCTATGTTTGGAATAACAACTGTTTTCTGAAATACTGAGTTTCTTTCTCTGCTCTCAAAAGTAGCTCTTAAAATATTCTTTCCTACTTATTTTCCACCTTTAATAATTATCCTATACTACCTATAATAAAAAGTTATGCTTTTATTAGATTCTGAAGCACAGAACTCTTAATTCTTGGTATCCTGTGGGTAGCAATGTTAGACAAGGAATAGTTTTTAGGGGATGATAAAGCCGGTTTGGCCAATTCCAAACTTTTCACCTTCCTCTGGATGTACAACACCTGAGGGTCTCTCAAGATCCCATCTGTAAGACTGAGGTGAAAATCACAGCTTAAAAAAACAAACAAACAAAAAAAACCACTATCCTGCCACACTGCCTACAGTGAAGATTCAGATAAATAACACTCACTGCTGGCCCAAGGAAGCTGAGAGAACTCAGCCACAGATGCACGGCCCTGAACAGAACTTGTTTTAAAAGAGGCGCCAGCACACATTTCAGCAGCCGGAAAACGCACGCACTGAATGAAGAATTTTAACTTCTTGCAGCAACACCTGTCTACAACCCTTCTATTTCCCTAATGCTTGTCAGAGACGCCTTTATTCCTCACATCACTCCCCACCCTCACAGCTCGCTCTGCCCCGGTCTCCTCAGAGCCTCCAGCGCGGGCTGGCGGCGGGGCCGAGCTGCGAGCCCACCCGAGCTGCCCCTGGCCACCAGCGGGCCCTACTGCCCCTCAGCCCCCTCAGCTCTTTACCCCTCACCCTGTTCTCCCTCAGCCTTCTCACCTCGTTCTCCCCCAGCACCCTCAGCCCGTTCTCCCCCAGCCTTGCAGCCCCCTTAGCCCGTTCTCCCTCAGCCAGCTCACCCCACAGTCCCCTCGCCTTCTCAGCCGCCTCAGCCCCTCCAACCCCCAGACCACCCTCACGCTCGTCCCTGCACAGCTCCCTCACCTCCCCGAGCCCCTCCAGCCCCCTGACCGCCCTCACCCCCGTCCCTACACAGCCCCTTCACCTCCCTGAGCCTCTCATCCCCACAGAGCCCCCTGACCGCCCTCACCCCCGTCCCTACACAGCCCCTTCACCTCCCTGAACCTCTCATCCCCACAGAGCCCCCCGACCACCCTCACCCCCGTCCCCACACAGCCCCCTCACCTCCCTGAGCCTCTCATCCCCACAGAGCCCCCTGACCACCCTCACCCCCGTCCCTACACAGCCTCCTCACCTCCTCCAGCCCCTGACCGCCCTCACCTCCCCGAGCCGCTCCAGCGCCCTGACCACTCTCACCCTCGTTCCCGCAGAGTCCCATCCCCTCACCTCCCTGAGCCGCTCCCAGCCCCACTCGGTCCGCTCGGTTCCCCCGGCTCCCTCAGCCCGTCCCGCCCGCGGCTCTTACCGGGCTCGGGCCGGCGCGCGCGCTTCCGCCTGCGCGGCGCCTTCCGGGCGGGCTGTGCGCGTGCGCGTGCGCGTGCGCGGGGCGCGCGGCGGGAGCGCCTCAGGGAGGCTCCGCCATGGATGGCGCCGGGGTTTGGGGACTGCGGGCGGCTCCGGGAGGAGACGGCGCTTCAGGGGGACCTCAGAGCCCTGTCCAGGGTCTAGCAGGGTTCTGGGAGAGCTGGAGAGGGACTGGGGACAAGTGACGGGGAAGGGGGAATGGTTCCCGCTGCAGGGAGAGATGGGATGGTGGGAAGGAGGCTGTGAGGGTGGGCAGGCCCTGGCAGAGGGTGCCCAGAGAAGCTGTGGCTGCACCTGGATCCCTAAAAGTCTCCAAGGCCAGGTTGGACACTGGACATTGAGCACCCTGGGATAGTGGAAGGTGTTCCTGCCATGGCACTAGATGGGCTTTAAGGTCCCTTCCAACCTAAACCAGTCTGGGATTCATGGTTTTTTACCATACCAGCTAGCTGGGGAGCAGCTCCTGAGCCTTTACAACTTGGAGACGATATCTGGGAACCAACTGGTACATAAAGCTCCTAGCACAGAATGCCAGGCTGGGTCAGGGACCACGGTGGGGTCACCTGGTGGCACCTCCCTGCTCAGGCAGGGCCATCCCTGAGCACAGGGCACAGAGTTGTGTGGTTCAGTATCCAGTGAGGAAGAGTCCAGAATCTCTCTTTGATGCACCATAGGCCTCACATTTAAACCTTTCACTCTAACTCCTATTCATTCTCTTGAAGGTCTTGACAAAGAGCATCACAAAAATCAGGGAATCACAGGATGGTCTGGGTCTGAAAGAGACTTCCAAGGTCATGTCATTCCCCCTCCTGCCATGAGCAGGGATATCTTCCACTATCCCAGGGTCCAAACCCCACCCAACCTGGTCTTTTCTTCTGGTTATATGTCTGACTGAGGTCCAGACATGAAACTGAATAGAAAACTGATTATTCTTAAAACTAACTGAGGGTTTCATGGGCACACCTGCCAGGTGAGCTGGCAGCAGCACTCTCCTTGGACTGGAATCCCAGGGCTGAGAGTTGTGATGGATTTAAACACAGCTGTTACAAAAAAGCAAATGTGGTCAAGAAATGTCTGATCGCTTACAATAGAAACATTAAAATAAACAGAGATTACAGGAAAAGAAAGTGATTTGTAACTTTTTTTCAGATGTGTAGATTATTTTTAAAATATATTAGCACTATAAACATAATATTGTATAACACCAGAGATGGCTTTTCTTCCTTGATGTTTTTCCAACGATTTCCACTATCTCAACAATTTTTGAGTGAAAATTCTTTGGATATCCTGGTCCCTCTTACACCTGCCACAATTTCAGCCACTTGTGGTGTTGCCTCGTGTGGGATAGTGTGAAGAGACTGAAAGCTGTCTTAAGCAGATAAAGGCAAAAATCACACCTGTGACAATCTGCTGATTTGCCAAGGTGTTTGGAGCCATAATCCTGTGGGAAAGGGCAGATTATGACCATCAAATTTGACATAGTTTGCCTAATCTGATATACACAATAATTTATATTCCTGCTAAGTAAAATGCGTCCATTTCAGGATTTTGACGGGATGTCTGGAAATGGCAAGTCTGTAAAATAAGGGTAATCCTACAAATTCATCAATTACAAATCAACTTCGAGTTACACCTGCTGAACCCACAGCGGCTGGAGCTGCTTTATGGCACTGAAAACACGCGATGCAAAGTGAATTCCCAGCCTAAGCCCGGGGGAGAATCACCAGGGCAGAGATTCCTATTTCAGTACCTCTCTCCTCTCCCTTTACTTTCCTCTCCAGGATTTTCCATTTTCCATGCCCGGAATTCCTCAAACAGCAAGGCCGGGGAGCGCTAATAACTCAGCCACCCCAAGTCCCTGCGCGTCGCCTGTGGGCTCTTACTAAAAAAAAAAAAAAAAAAAAAAAAAAAAGAGTTTTTTTGATTTTTCCTTGGAGATTATTGCTAATACTATGCTGGAGCTGGGATGGGCGAGCAGGAGCCCACGGCCGCACATTCAAGTGCATTATTTCAATTAGCCGAGCGCTCTTTGTTGCAAGGTGAAATCATTCACTCTCCGGGAAAGCTTTTTTATTGAATGCTTTCTAAATACTCGCATCGGGCGCGTCGCCTGGAATTGAGTCTCTGTCACTTGTGTTTCTGCGGTGACTTTGACCAGATCAATGACTGGAAAAGGCATTCAGGACACATTGATACCGCGGGGTAGGAGACGAGCGGGGTTTGGTGCTCGGGAGTGAAGAGAAGCCGATAATGAGCAGATAAACGGCTTTTCTTAACCCTTGGCGTTCTCGGGAGGCTTCGGAGCCTCGCTGCCTCCTCTCCTGCACCCCGGCTCTGTGGCTTGATGGCAGCCGAGCGGTGGCAAGGCAAAAATCTGGCGGGTATTCCATAAATTTGGAGTGAAATGCGGCCAAAATTATGAGAAAGTCTTTCCTAGGGCGGGCGAGGGGGGAAGAACCTGCGGCCATAAAAAGTTCCAGTTCATCCAGGATTTCGTTGCTGAGCCGAGCAGCGGTGCCGGAGCGAGCGGGGGAACAGACTCTGGAGGAGTTTGAAATTGCAGCTTCCCAATGTGCAGATTCCCAGATTATCCCGAGCCCAGGATATCGCCCGGGATTTAGCGGGAGCAGAGCCGAGCGCTGCGAGCCCCGCGCTGAGCCCTCAGGAGCCTCGGCTCTTTCTCATCCTCCTTTGCCGAGCAAAACCGGGAGCAAACGTATCAGAAACCACTACCTGAGCCCGCAGGGAGATGGATTCATTTTTATTTTTCCCCATGAAATATTAGCACTTAATAAAGTAATTACAAATTATTAAGGGTTTGGGGTTTTCTCTTGAATCCCTGCGATTCTCTGGGCGCTGAAGGACACGGAGTTTCCGTTCTCCGACCCGGGGATCCCAGCTCGGGGGATGCTCCGAGTCCTCGGTAAAGCAGAGCGGGACATTCCATCCTTTCCTGGAGAGGAGAGGTTGGGCGGTCTTCGTATGTCCCGGCTTTTCCCATTTCGCTGAACCTCAAGAAAACCGGGGTTTTATCGCACCTGAAGTTCAAGGACGCTCTCTCTCACATTTTGCCGTCTTAATAAAGCCGCGCGGTTCCTGCTTCCTCAGCTTGCTTACCAAATCCCGGATTAATAAAGTTTACTTAGTTATTTAAATAGATTAAATGTCACATTTTAAATGGAAGGGGAAGGTTCTAGCTTCCTGACCTATTTTTCATTTCTGATTTAGAAAAAGGCAAGATTAGCATGGATATTGCATTTTCAAGGACCTCGCCACTATTAAATAGACTGTTAAGTGCATTTTATGGCTGAAGAGTCTGTTCCCAGTTCAGTCTGGAAGACGTGCTAAGTTCATCTCTACCTGCTACATTGAACATTCACTGACTAAAATACTTCCTGTGGATGTAATACCTATGCTCTGTATCTTTGAAGTACATAACGCTTGATGTTTTAAGGCCGATAACACGTAATTCAATAAAAGCCCCCGGAACTGAAGTGTTGCCTCTCAACAAAACTGGATGGCGAGTGTTTGCCCAGTTGCGGCGATGCCCGGCTCGGGGAGGAGGTGGCGAGGGAGGCTCTGGGGATGGATGGCACGGATGCTCCGGGCTGCGGGCGGAGGTTGAAGCGCATCAGTCGCCGCCCCGGGGGATGCCCGAGCTGCCCGCCCTGTCCGCAGCCGCGGGGATGGGCAGCGGAACTTGCGCGGGGAGCTCGCTCTGATTCCTCAGTCGCTGCCTTTTAACACCAATAAAATGCCCCTGGGGATGGCCTGGATGTTTTTCCGCTTCCCCGGAGCAGGTGGGGACAGGCCCCGAGGGCGCCTCGGACATGAGGGAGAGACCACAAAACTGCCCGAGGTGCCCCGAGAGGCAAAATCCCATCGAATTCCCCCATCCTCTGGGAACTGCCCCCTGACCCGCACCCGCCTGGGTGAGGGAAAATCCCCACTTCGCCTAAAACAATCATTGCTGGCTCTCTCCCGGAGTGGCAGACCCCTGAGGGCTCCGTGAAAATGAGGATTGGCTCATCCCAAAGCGAAATGTTTGCGCTTCTTCCTTTGTGTCCGGCCCAGGACACGGACACCGGGCCGGCTCGGGCGGTCCGGGTTAAATCAGGTGCGGATGCGAGCTCCGAACCCCCGAGGAAGCCGGAGCAGTCCTCAAGCGCTGCCCGTGTCCCAAAGGGGACTGATGTCGCCGGTGGATGATTTCCTACGGCCACCAAGAAGGAAATGTCTCGGCTGGACATCGCTCCTCGGCCCCCCGGAGCGCTCCCGGCGCTGTCCCCTCCGCTAAACCCGGCCTCAGTTCTGTCCTCCCGCAGCCCTGAGCGGGGTCTCCGATCGCTATCCCCCTTTGGGGACACTGCTGGAGGCAAGCGGAGGGGATATCCCGAACTGCTTACTGAGATAAAAACACACGCGCGATAAATACGCGTTTATAAATAACCGCAAAAGATCAAAGATCTTTTCCTGCCTTTTCCAACGCTGGCCGCAGCCTTTCAACACCCATTAGCCCGAAACTTTCAGCCCCGCTCTGTGCCCGGGAGAGACCAGTGATGCTATAAATAGGAGCCGGTAGCGCGGAGAGGGGGGGAAAAGGGGGCGCAACTCCCGCAGCCGCGCAACAAAAACGAGAGGGTTCCCCGGGAGCCCCGCATCAGCCGAGGAAATGGCCCTGATGAGCCCCATCTCGTCCCTTTTTCAACCAGCCTGATGGTTTAGAGGATTAGGGCCAGATCCTATCGCCAGATCCTATTATAAATTCCTTTCCGCGGCGGAGAGAGCGGCGGGGCACTAAATTGGAATAAATAAGGAGCGGGGTCGGGGAGGGTGCAGGGGGTGCTGGTTCTGGGTAAACTCTCGGGGCTGCCGGAGGGTCATTTTCCCGGTGTTTCGGATCTAGTTACTTCCAACACACCCCAGGGACCGACGTGACACGACTTGTACTAATGGGCATCTGTCACCGGCCGTGTCAAGTTTTGCCATATGCGGCGGACAAGTTTGTAGAAGGGAAAACAAGGGAAAGAACAAGGGAAAGAACAAGGGAAAGAGTTTCTGTTGTCTGGCTGCGGCCCTTAACTGAGGGAACTTCGCCGGGATGTGCAGCTCTCGTCTGTCCCCGGCCGGGCTGCAAACTCTCCCCTATTTGGGGACCGAATTTGACACCCCCTGGACCCCCGATCCCCACCGGTAGCTTTGCGGGACCCGCCCGAACCGCCCCGTCGTGCCGCTCGCTGCAAGAGCGCGCCCGGGTCGGTGTCGTCCCGGGGGGCTGCGGGCTCGGGGGTGCTCCCGATTCCCCGAATTGCTCCCGAATTCCCGGGGGACTGCCAGCTCCGGGGTTGCTCCCGGCTCCGAGGGTGTTCCCGGCCCCGGAGGTGCTCCCGACCCCGCGAGCCGTGAGGGTGATCCCGATCCCCGCGGATGCTCCGAGGGTGTTCCCGGATCCGGGTGCTGCGGGGATGCTTCGGGTCCTGGGGGTGCTCTCTGCCCCGGGGGGGCGCGCCCGTTCCCCGCGGGTGCAGCGGGAGCTGCCGCGCCCCCCGCAGGCCCCGGTGCGCCACTGCAGCCCCGCGGCCACCGGGAGCCCCCACCTGCCCGCACGGCCCCGCTGCCGCTCACGGCCCCGCCGAACCCCGCAGCCGGCGGCTCCCGCGGGGAGCTGGCCGCAGGATGGGGGGCTCATCCCGCGGTTCTTCCCGACCCCTGCTCCTTCCCGGTGCTGCCCGGCCCCGGGAGCCGCCGCCGCCGCCCCTTCCCCGGGAAAGGCTTCTCCTGCGGGCCGCTGTCCTCGGCGATGGAGGGGAAAGCGGGGGAAAGAAAGAGAGGCCGGAGGTTACGGAGGGAGAAGCGGTTCCCGGAGGGAGGCAGCAGGCAGGAAAGTTGCCGGTGCCGCCGCCGCCGGCGCGCAGATGCCGAGCCGAGGCATTGCTGCTATGTGGGGAAATATGAGCGAGTAATTTTATAAGTAACAAAGGCTGGGGAATGGAATGAGCCCCTGTTATCCGGTGTCCTCTGGAAGCCCTGGATCAGCAGCTTCTTGAGCCTCGCAGCGACTCCGGGCAGAGGCTCCTTTCTTTTTTCCCAGGGGATCGACTAAATATAGCAACCCCCCCGATCGCACGAATCACCCACCATTTGCTGTTTGTGTAAAACCGATTAGCCAGACACAACTGTGAAACAACTCGTTCCTCCGACACCGCCACGCACCGCCACATTCCGCCCCGCGGGGTTCCGCGGGGCCGTGGGTGCCCGTGGAGGGCCCCGCGTGTCCCCGCTCCCTCCAGGTTCTCCCTGTCCCCGGCAGATGATTAGCGAGTCCTTATTTATAAAGTTCAAACGATCTCATCACCGGGGCTGCTCGGGTTTATTTTAGTCTGTGTATGCGGAGGTATAAATATTTACTTAGGAAGAAATAATATTTACTGCTTACCAGGAAAGCAAGGACATTTTTATTTATATATTTATTTTAAATCCACGGCTGCCAGAGGGTTGTCGGAGGGGAAATAAGCGCCTGGTTCAGCTCCTCCCGCAGCCGAGCCTGCCGCATCCCGCATCCCGCCTGCATTTTACGCCGCCGATTTTCCTAACAAAGACAACGAATTATTTGAGCAAAAATCCACGACGGTTTTCCAAGGTGGCAAAAATTTAAGTTTGGAAGAGGGAGATAATAAAGCACCGAACACTGTCAGTGCACAGGAGACACCGAGATCTCACCAGGCTCAACTCCCCGACGCGCCTCTTTAAATATTATAACGCTACATATTAATTTTTCCCCCATTTTGACTGTCTCTTTATTTTAGCCTCGAAAATACATATATATATGTATATTATTTTAAATTTTGGCAGCTGCCATTAAAGCTGAGTTATTGGGAATTAACTGGGAAAGGCCGATCCCTTCCCGCGGGAAGAACCGCTGCTTTAAACCTGATTATTTCCCTGATCTAAATGAAAGATCCGCGTTTGGACACCGCACGGCCACGGCCTGAATAGATACATATATATTTTTCTCCTCTAAAATAAATAGTAAACATGGATTAAATCGACCCAACGTGTTTTATTTAAAATAATTTCTCCTATAATTATCACCGACCGCAGACCCAAAGCGTACCTATTCCGGCCGGGAATGCCGCAGCGCCGGGATGTAGTGTGGAAGTCAGGCCGAGAAAAATTAATATATTTAGGGAAACATCACGGCACGCTCGCGGGAGTCTCGGATCTGCCGGGGAAGGTGGGATTTGGAAGGAATCGGGGTGATACCGGCACCGCCGCGGCGGCAGCTCCGCGAACGAGCGGGGCCGAGCGCATCCCGAACCCAAAGCTCCGCGCTACCGGAGAACCGGAGCTCCGCGGCCGCGCCCCGAGCCCTTCCCCAGCCTCCGCGGCCGCGCAGCCCGTCCTGCGGGTGGGAGTCACAAAGACACCGCTCACACAGAGACGGGCAGAGCATTTTAAAAATTTATTTACAAAGTTGTGTACAACACGAAGGGATAACATTTAGAATACATATATTCATTCATATATAAACAGACTTCTATAATAGAATGACAGCGTTTTTCCTCCTTTTTTTTTCCTCTCTCCAAAATTCTCTTCTTCTTTTTTTTTTTTTTCTGCTCGTTCGTTTAATATTTAAAATTTCCCCCGCTTATTTCTTTTTTATACAATTTTTTTCCCTCGTTTGTTCGTTTATTTCAGATAAAACCGCTCGGAGCGACGGAACCTTCAAAAAAAGTGAAAGTTCGCAGCTCCTAATCGCGACCGTCATTTTCGCCTCTTTAGAAAAATAAAAACCCCGAAAGCAACGTCAGTGATTTTTGATACAAATATGTACAAGCGGCGGTGGCGGCGGCCGGTGCCCGCTGCTGCTCCGAGCCCGGGCGGCCGCGGAGCCCCGAGGGGGCGGCCGGAGCTCCCGGGGGCGCTGCCCGGGGCGACCGCCCGGGGCTACTGCGCCGGCCACTTGGCCTGCACGGCGGCGGCGGGGGCTGCGGGCTGCAGGAACTGGCCCGCGATGATGTTGGTAGGCACGCTGAGGATGGGGGCGATGGCCGCGGTGGTCCTGGCCAGCGCCAGCGGCTGGTGGGCCATGAGGGCCGACTGCACGGTGACCGGCGGCCGCAGGAAAGTCTGTGCGCTGGCGGCCGAGCTGGCGGCAGGGACGCCGATGATGTTCTCGATGCTGAAGGACGGGCGGCTGCTGGGCTCCGACTTGACGATGGAGCCGGCGGCGCCCAGGCTGTTGAGCTGCAGCTGGAGGCTGGGGCTGAGCTGGGAGTTGAAGGCTTTGCGGCTGAGCTCGCTGGACGGCAGCAGCGGCACGGCGGGCGGCAGCATGGGCCCCACCGGGGGGATGTACGGGTACTGCAGCGCGGCCGCGGCCGCCGCGGGGTGCGTGTAGGCGCCGGGGTGCAGCCCGTAGGGGCGGCCGTAGGGTCCGGCCAGGCCGTAGGCGCCGAAGCCCTGCATCATCAGCGCCGTCTGGTCCCGCAGGTGCTCCTGCTGGTGCCGCTTGAAGCGCTTCCTGCGGCGGAGGAAGCTGCCGTTGTCGAACATGTCCTCGGACTGCGGGTCCAGCGTCCAGTAGTTGCCCTTGCCCGGGTTGCCGGGCTCCCGGGGGATTTTGACGAAGCAGTCGTTGAGGGAGAGGTTGTGGCGGATGCTGTTCTGCCAGGCGGGGAACTTCTCCCGGTAGTAGGGGAAGCGGTTGCTGATGAACTCGCAGATGCCGCTGAGCGTCAGCTTCTTCTGCGGGCTCTGCAGGATGGCCATGGTGATGAGGGCGATGTACGAGTAGGGCGGCTTCACCAGGCTGCTCTTGGGCTTGCTCTGCCCCGCTGCCCCGCCGCCGCCACCGCCGCCGCCGCCGCTCGCCCCCTCCTCGCCGCCCCCCTTGCCGCCCTCAGCCGCTCCGCCGGGGGCCGTCCCGGCCGGGCTCCCGCTGCCGCTGCTGCCGCTCTCCGCGCCCGCCTCCGCGGGCAGCGCCAGCTCCGCCGCCTCGTCCAGCGGCAGGCGCGGCAGGGCGGCGGGGCTGCCGGCCTCGCCCTCGCTGTCCTTGCCCGGCCCGTCGTCGCCCTCGCCCACCACGTCGATATCCACATCCTCGGCCGCCGGGACGGCGGGGCCGGACATGTCGCTGGCGCTGCCACCGCCCGAAAGGGTCATCCCCGCTCGGCGGACGGGGCGAGGCGGCGGCGGCGGAGGGGCCTCCCGCCCGCACCGGGCTCCCCCCGCGCCCCGCTCCCGCCGCTCCTGCGACCGGCCCCGGGGGCTACACCCGAGCGGAGCGGCTGCGCCCCGCGGCGCCGTCCCCGCGGGGCATGGGGCGGCCGCGCCCGCTGCTCTCCCGTCCGCGGGGCTGCCCTGGCCGCCCGGTCACCTCCCGCCGCCGGGCATCGGGGCTCAGGCGGCGCCGCCGGATCCCGCCCGCCGCGATGCGCGCCCGGGGGCGCCGCGCATGGGGCCGCTCCGCGGGCCGCCGCCGCTCCACCGCTCCGCTCCGCGGCCGCGCCGCGCACCGCTCCGCCGCCCTCCGCGCCGGCTTGGTTGTTTGGTTTTTTTGGTTTTTTTTTTTTCCTCTTCCCTCTTTCTTCCTCTCGTCCGGTTTTTTTTTGGCCGCTGTTTTTTCCCCCCCTCGGCGGAGGGAGGGGACGGAGCTGCCGGCGGCCGGGCGGGGCGGGGGCAGGAGGCCGGGGGTCGCGGGGCCTCGCTCGCCACTTTGGCAGCGCGGCGGTCCCGACTGCCTGATAGATTACTTTCCCGTTAAAGATATACTCGGAGGCGGCTCCACGTGATCGCCTGACGTCAGGCGCCCCGCTGTGAAGTCATGCAAAACTCGAGTTGTTTCATGGACTGTCAACAAAGACCGGCGGCGGCTCCGCTCCGCCCGCCCCGACGGGCCCCGACGGCCCCGGCACTCTCCGGTCCCCTCCGGCCCCCGCGGAAATGCCGCCGCACCGGGGCTCGCCGCTGCCGCTCTCGGTGCGCCGAGCACGGAGCCGCCGCTCTCGGGGCGCTCGGCAGCCCAGGCTCAGCGGATGCGCCACCGCAAGAGCGCTTAAAAGCACCAAGTTTGGGCTTTGAAACCACTTTTCTGTGGGTTTCTTTTTTCTTTTTTCTTTTTTTTTTTTTTTTTTTTTTTTTTTTTCTAGCGGCAGCAGCACCAGCTGGAAACGGAAGATCAGAGAATAGCTATTGATTAATCTATTAGGTTAGTTGCAGGGAGAAATAAAAAAAGACGTAAAATAACAAAGGGAAACTAGAAATAAAGAACATTTTAGCCGAGTACTTTTTTTCTCTCTCTTTTTTTTTTTGTTTGTTTCTTTGCTTTTTTTCTTTTATTTTTTCTTTTTTTTTTCTTTTTTTTTTTTTTTTTCTTTTTTCTTTCCAGAGGTGTTAACGACTTAATCATTGCGGGCGTTAGCATATGAAAAAGTAGGAAATGAGGGAGTGTGTGTGAATGTGAGGACCGTATTGCCGCGGCCCCAGGTAAGCCCCGGCCCGGGGAAAGGCGCCCGGCGGGGCGGGAGGGGGCCCGGCCGCCCACCCCTGCCCAGTGCGGAACCCCCCGCCCGGGCCCTCGGCCGCGGGTGGCTCCCGGGGTTTGGCTTTTTAATCCGTCCCACCGCTCTGATACCTCCCGCACGTGTTGTCCGATTTGGGTAAATACAATTAAATTAGGAAAATGCCCCAGGAGCCAACGATTTCCTATGAGCGGCGCTGGTTTAGGGAAAGCTATTCCCCTCCTTCCTCCAAAAATCCATCGGGGCTCGGAAGGGTCGCTGTCCCGGCCTCTCGCAGAGCCTGTGCCGGGGATGGGGGAACCTTCCCGGGGGGCGCGGAGCCGCTTTCCCCCCGCGCTCCGTTTTTCCGCGTGTCCCGCAGGATCTCCGCGGCCCGCGGCCTCCGCACCCGCGCAGCGTCCGCGGTCACACGCGCTCACAGAGTCACCGACCCACACTCACACACTCGTGACAGCGCTTTATGTGTCACCCTGTGCACCCCAAAGGCTCTCCCAGGGAAAAAAAAAAATGAGGAAAAACCCCAACACCGCGGCCCCCTGTTCCATTTGTTGCGCTTTTCTTCGGCATAATAAAAGTCAAATTAATTGATTCATACTATTAATTACGGTGCTTAGCGTGAAAAGAAACGTTTCCCCTCCATTAGGGCTCTATTGTGCTGATCCCGTGTTCCATCACGGCTGCCGGCTGAGCGGCTCCGCGCCTCTCCGCGCCCCTCCGCGGGCTCCCAGGCCTTCACCTGCCCAAGTTTAGGGCACCATTTCGAAGCCCATCCCTCTAGAAAGTATTATGGAGCCCACCCGGGCGGAGAAAAGCTTTTCTAAAAATCAGGAAAGTTTCCCTCAAATAACCCCGAACCCATGGAAGTTCAGGAGCTGCGTCCTGCAAAGCGATAAAACAATTAAAGCAGCTCCCGTGGAGGTGGAAACCCACAATAATGGCACGGCCAGAAATAGAAAGTGGGCGCCCATATAGACAGATAGATTTAGCAACAGGAGAAAAACAAACTGTATCGTCCGGATCGATACGGAGTCAAATAGAGACACGGCAGCGCAACGGGAAAAGGGAGGATGGAATAAGTTATGATAGAGAGGGAGAAATTAATTACAACTCAATTTGATTCTAATATGGGAAAGAAGGATCCTGGCTGCGAAGCGAGTTAAAAATAAATCCGGAGGTTGAGCCTCGGGGGTGGGGGGGCATTGTGGAGGAAAGACAGGGCTGGGGCAATTTCTGCTTCTGTAATCGTTTTAAAGGAAGGAGAAACCAAAGGTGTCCCCTTTCAGCTCCTTAAGCCTATTACTTTCACTAATGAGTTATATAAATCGTTGACCTGACCTGGATTAAACCAGCATTGTCGTTCGGTACAAACGTGCGGGGGTAAAGGGGCTCGCAGGAAAGGGGCTGCGGGTGAGAAATCCCTGTAAAATAAACACATCCAAAGGAGGGGACACGACAGGGACACACAGACATCCCCCGACGGCTAGGACCGGGGTCGGGGCCGAGACGGGGCGAGCGGTGGGACCTAGAACCCTCTTCAGCCGGGCTTTTCGCTGAAGATGTAGATTATTAAATATATATAATTTCCCCCTCTATTTTTAGGCCTCTATCTGCACGTGTTTGGTTTCTTTTTTCGTTTTTCTTTCTTCTTTTTCCTTTTTTGTTAAAAATTGTAATAAATCGCCCGTAAACCCGGCAGACCTCAGTGTAAAACGAAATTGGTCATGTTTCCAAAACGGTTTCGGATTTATTTGTATTGGAAATGTATAAACATCCATTCTGTAAAAGGCAACACGTTTAATTAACGATGAGAGAGCAGTTAGGGGCAGAAAGCTAGTAAAATTGTGTGATAAATTTATGGCATTGTTAGCGTGCTTTTAATTATGGCTATTATGTTAATTATTTCACATTAGCATGGAGTTATCAGCAGCATGTCAGATTTAATCAAAACGAGCCTTTCTCTCGAAAACTGTGCTTTTCATTCGCCGCGAGGAGAACGGGGGGTCCCGAGCCGAAGCCGCTTCCCCCCTTCTTTATTTATTTAAAAATAAATAAATGAAGGCTTTTAAAAAGAGACTTCTCAGTGAAAAGAGTGGCTGGACGTGATCCGGGCTGGTGCAGGCGGCAGATCCCTTTAGGCTACAGCGAGCAGCGCAGGGAGGCTGAGGAGAGAAGCGTCGCTCTTGTTTTTTAGGAATTCACCATTTTCACCCCCTCCGGAGAAGGCATTTTATCATTTTGGATCATTCTGTCAAACAATATGATGTTGCTCATTTTTTATCTGTCCCGTTTTACAAAGCCCCCGTTCACACTGCTGGCCAGGACAACGCGCCTCAGTACAAAAGAATAAAAGAGACAAGCCGGGAGGATATGGGATCGCTGCACGGATCAAAAAGGAGGAAAGAGGAGGAGGTGTGTGCGAGTGTGACTGCGTGTGTGTGTGTGTGTGTGTGTGTGTGTGTGTAGCTCACAGCGGCCCGGGGCCGGCTCCGTGCCCGGCGCTGCCCCGCAGCTCCGCGGCCGCGGTTCCCACACACGCTCCGCAGCCCCCGGAGCCTCCCCACCCCTCCCGGGAGGAGGCGACCCGGCGCTTCCCTCAAAGGCTTTCGGAGCTTCCGTGCAGAAATAAAAAGAATTGAACATAGAGAAATACAAAGAAAAAAAAAAAATTAGGAATCGCCGGTGTGTGGCAGCGAGGCGGGCGGCGGAGTTTTTGGGGGGCTCCGTCCGGCCCCCGCCGCGCCCGCGGAGAGCCGCGGCCATCGCTCCGCGCAGCCCCGCGCAGCCCGCCCGGCTCTGCCCGAGCCCCCTCCTCCGGCCGGCCCCGCTCCCCCTTCCCCACGGGAGCGGGGGGCTGCGACCACGGCAGCTGCTGGCTTATTTTTAGAGCATTTCCATTCCTCCGGTTAATTTTAGATCGATCCATTATTTAGCCCCAGTTCGCCTTTAGGGAAACCCAAGCTGGGGGCGGCCGGCGCTCTCCGCGGCCGCGGGACTTTCCCCCGTGCGAGGTGCGCGGCCGCGCAGGGAAGGCAACTTTGGGGATCCCCCCTGCCACCCTCGGCGCTGCCGGAGGGAGCGGGGGCCGCGCCCCGCGGATCCTGCGCCTCTCCCGGCTGGCTCGCGTGTCCCCGCGCTGTTTGCGCGCTGCCTTTTCCCGCTGAGCTTGGGTGCTCAGGTTTTCCACGTTCTGTAGCCTTTTCCCTTTTGGGAGACACCCTCAAATACACCCCCCCCCCCCCCCCCCCCCCCCCCTCCGGCTCTCCAAGCGGGGTCGAGGTGCCGGGGCTGCCCCGCGGGTCCGGCCCCGGGGAAGCACGAACCCCCCGGGCGGCCCCTCGGAGGGATGCGGGTGTATGTGCGGTTCATCCCGGGTATTTATGAGCCCGCACTGCTCCCCCCGGGCAGCCCCCGCCGTCAGGGCCGGGGAGCGGCTCAGCCCCGCACCGTGTCCATCCTCCCACCGCCCCTGCAGCTTCTCCCTGCTCCGGATCTAAACACCAGCCAAACGCAGAGTTAGTGCAGAACCGCGAATCGCCTCGAATTTGGGGCTGGTTTTCCTGAAGGTGTGTCCTGGCGCCGGTCATTGCCTCCTCTGCCCCTTCCCTCCCCTGGGAGCTGGCAGGGTGCAGGTGGAGGAGCGCCCAGCGGTGCTGATTCAGCTCGGCTCTGCTTGGACACAGGCAGGAAAACATCCCGGGGAGCTGGCAGAACCAGGTAGCAGGGCTCAGCTGTCCCAAGGTATCCTCTTGGGACCCACAAAATAAAATCAAAAGGGTCAGAAGAGTGGGGGCTGGTACAGGTTAGAGATTCGAGTGCTTTACAAAGCAAGGAGAGAGCAAAATTAATCAAATAACTTAAAATACAGAATTATTATTAGGCAAATAAGGCTGTGCGAGCAGAGGAGCTTTGCTGCCTTTTGGGGAAGAGGGCTGCAAAGTTAGCTGAGACCTGATTTGAAAAACAAAAAACAAAAAGCACCCAAACATTTGGCAGCCGTTCAATCAAAATTCGTTTGTTCTTCAGATTCTCATTTTGCAAACCCCAACTCTAAACAAATGGATATTTATCCCCAATTTTGGCTGCAAGCACCTGCACCCACTCTGCAGTCCCACGCAGCCCTGGCATCCAGCAGTGCTGATTCCTGGAAGGGCCCTGCTTATGTCCCCAACCATCTTCACAGAATGACTAAAACTCATCCTCTAAACACCCTGGCACATCCCTGCCCCTGGAGGAGGCTCCTGTACTGTCAGAGGTAATAAATACACAGGAGCAAAAAATCAAGAGGCAAAAAAAAAATCCTTTAGGTCTGATTTATTTGAATTCCTGGAGGGGAGGGGTGGGTGGGAAGCGGTGACCCTGGCTGGGGTGCTGTGGGGGGAGGCACAGGGCAGCCCCCAGCCCTGCTCCACGCACAGCAGCAATATTGGGGTGAGACACGGACACCCCCAGCTCATTTCCTAGGGAATGGCTGGTCTGGGAAGGGATGTAGCCACCCTTGCTCCTTCAAAACCTGGAGATTCCTCCATTTATAGATGGAGAGGGCACTCTGGATAGGCTCAAGAGAGAAGATTTTATGTGAAAATGAGGGAATTTTATGTGAAAATGCCCCTTTTTGTCTGAATAAATCAACACGACAGATTATTTTTCCCTTCACGTCTGTGTGGCCCAAAGGGGCGGTGCAAGCGGTGCCAGTTTGGCAGCAAATTTGGGGACACGCCTTCAGAAGGTGGGGATACAACACAAAAAGAAGGGACGCGACACAAAATGAGGATCCACAGAGAGGCAGCAGTGGCAGCTCCTTCCACACCTGCGTGTTTTTACACCGGAGTCGCAGGTAGGCAGGAGGTGTGAGGGACACCCAGCAGCGCTGTTTTCTCAGTTATCCCCCTGGCCAGCGAGATGCAAATGAAGACGCTAAGAGGATTTCCAGTGCTGAAAACTGGGAGCTCTCCATGAGCTGGCCCAGTCCTCGCAGCGGGAAGCAAACACTCTCTTAACTCACAGCCACTCCGGTGAGATTTCCCACATCGTGGGATTGATCCACGATTTCATTTTATGGCTCAGCACAGCCAGGACATTGATGGGAGCCAGCTCCCCCTCCAGGTGCTCTCCTGCTTCCCAGGGCTTCATGTGTTTGTTTTTAGCAGGATAGTTTTGTGAGCCGCTCCTCTGGCTCGTGTACAACACCCTGGATTCCCTTTATTAAAGCACAGCAAGACAAGCGGTGAGTTATGGCAGTTGTTAATAAAATTACTCTGCTAATATTTTTCCCCAACACACGGAATATTATTGATGGATCAGGGATGGGGCCCATGCATCAGCCCAGCTCCACGTGCACCATCCAAATGGGGCCTTGGTGGAGCTTAAGTGGTGCACAGGCCTTTTATGGGCCTTCTGCAGAATGCTGAATTTTACCCAAAATGCAGGTTAAAACCCATGTTAGGTATTAATGTAATCAGGTCCATAATCTCTCTATCAAAAACTCCCCAAGCACCACTTCACCTGCTAAACCAGGTAGCTCCTTATCTGGAGAGTTCTGTAACACATTCTAGGGGACTTCTTGCTTGTTTTTGGTAAAGAAAATATGCATTGCTCAGCCCCTGCAAGTCCTGGCTTAGGGCAGAGCATGGGGAATCCCAAAGGGCCATCCTGACCTGCCAGTCCAACATATTCCTCCTCCACCTTCAAACACAGAATTAAATGATCACAATTTTTCTATGAAAACTTGGTGACCTCCACAAACTTCTTGGAAACAGAAGTGCCAGCTTCAGAAAAAAAAAATCCTGCTTTATTTCCCCCCCAAAAAATCTACTCTTTAAGACCAAAAAAAAAAATTTTTAAATTTTTTTGGGGCAACACACTTCCAGGAGAGCTGCAGCTTCCTTCCCCTGCAAAGCTTCATCAGCTTCATTCATCAAGGCATTTCTGTGAATTCCATTCAGATCCTTCACCTTATTAGAGGTATTTTATTAAACATTTAATGCCTTCCAGGGCATGTTGTAAAACCCTCTGATTTCAGAAGCTTCTGGATGAGCTTTTCTAGCACTTCCATGTTGAGAGCACATATTGGCAGCTTAGCTCCTGTCTAGGACAGGACAGATAAAACCAGGGAAGGTTTTAACTTTGAGCAAAATCATTAAAGAGTGGTATTTCCAATTGAAAGTGGAGGATGTGAAGAATAGGTATATATTCCCTAAAACATATCAATATTATTATTTTTTTTTGTTGGATTTCCTGCTTTTGTCCAGGTAAGAAAAAATTCCAAGAGGAATTCCAGCTAAGGAGGTGATGAAACATGTTAAACTGGTCAGGCAGAATTTGCAATCTGTAAATAAAGCTTGTTTAGAGACTCTTGTTAAAATATTCCATGAGAGAAGAATTCAACAGGCATTTTTAAATGGACTCTGAGCAACTGGGCAGAGAGAAAATATGTCTGTGGGACCATGAAACATTTATTTGTCCAGAAGGAGACAGGGAAAAAAAAAAAGCCAGGAATGATCTATCATAAGGGAGGAAATCTGCACCTCAGCATTTGCCAAAATGTCTTAATTGCTTTGTAAACTCATCTAAATAAATAAAACGTGGAGGGCTGTCTCAGCTCTCTCTAAGGAGCAGTGAGTGCTGCCTGGGGATAAAAGTCTCAATCCTGCCCATTTTGGGAGTGCCTGCTCCTGGTGCAGGAGGTCAGGATGCTGTCCCAGGGCTTGGAGCAGGTCCTGGAGGTGGGGAGGGATCCCTGCCCCAGCCCTTGGCCATGGACAGGAGACACTCGGGTGTCTTTTAGCTCTGCTGGAAAATCACACCCATTGTGGCTCCTCTTTACTTGTTTATTTACTGCTCCTTGCATTTTTCCTGGTGAAAACGGCTCTGTGAGCTCCCAGATCGTTCACTTTGAGGGCTTGCACACCATGGTTATGAGAGGGCTCCTCCTGGCTCCTTGGCTTTATTTAAAACTTTCCAATTTGTGGCTTTCCTCCTCAGAACCCAGAGGAGATCATTGCTCAGGGCACATTCTCCTGGTTCTTGTGACAAAGGTGATTGTCCCCCTCTACTCCTCTGTGGTGAGACCCCACCTCCAGCTCTGGGTCCCATCAGGATGTGGAGCTGCAGGATAAAGTCCAGAGGAGGCCATGGAGCTGCCCTGGAGCCAGGCTGGGAGAGCTGGGGGTGCTCACCTGGAGAAGGGAAGGCTCCAGGGAGAGCTCAGAGCCCCTTCCAGTGCCTAAAGGTGCATAGCATTTAAACCATGTAAATTAATGAGAGTTAAACGTGTGCTTCAGGTTAACAATATTCTAATGCTGAACTAGAGCTTCATTTTCCACATAGGTCTTGTTCAAATTTGTAAGGTAAATTTTCATCTTCATATATATGAAATATCTTCCTTCCTGCCTTTCTCCTGATAGATTTTACCATTTTATTTTCATTTCTTAGTGAACCTCGACCTGGAGCAATGGTCATTCCTGGATTGGAGCTGCAGCAAAGGCAGATCCTGAGTGGCTTCAGGCTGGAAATGGGGCTGGTGAGTGTTTAACAAACACTGCTCATGGAGAGAGGATGACCAGAGGAGGTTCATGGCTGAGACTTTGTCACACTATCCTGCTGCTTTGGCTTTTATTTATTAATTAATTTGGCTTCTAATAACTAACAGCTCAGTCCTGCACTCCTTTTGCATGCAAAAATTGGGATTTTCTCATAAAGCTCTGCTGGATCCTGAACAACTTTACTCATGCCGTTGCTTCCATTGCAGTAATTATTTGCAGGAGTTTTTGCCTGAGTTGGTAAGGATTTTTCAGGCTGTCATTCTGGGGAGGACATATGTCCAGCATAGCTATAGCTAACATGTCCTGCATGATTTACATGTTTCTTATGTGTGTGAAATGTAATATACTTACATGTTTTGGAGTCATGTATTTAGATATGATCTCATATAAGTCTGGCAGATAAATAAGTTCATCTCATATAGCACTGACATGCTTATTTTCACTTAGGACTGCTTTTATTCAAGCACTTCTTTCTGTGCTTGGTAGAGTCAAGCAGCTTTGGTGTTGGCTCAGCTGGATCATTATTAGGTCCAAATTTTCCCTTCAAATTTCAGCCATCTGAAATAAAACCACGTAAGCAACGTAACCATTGTGTTTAAGTTAAATATTGATACCAGATATGGATCCAGTGGTGGAAAACATCGTTGCCTGTCTGTTTGGGATTTGATAATGGCTGGGAACAGGAATGATGTTTTATTTTCTGTCTGCCCATGACACTTCAGTGACCAGTCTCCAGGGTTTTATCCTTCACAGAAAGATGTGGAACAGGCTGAGCTGCAGCTCCTGCTCAGGTGAATGGCACCTCCCTTCAAAAACAACTTTGTGCAACTTGCTGGCAGAATTACCTGGACAGAAATCTCCTTAAATTCCTGTTTATTTCACATTGCTCATCTGATTTCCTAAAGCTGAGGAAGAAGGGGAAGGAAGAGGAGTGTCCCAGTTCTGAGGAAGGTACGAATCTGAAAATGGAGAATTAAAAAAAAAAATCAAGAGGAGAAATTAATTAAATAAATGCTAATATAGAAGTAAAAAAAACCCCACTGCATGACAGGAGAGCAGTGTTTTAATGGCATAACTCGTGAATAATCTTGCTGAAAGCTCTTTGTGTTTGCTGCCCTTTGGTTCCTCACTGTGCTTCTGTGCTGCAATGTTTGTTCCTGGTTTCTTCTGCTAAAGTTTATAAAGCCAACTTTAAAAAAAAAGGGGGGGAGTGTTTCCATAATTATCCCCTCACCAATCTACTGCAGTAAATTACCCCCCAGCCCCATGCCTTGGTGCTTAACATGAACCAGATGAGAGAGCTTCATATTTAGTTTAATAAACTGTAATTTCTGACAAAGGTAACTGTCACCTTCTGTTTCATTCTGTGCGTTTATTTTTCAAGCACCAGAGCTGACCTCCGAACTCAATCTGCACTTGCCTATTGATGCATAAATATCTGTAATATCACAGTAAATTAAATTCAGTTTTAAAGGGTTTCTATTTAACAATCTGTCAGAACTTTCACAGCGTTTGATTTCTAGTTTCCTCTGTCCACTGACAGGTTTATCTCGGTATGGCTTGATTAATGAAACCTTTTATTTGCAGTAAGCACACCTATTATTACCATAATCTCTTAATGCTTGCTTAGGCAACATTGTACTCTGACAGCAGGGCTCCAAAAACTTCCAGCCTCTTCACTGCTCGGCAGAACAGGCAGCAGGATTTGGGGTTGGAGAAGGGCTGTCACTGTCCTGCCCTCCACTCTTGGGGGTGTTTGCAAAATCAAGCAGTTTCCCAGTTTAGCAGGTTTGGAAATGTTATTTTCATGGAATAAATGTGCCTTGTTAGAAATCATTTTCGCCTAAAATTAACAAATCCACATTTAATTTTAATTAGAGTTTCCTAGGGAGGAAAGGGATGTTCTCAAGATGAGTTCTTAGGGATGATTTGTTGAATTTAGGGAAAGACACGGTAGGATAGCCTGGAGAAGTTTGTGTAAGCTGGATATCAGAGTTGTTGACTCCAATTCCTGGTTTACTTAGAAAAACCCAGAGAAAATCACTTCCTCTCACTGTGCTGTAATCCCATCTCACTGGTGGTTGTGGGTAATGGAATAAATAAAATTACACTACACGAGGGGCAGAGTAAAACTGCTCCAGATGAAAGACAGGCCAAAATATCCCAAATTTCTTTCCTTACTGCACAGGGGGAAGTTGAATTCCTGATCCCCCCACATTTCCAGCAGGCAGAGTTGTTGCTGTGGCTGAGGAGGGCTCTGCAGAAAGGACTTGGATGAAAGATGAGGTGTCTTGGTACCCTGAGCAGGACAGAACGAGGAAGGAACCAGCAAGTCACACCCCTGGGCTGGGAAAATATGTGATTTTCATCCCTGAGAGAGTTTTGTGTTTAGACAACTTAAGGAGAGTTGCAAATTTCCCTGGGTCCCTGAGGATTTTCTCTTTACAGGTGAACATGAACTTGCAGCCCCACAGAGAGCAAAGGGAGCTCTGACACCAAATTCATCACGGCCATGGTTCACTGGGAGTTTGATTCCATTCCTGTTCCTGTTTATAGCTGGGTTTTGGGCTTTTTCCAAACTGCTCCTCACTGGGAATTCTTTGTTTTAAGCTGATTGTCAGACTCTGTCAGATTCTGAAAATAAAGACCCCACCTCCCAACTTGAGCACCTAAAATGAGACTGAATAATTTAGGTGGGCTCTGATATTTGGGGTGTCTCCAATTTTCCATGGACATCCTTTGCTTTTAGTTCTCCGGGATCTCTCTTCTGTTGAAATCCACATCCCTCTGGAATCAGGGACAAAATTGCCAGTAAAGATTTTATTGCTTGCATGCCAATTTAAGGATTGCATGTGGAAAATGTCATTCCAAACAGACACAAATCCCTCTTGTGCAGAAATACCAAGAATTTCCATGTCAGCACTGTTAAAAAGGAGAATAATTCTGAAGGTGATTTGTGCACTTGTTTCTTCAGGATGAAAACATTTCAAGAGGTTTATTGCATCAAGATGTTAATCAGCACCAGGAAACACATTTTCAGTTCTGCAGTAAGATCCAGAGAGGCACTGACATTCCTCAATAAACAATTCACAAATGAGGATTATATTTGTCTGTACGAAAGCACACGTGACACTCTGCACCTATAAACCCAATCTCAGAATATTTTCACGGTATAAAAACTTGGAGACACTCATTAGAAGCAAATTGTATATTTTCAATCAATAAATGCAATATGGTTCCATGGCCCTGCACCCAGTGTGTGTTTCTGCAGCTCCAGGAGCGACACTTCCAATGCACAACTGCCTGTCATAAAAGTGTTTATTTGCTCAGAAGTGCAGATTCTGCTCCTGCAACCCTGCTGCTGGAATTATTATAATTCTCCAACACGTTTCAGACTTTTTTTTGGGTTGTTTCACACTCTGCTTTTTAACCTTCAACAACAAATATTGTTGTATCATGAAGACAGCAAATCCAAACAATTACATATGTAGTCCAAAGGCATACACAAGAAAATCAATATTTGACATCTTTGCAACTCCCTCCTTGGAGCAGCGCTCAATAGCTCTTATTCATTATACACTTATATCTCTTTCAGATTCGCCTTTGTCACCAGAAACCCATTTTTTTTTCTCCTTTGACTTCCACATAACTTCTTTGCCCTGTACTTTTACAGATGCCTTCTGGCTATAAATACTAATGAAATCTCTTTGCTTAATTCAATTTTGCTGGTACACTTACAGTTATGACCTAACTTTCCCACGAGAGAGACTGATTGAACATTCCAATACCTTATGGATGGGAGCAAACACTCCACAGAACTGGACTGACAATTTCCATAATTATAGAATTCACAGCCTAATGACCTTAAAAAACAATAAAAAGATCTCTTGTTAATTCCATTTCTGTTACTGACATTCAGGATATTTCATTTTTCACAGGACAACAAATTTACTTTTTATTTTCAAAAGAGCAGTCTATCCTTTTACCCTAGATTAAATTTTCTGAATATTGAAGGATTTCATTGAATATTTAGCATTTCTTTGTCTTTTAAAAGTTAGAATATTTATGATCCTTAGAATGCTCCTGACTGATTTATAGCAATCAATTATAAGAGTGCGTTTTGAAATAGCCCTTTTAAAAATGAGGAATAGAATAATTAAAAAGATCAGAAGTCCTCCCTTGCATATAATTATTTCATTATTTCATTACAGTGCAGAAATTGTTTTTGCTGACTGCGAACAATTTTAATTGAGCAAAAGCTGTATTAATATACGATAGCAAGCAGTTCTTCCTAAGAAATAAAAGCACTAATTGCCTAAATTTTTATTCAGCACAGTGAGCCTTAAAAGCCACATTGTAATATAAACCTAATCACTGGCTACAGCGGATCCTTTTGCCATGGTGGAGACATTCCCAAAGCACAACCTTGCTGTGCAGTTAATTTATGCCTTCAACAGGTTTATTGCTGCATGAAACGTTTGTTTGGGTGCTGAATTGTGCCAGGCTGAGAGCAGAGAGCTCTGTGCCTGCCCAAGCAGGGCAGTGCCACCCAGGGCCACCCTGTCCCCACGTTTTGGTGGGGACACCACCACCGTGGTGATTACACTGCTTTGGCTCCTCACTTCCCATCTGGCTCCAGGGTTTCCATCTGAGCAATGGGGAGGAAGAGAAACACCACCAGAGAGAAATGAAAAGTGGGAGCCTGACTTTGATGTTTTGAATCACCATGGCTCACTGTAAGGATTTGGAGAGCTTCAGGTGTTGCTGAAAGCTCTGAGCTGTACAAACCCCACCCTGGGTAGGTATCCCTGCTTTTCCAGGGGGAAAGTGGTGGTGTTTGCAGCAGACTGGAATTTGGGTGGGCTTCCTTTGGCCGGGAGATCTTCTCATTCTGCTGTGTTGGAAATATTTCACCATCACTGGTGCTACCTCTCTTCAGGGGTCTGGATTCTCTCTGCCACCTGCTGAAAGCACCCCTGTGCTGGCTGGGCTGGAACTCTTCTGGCCCCATGTGATGTGATGAATGATTTGTCACAAATCACACAAATGTCAGCTTTGCAAACACACATCAGAACCGTGGCCACAGCAGCCCTTCCTGGTGCTCCCCAACAAGGAACTTGCAGAAGGGTGGGATTGGGCTGTCCCCAGTAATGGGGGCACTGACAGGGATTCTATAGGGGCATGGCTATAGGGGCAAGGGCACCTACCAGCTGTTCTCTGCTCCCAAACGCTCCCCACCCTCTAGGATGTAATATTCCAATGTGCCAAGCACAGGCAAGCAGTTCTTATGTTCAGCTGCCAAGCAGAGCTCAAATCCCCAACATACAGACCAAGAAATGCTGGTGAGGTTGGCTCAGAGTCCTTTAACTTCATCAGAGACAATTTTTTGGAAGGAAGCAAAGTCTTTTTAATAAATAATAACACCTTAGCTGGCCTGGTGCTGGCAGATGGCTCGTGATAACTTCTGCCTGAGCTCGACAAGAGGAGTCTACAAGTCCATGTCAGAGGCAGTGCAGTGCCTGGAAGTGCAGACATGGAGTTATCAGGAAATAATCGCTGCAGGGGAGATCTGGAGTTTGTCTGACATCCAAGTTTCTCCTGTCACGGCGTAGTTGCTTCCGGGGTGCTGGGGGAAGTCGCCAGTGGGGCTGCTGGTGGTTTGTGAAAAGGCTCTTTGTGAGTGCTCAGCTCTCACCCCCCTCCTCTCAAAGCCTGGCTGAAGCCCATCCAAAGAAGCAGAGTGGAAATGAAAGATAAAATTCTGGTCCAACGCAGCAGCATTAATAGAGTGTCTGAATGGGACAGAAAAGATTTATAATTATCTCGAAGTGAGGCTGGAATTTTCCTCCTGAACTTGCTGCTTTCCAGTCCCACTGTGAAGCCTTAAATGCAGTTTTGGTGCCAAATTAACACTGTAGTGCTCAAGTAAGAGCAGTGGAAGTACCAGTCCCAATAACAGCCAGCAGCACTCGAATCCAGCCACATTAAGGATTGCCTGGCAGCAGATGTGATGTATCCCTCTGCTATTCCATAGTGGCAGCCCTCAGGTACATAGTCATAATTCCTGTGAGAGGCAGGCTCTGGAGATGACAGACTGAATAGTTACAATCTATCATGAAAAATTTTCAAGGATGAGTTAATGATTTTGTGCAATTTCCAGACCAGTTAGCTGAAGCCTGCAAGCTGGAGTTTCCCTGGGCTGCAGCTCACCAAGAACAAGTAACTGTTTTCTCCTTGTGCCTCAGTTTCCACTTCTATAAAATAAGTGAACATCCTGCCTTTTCTGTGAAATGATTTAAATCTATTTCAGAAAAACGGTGTGTAGGAAACATTTCAGAGGAGGAAAAAGCCCAACTCAGCCCAACTTTTCTTGCAGTAAAATTGGGGCTAAAATTAGTCCTGGGTTAACTCTTTTGTTTTTCCTGAGTTGTTACATCCCATGTTTTGCTGAAGGAGGTGTGCAGGGTAAGACACAGAATGTGTCTTTCTTTGCCAGGGACTTTAGTGTCTGATATCTGTGCAGATGGAGGAGGGAACTACTGGAAACTCATTTTGTATGTGCTTGTTCCTAGCTGGAGCCTGCTGTTATGTGCATGGATTTTTGTGCACGTGAAAAAGTCTTGCTCCTTTCCAGGTGAGCTCTGCCCTGCTATGGTGAACAGCAAACATTAACTCCACAGATCCCTGCACTGGCCTAATTTCCTTCCCTGTCTCCACTGAGTTGGTTTCAAAGAATTCCAGAATCCCAGAATGGTTTGGGTTGGAAGGGACATAAAATCCCATCTTGTTCCACCCTCTGCCATGGGCAGGGACACCTTCCACTGTTCCAGGGTGCTCCAATCCCCATCCAACCTGGCCTTGGACACTTCCAGGGATGGGGCATCCTCCTTTGCAGAGGTCTGAAGTTTAGTTTTCCAGCCTGTAAGAACCTGATAACAGCCTGATGTTGTCTGGAAAGCTAAAAAATTGGGAAACATCCTCAGTGACTCCACAGTCCATCCCTCCTTCCAGGAGGCTCCAGGCAAGGCTGGTCCTCTCTGTGCTCTGGGACTCTGGCAAGGAGAGGAGGTTCCAGCTGTGTCCAGACACATTTTTGCAGCACTGGCCCTTGGCTCACAGCTCTGTCCTTTGAAAATGTTGGCACTTTTACTTTAGCGAGCCCTCCTGGTGCTTCCTCAGTGCCCAGGGTAGTCAGTAAGAGGTCGGTTCCCTCGTAGTCCCAGGACAGCTGTGCTGGCAGCGTGGGATACAAAGGATTTACGCTGCCATCTGTGTCCTTTGTGCCTGCTCACGGCATTTCCCCTTGTGCCCTGCAAGATGGAGAAGGTTATTTGTCTTAAGAACATTTTCTCCTTCTCTCTCTTTTGTTTTGCACCAGTGTCAACAAGCAATTTGCACCATAATTCATTCTTGTTTGGGATCTGATTGTCCCTCCCCGTCCGGAGCTGGCTGCTCGCCTCGCTATTCCCAGGCTCTCCCCGGGTGTTTCCCAGAGCTCAGCCCTCGGCTGCCAAGGGGAGGGGGCTGCTCCGAGGGCATCCCGTCGTATTCCATGCCAGAGGGAATAGGGAGAGCTCCAAGCAAACACTTCGGGGCAATTCCAGGTGTTGTTCCCTCCAGGGCAGCTGCTACTGCCCAATTCCCAGCCCTCCCATGGAGCCTGGCTGAAAAAAGGCAGCTCTGAAAAGACCAAAAGATTGGAAGTGGACACCATTCTCTGTGCTGCTCCAGCCAGGCAGCCATCAGCACCCACAAAGCTCAATTAAGGCTAAACTAATTTAGTTATACACAGACTGTACAATCATTAATAAAACACCCAACACAAACCCCCCCCTCTTTTGCCAGGGTGACAAGAGACTTAATTAATTAGCACTTTCAGGTGCTTGGATAGTCCATTGGTGGGAAATCATAACTTATTCATTTTCCCCTCCAGGTGGCCAGAAAACAGTCGGCATTTCATTCTCAAGGATGCAACAGAGGCATCTTAATTGCATACAAAATTTTGTAAGGGAGAGAAGACCTAGCACAGGGCTCTCACTTCCTGGAAGTGATTCTGATGGCAGGAATTATTTATAGGGAGAGAAAAGCATGCTTTTGTGTAAAGGACTCTATTGGGCAAAACCCAGAGCAGGGTGGAGGGCTTGATGACAATCCAAAAGTTTCTACTAGGATAAGGGAACTTTTGTCATGGCCTTTTCAACCTGTATCAATCAGGGCAGATGACAGCCAGGTGCAAGAAGATGCTTGGCAAATTCAGAGTGAAAAACAGAGCACACTTTTTAAACGTGGGGAGAAATTTAATTCATTTTCCTCTCTTTGATGCCCAAGAAACTGTAGGAGGGTTTAAACCTCAGGAATTCCCAGGGGGATTTGGTGACTCCTCCTGAGCTCCCTGTGCAGTTGGTGTGTGCTGCAAAGTCATTTCTGCACCCACTGCCTTGCCAGCACCACACACAGACACATGCTGCACCTCTGATGGCAAAAGCCACAATGTATCGCTTTAAAAGGATCCCAAAAATCCACTTTTCTTTTACAATAATATTTCCACAGGCCAAGCAATTGATGGCTGGACTAGGGGAAAACATACATCTTTGCTTCCAAGTAATAGGCTGCAGATTTGCAAGACTAAATCCTTTTAAAAGCCTGGAATCACATCCACTCAGTCCGTAAAAGAAAAAGAAGTCTAATTTGATAACATTATATATAAAGCATTTTCTTGACTTAGATATATTTTAAGCATGCCAGTTATATAATACAGAACAAGCAGGGGGAAAGGACTTGATCACATTCAGATGATACTAAATTATCTTATGACACAGGCTGTATCTTTTTTACAACAGAAAATGGAAACAACTGTGTCCTTGACCTTCAAAAAGGAATTGACTTCCCTAGCTTAACTATTCAAACAAACAACTGTGTACTCTCTTCAATTCCTGTGATAATTTTGATTTACTGTAAATGACTGAATTTAATGAACTAAATTATGCTATTTAAATGCATTTTGTGAATGGTATTGTAGTTTGTTACTAAGCATTATGTCTATGCTAAAGTGTGCTGTAAATGATATGATATGGAACATATGTGCTGTATTCATAATTTAACTGTTGCTATGGAGTGCCTTCTTCAATAGGCTCCTTTGAAAAACGAGTTCTTTATTTACCTGGTGAAATGAAGGTGATTTCTCAGCAAACCTCTAGGTCTCACTGACCTTGACAGAATTACAGTGCTAATATTTTCACATGGATGAACTGTTCTTCAATAATTTTTCCCAAATAGATGGCACAAATAGGTTTTCCGTTAATGCCGTGACAGACTGCGTGTTTTCTAATCTCACTTTTCTTTTTGTTTGAACAAATGTTTATTACAGCTCTTGCAAAATGACTCCCGTCCTCATTAGTGATAACAGGTTTGAGTTCTGAGCTGGATCTCAGGGTCTTGGACATGATTCCCAGAAATGCCTTGAGCCTGATGCTGCAGAGGCAGCCAGTGCCCAGCTCCATTTCCAGCCGTGCCATGCAACCTGTGTTATGTTCCTGTTGATGAAACCCTCTGAATATTTGGATTTCTCTATTCTTAAGGCCCCGAATTTGACTCTGTTTTGCTGATATTGGGGGTGGTTTTTTGCCCTTAAAGCAAGGTTCATCAGAGCTAAATCCTGAAACTGCAAATTCTTTTTATTCTTTAAAGCCTGTGTGCCAGTTAGGCACACATAAATACTGGTTACAAATTAAGGGTGTTATATGTAAAATTATATATAAAAATAATTTTACCGTTTTCAGACAGTGATAGGAAGTTGAGTAAAGCCTCTAGAATTTCAATGGCTACTTTCAAATTTGGAGCCTCATTTCAGATTTTTCTTACTTTTTTCTTCCTTCCAAAGAGAAAATGTCAGTAATTTCTGAGAGCAAATAACAATGCAAGAAAATTCTGGTGACAACAGAGAAGGATTTTTGCAATATCTCAGGACATACTAGTCATTCAATGTGCATTTAATGGGTCAAATAAGGACACTCTTGATGAAACATTGAGCCATATATAACATCACCTTTTAACTAATTTGAACATCCACAATAAATTATAGCTGCATTTCAGAACTGTTCATCAACCATCAGCTCACAAGGAGAACAGCTGAGTTTTCTGAATATGGAATCTCTTGGGAAACCTGGCTGGTTTTAACTATGTGAAATGTGTTAGCATTGCAAACAAATGCAGCAAACATTGTAAGGGTTTTTTGTTTTTTTTTTTTAATAGCCTTATTTCCAGCAGTGTATAGCACTGGTGGCATTTTCAGATGTGCAAAGGCTCCTCCTGGAGGTCACTTGTGTTGTCAGATGCTCTGCTTCACACTCAGGTGGGTTTTTGCAGACCAGCCTTGGTTCCTGCCTGTGCCAGAAAATATAAAACAAACTGCTAAAAATACAAACGCATGTAGCATGGCTAAAAAAATTCTTGCTGTAAAGCTCGTTCCAAAAAGTTTCCTAACCTAATAGAAGTGTATCTGCTAGTTTGGATGTGTCTACAGAGGGAGAAAACTTGAGAGTGACTTTGTATTTTCACTTTCTCTTGAAAAAATGAAGATCTGCTAAAGAAAGGTGCACAAAGAGCAAGGGGACAATGCTTCCCAAGACCTCACTAAAGCAGAATCTTCTGTTTCTGGGAGCTTGAGCACATATCCAATGTGTCCAGGAGGGTGAAAAAGGTTTGGCTTTCAGCGAGTGCAGTGCCAGGAGCAGGACGGGACCCCTGCCCGCCTTCCCAGCCGGCACACTCCATGAGAGGAGTTCCTCCTCTAGCATTTGTATTTTGGGTTAATCCACTGCGATCCCAAATGATGTGCTGAGAGCGGATAACGCCTCTCGAGGCAGGAATTGGCACGGCAGAGCAGCCTGCCCCGGGTACCTGCTCTGCATTGTGCACCATAATTGTGTGAGAGAAGGAGCTATTTTTCAGCAAGTGGCTATCGGATACTTCCCGTGCTGCATATCAACAACCAGATCTTGACCCAGAAATGTCAGTCCCCGCTCAGAGCAGACAAGGAAGCATAATTAGAGATGCTCTGGCAACGTATTTTAGCACTGACGGTGACAATGTTTAAATTTTTAATCAGGCATGTAACATAAAAAGCACATAACATGAAATGTGAAAAGAAAATTGGCAAATACCAACGTGCTGTTTGACACTTTATTTCACTGAAGGAAGTGAACATCAATAAACATTATTTATCATAAATGACAGAGAGGAAGGCGTGTTTCTAATAAAAATCTTCCCATTGCAAGGGGTGAATCTCATAAAAGCGCCCTGATAGCACTGTAAAAGCCGTGCTGGGCCAGCCCACGAAAGGAAACACGGAAATATTTATTGGGAAGCTGTGATGTGCACCCAGATGTGTTCCCTCATGACAGCTGGTTCTGGGGGGCAAAGAGGTCCCCCCAGGGTGCAGGGACTTTCATCCAGATGTGGCACAGCTCTGAGCCCTGCAGCAGGGGACACAAATGTACCCGCACATGTGATACAGCAAATGGTGACAGGTTTGAGGGTTGACCCTTCAGGAAATGCATCCCATGGCAAGTTTTGCTCCAAGCTGGCAAACACTGAGCCAGGCATTTCTAGCTGGAAATTAGAGACAAACTGAAGAGGTGAGGTGGGCTGGGTCCAATGTACTGACTCAAGGTGCAAATGGGGAGCTGTTGTGTGACCCCCTCACCCCGAAGCTCTTGCTGTTTTAGCAGTGCCTTTTAACGTCAGTGTCTTTGTAAACATTGTTGGCATTTTCTCCTGCCTAAGCCCCATCCCTCCCACCATCCCTACTGCATGTGGGCTCTGCTGAGTGAGGCCCCGTGGTGATCTGAGCCTGGACATGCACTGAGCTCGCTTTACAGGGTAGATGAATGCACCCAAAAATTACTTGAGGGAAGTGCCAATCCAAGTATGCCAAAGTTAGAAAAAGCCTGATCTAGGGCTATTCTGGTCACTTTAATTTGTCTCTGTCGTATGCCTGAATAGAGAGTCAGTCTCCAACTGCATGATTCCAGCTGCTGCCACAAAAAAGCACAAACTTCAAGAAAACAAGCCCTCTGTGCAGTGCACACGGAGGCAGAGAGTGTGTAGCTGCCTCTGAAGCCCATGGGAACATACATGCACATTCTGATAATTTCTGAGTGTCCAAGCTCCTCTCTGCCTTCCTGACAGTGCTCCCTTTCCTTCCACTTGAAAATCCCCTTCTTTTCCAGCTCTATTCCCCAACATCTGCCTCCCTGATCCAAATTCCTGCCTTTGCCTCCTTATTATTGCCAGGTCTGGCTCGTCTCTGCAGCAGGGTTGTGTTTCCATGATCTGTGCTGCTGGGATGTTGTGAGGAAGAGCTGGGAGCCTGGGAAGCCCTGCTCCAGTGCCAAAGCTGTGGGCTGCTCTTCTCTTGCTTCCTCTGATGGGATCATGGTTGTCTGGCTGATAGGAGCTGTGACAAGCAAAGTGCTATGTGCAGAAGACAGAGTTTTCAGAGGATGTTGTGGACAAGCTCTAAAACCTCTAATTTTTTATAAACTTCACCAAATCCAGACAGAGTCACGAGTTCATTCCCAAAAGCAGTAGAAGCCTCCCAGCCAGATTTGAAGCACAAACCATACTGAAGTGAGACCTCCTCAATGAGATTGTTGTGAGATTCTTTTTAATGTGGGCAAAAGAAAATATTTTGCTTTTTCTTTGTTTTAAGAAAGATGTGAATCCTCTCTTTTTTCTTCTTTCCTTCTTTTTTCTCTTGTGAAATGCAGCAAGAGAATCTATCTTGAGGCAGGCAGACAGTCATCATGGGATGGCTGGCAAAGATGGGTAAAGGCTGGCAAAGATTTGGGCAACGGAAGGCAGGTTTATACCTTGGGGAGTGTCACAGAAGCTGAATCACAGGCACTGCTCTGCCTCAATTCTCATGGAATTCATAATAATGCTTTTCATGGGAGCCTGCCTGGATTAACTCCTGGGTGATCACAAGCCTGTGTGTTGCTAATAATAGCATCATTGGCTAAAATATCTCCACATTTACTGAGGTTCACATTGCAGTTTTGTGCCTCTGTTTTTTCCTGCTCATTCTCTTTTGTTTCCCATTCCCGTCATGCTGTTACACTAATATTTTCCATCTTGGTTCCAAGGGCTGCCACCATTAGCTGCTGCACCACGTGAACATTTGTGTCTCTCCATCAGATTTGTGAGGAGGCTGCTATGGCATGGCCAGCTCTCATGGCAGTGTTTCCTGAGAGCAGATGGTGACAGCTCAGCTCTGTCACCCGAGGCAGCTGGGGTGAGTTCCCTCTCTTGGAAGCATGGGCTGTGACCATGGCATGGCTGGAACTGATCAGAAAGTCTAGGGAATTTGGGCAAAGAAAGAGGAAATTGTGGTTTTTATCTAAAGATATGTAGTTTTGATTTACTTCAAATTGAGGCAACTAATAAAATGCTTCTGTCAGCCCTCACCACTCAGCAGGAGAAGCTGTTTCTATTATCTAAAGGCATCACTGCAAATTAAGTTCCATCACATTGTGCTTAGTAGTTATGACAAAGGGTAAATTTGAATCATAGAAGAAGAGTTTGCTACTCCTGCTTTAGACTTCATGGACCTGGTCAAGCACAAGACAGTTTTTGCTGGGCTGAAATCATAGCTAAACCCCAGGAATTAAAGTTTAGCCCGGCTCTCTATTGATTTGGGGGGCACTGGACTTCAGGTTCTTATATTTGGACTTCACAGATCCTTACATTTGACTTCATGAGGATTTTGATGCTGAAGGATTTGGGTCTTAACCTCTGCTCCAGTTTCCCAGCTGAAAGACAGTAGTAATATTTCTCTGCCATACAGCAGACTCACAGTGAGTAATTATTTCATATTTGTAGAGCACTTTGGGAAGAATGTGCTCCATATTGCTGGTATTATTAACTTCTGGAGCCCAAGATGGAACAGTGAAGTGCCTCTGTGCTGTGCAGGCCTGATAATCTTGAAATGTAAGGAATATTTAGAAGTTTTGACAGGAGAAACTCTAAGCAACAAAAAGAAATCCTTTCACACAGGAAGAATTTGGGGAAATAATGTAGAAAGATTAGTATACAGTCCAACTTCTTGTTGCAAAGTGAGTGTGTTTCCAGCCCACATCAAAGCTCTGTTTACTTCTCCTGACAGATGATTTTGTGAGTGTTGCAGGGGGCTGGGGCATGTTGGGGTGACAGAGGCAACTCACAGAAAGGACTTAATGAGGCAGCAGATGTGCAAGTAGAGGTCAGGGTCAGCATGGACAGGGCACAGGGTCTGGTGAGTGGATGAGAGATGCAGAACAACAAATAAATGTACTGTAGGACAGACATCCAGCCATGTCCTGGGCTGCATCAAAGGAAGTGTGATCAGCAGGTCAAGGGAGGTGATTCTGCCCCTCTCTCTGCTCTGGTGAGATCCCCTCTGGTGCACTGAGTCCAGATCTGGGCTCCCCAGTGTAGGAGGGATGGAGAATTCTTGGAATGAGTCCAGGGGAGGCCATGGAGCTGCTCCCTCTGCTCTGGAGCCAGGCTGGGAGAGCTGGGAGTGTTCACCTGGAGAAGAGAAGAATCCAGGAAGACCTGAGAGCCCCTTCCAGTGGCTAAAGGAGCTCCAGGAGAGCTGGAGAGAGACTTGGGACGAGGGATGGAGGGACAGGACAAAGGGGAATGGCTTCCCACTGCCAGAGGGCAGGGATGGATGGGATATTGGGATGGAATTCTTGGCTGTGAGGATGGTGAGGGCCTGACACAAGGTGCCCAGAGAAGCTGTGGCTGCCCCTGGATCCCTGGAAGTATCCAAAGCCAGGTTGGAGGCTTGGAGCAACCTGGGATGGTGGAAATTGTGCCCTGGATTATGGGGGCTTCATTCTGCTCCCCATTCCTGTCTTCCAATGCAAGGGGCTGGGTGTCTGCAGAACAACTGGCCATGAACAGCTGAGGCAAAGAAGCCATTGAGCACCCCAGCCTTTTCCTCAGCCTTTGTAACTACGTTTTTTCCCATTCCTGATGGGAAGCCATTAGGTACTGCAGTATTTAATATAAAATGTTGAATTTTATTGTTTGCATTGGAAATCGTGATCTGGCTCACTTTGAGGCATTCAAAATGAAGATCAGGGTTTTTTTCCTTTTCTTGTTTTCATATAATTTTTGATAATTTCCTCTTGCCTTGTGCTATTTTAAGATGTTTAACTTAGTAGCTCCAGAAGAACCATTCACAAATAGTGTTGATCTGTGTTTTGAAAGTTTAACATACACTATCCAATGAACATTTACATACACCACTGAAATCCGGCATTTGGGAAATTAAAACAACAAAACTTGATTGCATATCATGATTTCATATTTTGCAGATGTTAATATTTAATCATATGCAGAGCCATTTAGCTTAAGTGCATTAATGTAACTCATTTAAAAGAGGCCAGTAATTGTCCTATTAACTCCCAGCCTGGATGTTATCCATGCTGCCCTGCTGGTAAGGCCAGAGGGAGAGTCTCCTATTGGCACCCACAGAGATTGCTCTGATCTGTTGAAAATCCTGTTAAAATCTAATTACTTAGGAGAATAGGCCAGGGAATATCTAATGAGCTTCAGGAAACCCACTGAAAGAAATTCTCTTTTAATACAGACTGAAACATCTTCTGTGTTTCAATTACAGTGGTACCACATGAACATAATTACACTTGTATAGAATGGGACTCGTCTTTGTTGTTTTAATTACATATCACTAGATTTTTCTTAGTCATGGAGAAAAATAATTTGATTCCCCATAAAGGTTAAATGTTGATGAAAAGCTGAGTGTTAAACTAAATGTAATCTTTGTTTATGATAATTTCTTCTTTGTTTTGTGAGGAAATGCTAGTCAAAGAGGGTCACTGAGGGAAGCTGACTGACCAAAAACACACTGGGAAAGCCCTAGGAAGGTGGGGATGTTGCACCGATGAGAAAGATTTCAGAGAAGTTCACTCACTTTGCCAGCATGAAATTTGGCCTCACTTTTGTTATGGTAATTGAAGCTGTTGACATTAAGCTTACAATAAAATCTCATAGCAGCAGCAGCACAACAGACTCCTTGTACCAACAGGGGGGACTATTTGCAATTTCTTCCGCTTGCAGCCTCTTAATTTTTTTAATTTGAAAATGCCAGTGCTAACGTGACCAAAATTATCACCAATGGCTTTTTGCAGTGACACAAATGGTTCTGTTTCTGCCCAAGACACTGGAACAGGCTCCCCAGGGAATGGGCACAAGCCCCAAGGCTTCCAGAGCTCAACGAGTGTTGGGACAACGCTCTCAGGGATGTGCAGGGTGGGATTGGTGGGGTGTCTGTTCAGGGATGGGGTTTGGGCATGATGATCCTTGTGGATCCCTTCCAACTTCGGATATTCTGTTGTTCTGTGGTTCTAATCCATGGACCTGCATGGCCTGGCTCTGCTGGGGAATGAAGAGCACGGGACTGCTCGTGGGTTTGGCTCCTTTGTTGTGGCCACCAACAAAGCGGTTCCAGCCCTGGAACCAGAGCAGCTGATCCAGACGGCCTGGAGCATTCTGCTGCCACTGCTGTAGCTGGGCTTTCTGTGGAGAATCCACTGAATTTAATGGGGTTAAACCCTGAGGAGGCCGTGTGGGCACAGAGGACGCCATGTCTGCCTGCCTGCAGGAACAAGCTGGGCAGCAAGGAATATTTCCCATGTTATTTCTGCCTCAGCATATGGTCACAGTGGTCCCACAGTAGGGATGGCAAAGAAGCCAGAGCAGGAGTAGGTGCGGGATAAACCCTTCACCATCCATGGCCCCACGGCCCTCACGCGCTGTGAGGCAGCGGAGAGGCGGGAAAACGGAAAGGCGGGAAAGTGGAGAGGTGGGAAAATGGAGATGCAGGAAAATGGAGAGGCGAGAAAACGCTTCCTTCACACACAATCTTAGGCTGCCATCAGTCTGTTCTGAGCAATCCTGTGTGAGAACGTGACTCCCACACATGGCTGCCCTGAGGGGAGGAGAAAGGCTGAGAGAAGCTGAGGAGAGGCAGGCGCCATGTTGTGAGGGCTCGTGAGGAGACAACCGGCCATGGCTGCTCCAGGTAGGTTTGACCATCCTGTGTTGGGCAAAGAATCAAAGAATCACAGAAATTGATGGTTGGGAAGGGACCCTCAAGGATCTTCTAGTCCAACTTCTGAACCTGCACAGACACCCCAACAATCCCCCCTTGTGTCTGAGAGCATTGTCCAAACGCTCCTGGAGCTCTGGCAGCCTTGGAGCTCTGCCCATTCCCTGGGCAAATTCCAAAGCCAAATTCCAGCCCAAAATCCCAAATTCCAGCCTTCTCAGAAGAACCTCCTCCTGATATCCAGCCTAGACCTCCCTGACACCACTTCAGCCATTCCCTGGTGTCCTGTCCCTGGTCACACAGCAGAGATCAGTGTTTTTCCCCTCCTCTCCCTCTCACAAGAAGCTGTAAGGGCCATGAGTCTCCCCTCAGTGTCCCATTCTCCAGCTGAACAGACCGAGAGCCCTCAGGCTCTCTCCACTCGGCTTCCCCTCATGGCCCTCCGCCATCTTTGTTGCCCTCCTCTGGACACTCTCGAATGGTTTAATGGCTTTTCTGTGGAGCCTGGCTGGATGTGCAGGTTGGTGCAGGGACTGGCAGAGGTGCCCTCAGGGAGCTGGGAGATTTGGAATCGGAATGCTTTGATATTCCACTATGGGGGGCTGACTGTGGTCCCACAGAGTGAGGAGTGTGAGGGGGGATTCTCCTCCTCAGAAGTGGCACGAAGCTACAAACAGAAATAATACAGACTTACACCTGCTGTTCACCACTTCAAACTCCCACACAGGGTTTTTTACTATTTTTACAGTTTTTCCTATTGCAGTCACTTTGGTGGAGAGTCAGGGCTGTGGAATAACTTAAAAAAACATAGAAGAGGCTGCTATGAGCAGGAGCAGCCTTTTAGGCTATTCCAACCTCACAGAAAGCTGGACTGAAGATTGAAAATTAGGGATTCACGTACAAAACCTTAATTCTGTTCTCCTTGTTTCAGGTTGAACACAACCTCAGAACTGTGCTGCTGTTTTTGCTTCAGAGGTCACCCCAATGTCTTCCTCTCTGAATGGCAGCCCAAGGAAAGCTGACACAGGTAGTGTACACAATTCCCTATCAGATTCATATCTGATACGGAGCTCTATGTTTTAATTTCCTTAATAACTGAAAGCATTTTACAAGTGTGACTCTCTTGCTTATGAAAATAATTTAATACTGCTACACAGATAAAGAAATGGAAAACACTATCAAACTCCATTCTGGATGATTCCAATAGTATTTCTAACGAAGACAAAGTAGTCTTTATTTTCTTAAGATGTTGCAGGTTGAACATGAAGGGTCAGAGAATAAGTTCAGGAGCCACAGGTTTATAAATTTGAACTTTTTTAAAAGCTTTTCTTCAAAATTCAAGTGATAAATCTTTGGCCAACACATTGTAAACATATTTACTGTGTTCCTTCCAGCTATCAAATACAGTTGAGTGGGAATGCATCCATTATATTTGGTGTTAATGGAAGTGAGGTGTTCGATGCTTCATTTGACTGCATCCAGGAGAAAAATGTGCTTCCTCAAGCTGAACTCCCACTCATCTGCCTGGAATTTGAAGGCCAAGTGCCTTATAAGTCCCATGTAAAATCTATCTGTACTATTTCTCACTGCATCCATTTAAATACTTTTTATACTATTAAGATGCACATTTGGCAGGGAGAAGGAAATGAATTCAGGGAAAAATATTAAGATTTGGCTGAACTGTAAACTCTGTATCAGGAACTGGTCCAAATTTTGATTTTGCCCTTTTTAAAAAAAACGGACCTAGATTTTCAAATTCTGAAGCTCAGCTTGATGTGGAATTGCAGAGTTCTCAAAAATCCTACCCAGCCCCTTGGGTTGGAAAATCTTTGGAGGCAATCCTGGCATAGCTTGAGTTAGAGTGAGAGCTGAAGGGCCAGAGGAACCTCCCAGGCACTGCAGTCACATTCACTGAGTGATTGTAGTTTAAACTTCTGCAGTCACTTTCCTGAGTCTCATTCTTAAAAGGTGTCAGATAAAAAAGGATATTCTACCTATAGAATGAGCAAAGGAGTTTGGAGACTGCAGACACTTGGGGAAAGATGAAACTCATAGACACAAGGGGAAAAAAAAAGGTCAAAAGTGGAAAGGAGGGAAGAAAATGACTACTGTGAAAGATGGAAAAAAATCCCTGGAAATGTTCCCACCCCCACCCAGCATCCTGGCTCCAGCTCTGTGTCAAGTCATTTCTTTGGAAAAAGAGCCAGTCCGAGTACATTGCTGCTCAAGCCCGAGTGAGTGTGTTATAAAAATGGAGAGTAGCATGTAAATCATTCATGGGGACGGGGAAATAAATAACCCTTTATGCCCATATAAATACTTATCAGATGTTCATAAGGGGAATTTACATGGAGTTTTATTCAGTACTGTCAGCCATTCCTCTGTCTTCCATCATTGCTGCCGTGAAGACAATTCAAAATATGGTGGTGGAGAGAGCAACCTCTCAGATCTGCAGCACATCATGAGGAAAGCTCTGAACTTGCCCTCAGTGCTGCTGTTATTTTTATTATGGCTCTCAGCCGAGTGAGATCATTCTTCCTGGTTTGCCTCCCAAGAAATAATGGGAAGCAGTATGTTTAGCCAGTGGATTGATTCAGTGATCTATTAGTCTAATCCTGACTCTGCCAATCATCTACAGGGTGACTGCAGGCGAATCACGTCACTTCTTTTGTGCCTCTGTTTCCTCTCTGACCTTCTGCCTGTCTTGTTTATTTGGACTGTAAGTTATTGAGGGCAAGGGCTGCCTCTTGCTGTTTGTGTGGACCGACCATGTCTGGTGCTCTGGGACCTCTGCAAGGCTCCATCTCCAAGTGGTGCTGCATGTAAATAACAACATTCAGCTCCTCCTCTGGAGGTCACAGACAGAGAAGGAGTTGGCAGTTGTATAAACTGGTGGCAAACTAAAAGGACATGAGGAAAAAGAGCTTCTGTCATGAGCTTTGTTTGCTGGTGTTAAACAGGCACAGAGCAGAAAGGTGTTCCCTGCCCCCCAGATCCTGGTGTGAGGCCACTTTGGCCATCATGAGCTGCCCAGGGGGCCCTGTGAGCACCAGGATTCATGACTTAGGGACACTTCCTGAACATCCACAGCTATGAGGCAGATCCATGCTGTGTGGCAAATGGAAAGTGATTTACTTGGTCCAAAATTAGCCCAAATTATGTGGTCTTTTATTGCATCTGCTGTGAGCAAGGAACTCCTTGCATGCCAGGTGGAAAACACTGGCAGCCCAGCCTTGGGTTGTTTAGCTGAGCCCTTGGGTTATAGCAATAATTCCCATTATTAGGATGAGGTTGAAAATTCTTTTTGTTTTTGGGAACTCTGTGTAATGGTGAGATCCATACCTGTCACCTGGGCTACACCAGAGATATTTGCCATCAATGGCAATGCTTCCTTTTCCCTTTTAACCATCATCTTGGTTTTGAAACCCTTCTTCTAGGTTCAGGAGTGACACCAGCATAAGGTAAGTTTTGGTTGTACTTGGCATTCCCTCAGTGAACTATTCCTCATGCATACTGTTGAAAACTTGATAATTTTTTTTATATATGGCTTTATTTTTGATAGGCTTGATGCTTTTTCTGAGCTATTTCAAACACCAGATTCTGGAAATCTTTGAAAGTGTCTCTGTTCTGTTTTGTGGAGATCAGCAATGGAGATGGGCTGTGAATCCCACAGTAGAGCCTGGGATTGTCTTTGCCTTACTGATTCCTTTCTAGTTCCTGGAAAAGGCAGTCTGAAATATGAAAACAAGGGAATGACCCTGCATTCTTTTACATAACTTTTAGTATGAAGCTTTGAATATGATTTTTTCATCATATGTTTATGTAATTCAGCCTCATCTTTCAGAGACTACTATTAATTCTTAACTATAACCTAATAGTTAAGGTGTTTTTTTGTTTTGTTTTGTTTTTTTTGGATCATCCAATTCAGTTAACATTTACTTGCAATTCTGAAAACAAAATTTGACCCATCACGAACAAAAACATAACAAGTTATGTCCCTTTGTTAAAAATGAAATAAGAAACTTGAAATGATAGATGTTGTTTGATATTTTCCTGATGGGATGATTTATTAAAATTGGAGCTAGGGATGTTCAGAGGTAAAGGAATCTTCTGAAATCATAGGGTGTAAGTATATTATAGAGCAATAATTTGGGTAATGTTATAAACCTGCTGAATGAGAATTTATGGAAGCAGATCCTACTAATTTTAATGGCAGTAAGCATAAATCCCTGTACAAGAAGATTAAAGTGAACTCTCCAATTTTAATTATTGGTGACATCACTTTTTTATTTGTCATGTGTCCTTCTCATTGAGGGAGCCTCAGTACAACCCTTCAGGCAGGCTGGTGAGAGCAGCCAATACCTCTCCTTTTTTGAAAACCACCTCCAAATTGCATGTGTTTGTTTTATTATCCATCCTCCAAGAGTCCTGCTCAGAGCCTGTATTTGTAATATTAAAAAATACTGCAAAATCAGCTGTGGCTGTGGTGAGGTGCCCCAGCAATTGCCACAGCACCTGAGGTCTTCCACGAGGCACCACCAGCTCACAGAGGTGTTGTTCACACAGGAATGAGAAAAAAGGACCAACCCAGCCTGTAAACCTGGGCTTGTTCTGTGTTTCTAGAAAATAATGTAGGGAAACATCCTCAGCTGACATAAATCAGAAATATCCCATGGAAAAACTTCAGTCAGCTAATTAATTCACTTGAATTTTATGGTGTTACACTTATTTCTGCCTGACAACAATCTGCCCCATCACTTCTGCCATTGCCAAAGACTGACAACAGTTAAAAGCTGACACATTTTTATTACATGTATGTGTATATAAATATGTGTACTACATGTTTTGTAAAGGAAACAGAGTCAAACACTTGGAAAGAACTGGTTTGAAAGTTAAAGCAAATTTAAGCCTGAAATCCAAACACTGATTAAATGTTAAAAGGTTAGATAAATAACTTTTAAATAATTGTGTGTCTGTATGAATATGTGTGTATTTTATTTCTTGATGTGTTTCCTTATAGTACCTTTGCCTAATATCTGAGATAATTATTGCTTTTCCCTGAAATCTGTGTATTTTCAATTTTTGCAGAAAGGCAAATCAGGCAGAAACATAAACATAAAATACAGTGTTTAAATATAAAAAACAGTACCTGGAATCAAAAATAGTAACATCATTTCTCTGAAATTAGAAGAGATTCATCAAAGTAAAAGTAAAAACTGTGACTAAAGACTATGAAAATATAAAGGGATTGACATATGTGGTAATAGGGCAATTAAATCCTGAGCTTTTTCACTGTGATGATTTTATAGCATCTTCTTACTGTTGCCAGTTTGGAAGCTGCCAGCAAATATTTTCTTAATTGCAAAAGGAGACAATATGTGTCCCACTGTTTCATTCATAACATTTGATTAAGTTAAAGAGGCTGCACTTCTATCTGGGAGAACAAAGAGTTGGTGATGGAAATAGCAAAGACACATTGTGCATTTGAAAAAAGATCCCAGGAACAAATGATTAACCAGAAATTTTACAGGAAAAAAAAAAGTCTACTTGTCTTGACAGAATAGCCTGATCCTGTAATAAACCCTCCCAAAGTCAACAGTTCATAAAGTCTTTTGTTCTAGTAAAAGGGTCTTTAATTTTTAACACAAACTCACACTTTGGTATGCATGAGCTTAAGTAAAATTAGAAGACATGTATATAATAGGATTTAATGGATTATCATCTGCATTTTCCAAAGATGTCAGCTTCTCTCGGCTCTGATGGAGTAGCACTTAATGTAAATTTAATTTGAAGTGATGTATGGAGGGCTTGAGGTGGTACTCTGTGATTCCCTAACTGCCTGGAGAGGCTCTGTGGGTAGCATCTGGATTTGGCTGCTCCACATGCCCAGCAGCATCTACTAACTAGGATTAATGAGGTGGCCTGTTCACCAGTGATCCAAAGGAGGTATGCTACATTTACTCCCAACAATATGAATAGGAGGGCCAGTTTCCTTTGGGGGCACACTGTTTGATGAAACTTAATGATGGTCTCGATATTAGGTGTAATAAATATACTGTATAGAAAGCACTTTTGCTTTGTCAGATTTAAATGTTATTTAATCATAAAATGGTGTTTGGCTTAGCGGGGCTGAGTTAAAGCTCATAATGGCCTCAGATGACATCTTTAAAGCTAATATTTTGCCTAAGTTGGGAAATAAAGTACCAACTCAAAGGATCTAATATTTACCTCTGAGACAATTAAATTTTTTTTTCAGTTTGGGGAAGAGAGAGAGGAAATCTCTGCTTGCTTGCAAAGTTGTGAGACGGTCTTTAAAAATATCTTTGCTCTTACCTCAATGTGTTTGTGTAGAAATCAACAGCTATTAAGTTTTAGGCAAAACTTCTCTGTGTGGTCTCAGCCTCATTTACACGTCAGAATTGTATTTTGCCTTTGTGTCTAACTGAGCATTGAATGAATTCTCAGCTAATTTCAAATTCCCTTTGTCATCATGGTTTTCAGCCAAAAGTCTATAATAAATGGTCAGAAGATGAGCTGAGACTGAATGAATAGTGAGTGGTATTCATCAGCCAAACATAGAGTCCAGATCCAATTATATGTATTCATTAAGTGATAATGATATCATGGTCTTTAACTAGGAAGAAAAGAGTGTAATTGAATAATAACAGTTGTACAATCCCAGCGGAACACACTTTCCATCCCAGCACAGCGACCCTCGGGGATGATGCAGAATTGATGGAATTCTATTACTCTTTGATAGATTTATTATGAAGGGCTGAGTGGACTTGCTACTCCACTTTGTCACTCACACTAATCAGTATCGTAAGGCCCCGAGCGTGCAGGCTTTTGTATCCCTTTGACAAAGACAAGGTTAGGGGAGGATGACAGACACCCAGACCTTTACAAACCCATACCGCAAGATGAAATGGGCCAGCTGAGCTCTGAGCTGGGACAGAATTTTAATTTGTTTATCAATGGCTCACATGTGCAACACCATAAGGATATTTGTCAGAGGAGTAACACTGAAGCTAAACTCTTTTGTTTGGCAAGTGGAGCTTGGAAAAATATTTATTGAACTGTAAAAAACAGGGTAAATGAAAGGAAGGTGAAAAGTCTAAATGGAGTGGAAAATAACTTGCATTACTGTGCATAAAGTATGAGGAGGATGGGTATCTTTGTCTATTTTTGTTTGTTTCTGTTGAAAGAAATTTGCTCACAAACTACAGTCTGATCTCTTGTTGATTTAGATTCTGGGGGGGACTCAGACAAAACACAAGTGGGCAAAATGAATTCCAAGTGTTGCTTTTTATTGCTGTTTATTTATAAGAAGCTTCCAGTTCAGCTAGATGGATTGCTCTCCTGCTTTTTCACTATTAAAAAACCAGCAAAGTAAATAAAATACCTTGGCCTTAAAAGCTGGAACTTGTAAATACAGTCTCGGATTTATAAAAACAATCTTGTATGTGTTCAAGTGTGGCTGTTTCTCCTATCCATCGTTCCCATTCAAATGCAGGCAATGGGCTCTGTCAGCATGGTCAGTAGCTATCAGAGCCCTCTGCATTCAGGGAAACAGACAATTTGTTGTGCTTCTGATCCCAACAGGAGCTGCAACCAACATTGGCATAAACAAGGCAGTGCATAGGAGCCTGCTGCCAGGGTTTGTTTTTTGTCAGTGTTGTTGAATGATAGATATTTCCATCCTTTTCTTGTCTCTGAATTGCTTTCCCTTGGCTTTTTTTAGCGTGGCATTCTGCATTCTAAGAGGCACTTGACAATTCAGTGTCTGGCTACCCTGTCCATAAAAACAAGTAAGTTGAGTGGTGCTGTGTGGAATCGCCATGCCAGTGCCTCTGTCCCTGGTTGGGATTTGTGTCAGGGGCAGCACAGCCAGCTGTGACCACAGCAATTGCCTGAGCTGGCATTCACTGTGGGCAACGAGGAGCAGGGATACCAGTGACCAGAGCACAAAACATTCAGGACAACCTTTTGTGCCGTGGATTCTCTCTGCAGAGCTCTTCTCCCACTGAAGCTCTTTTTCCCCTCTCCAGCCAGAGGCACAATTGTGGGGATGTGGCTGTGGAGCTTGGTGAGCCTGCTGGGTCCATCTCAACAGCCAGCTCAAGGTGCATCTGGAGCCTGGGAGGACCTGCCCACGCTGGGTGTAATCTTGCCAACAAAATCAGTGAAGGGAAGATGACCCAGGTCTGACCATATGCAGCAATCCCAGCACTGAGCTGCTGGCTGGCTGGTGCTTGGCTCTGGTGCCCAGGCACAAGCCTGACACCCTCTCAGCACAGCTACTGAGTGTTTTATGTTTTGTCTCTCTTCTTCCCTCTGTATAAGTAATTCTGAGGCCAGGCACTGGATCCTTGCTCTCTTCCAGGACCCGCCACATCCATAAACTCTGTGCTTACCGGGGTTCACTGAATTTATTTGGTTAAGGTGCCGGGGAGTGAGTGAATATTTCAGAACTGAAAATGACTGTGCTACAAATCAGACCCCCATGACAACAGCCCTTCCCTTGCACAGTACAGCCTTGTGTCTGCTTTTGGGTTGGATAATGACAGTTTTCCCATGCAGGCACTTTTTTTACTTCTTCATCTTGCACAGTCATGGGCACGATGAACAGATGGCAGCGTTTTGCATCTGTTTTGCAAGAGGAAGCTCTGAAAATTCTGTAAATAGAGCACAAGAAGGGTAATCCTTTTCAGTGCCAAGTTGTGATGACAGCATGGAATCTCACAAGCCTCTGCTGCCTCTCCCAGGGGCTGCCACATCTGCCTGGGAACAGGCACATCCTGCCTGGCTCTGCTTTGCTGCCCTTGCTCAGCACGTGGTGATCAACAGGCGCAGTCAGGTGCAGGGGGTGTGACCAGCCCCGTGCTCTAGGGACGCTCCCCGCGGAGCAGATGGCACCAGCAGCCTTGTGCTGCCTGCCCAGGTAACCCCTCGGTGTCTGCCCAAAGAGCCCAACACCCTGCACAGGCTCAGATGGGCACAGGCACGGGCAAGGACCACGAGTGGGCAGGGAATGTGCTGGAGATGGGCAGTCTGAGCAGCAGGAGTGGCACAGCATCCTTCACTCTGAACCCTTCGGCACAGGGGGACAAGGGCAGATCCAGCTGAGAGGGGAGCTCACTCTGTGCTGCCAGGAGGAGGCCATGGGTTGGGTGTCTTGGCACTTACACCCCCTGAGGTCAGTGGAGCTCCCCTGATACTGCTGGAGCTGAAGGCAGAATCAGCTCCTCTATGATTTTCAGAGGTTTCAATCCAGGCAGAATTCACCTCTGGATACAGATGTGCTCAACAAACACATCAACAGGGGTCATTCAGCTAGATGTTCTTTCATAGCAGATATGAAAATAATTATTTCTTTGGACCAGATACTTCGTTGTAGATAACATCAAGCTCCTTGAGGAGCAAGGATTCATGTTCCTAGGACAGTCCATCTGCAGGGAACAATCTGTTCCTTTGGGATTTCCACAGTGCTGTGGTGGAGGAGCCCCAGCCCTGCTGGCATGGTCCAGGCTTCTCATGCTGCAGCTGAGTGAGGTGGATGTCTGCAGTTCTGCCAGCAAAATGGTGTGGAACCTGTTCCTGTGCTTGTCCTGGGATTTACTTCCCACAAGACAGTACAGTGTACACTAGCTGACTTATCTGTGAACCATGGAAACATTTTGAAAAGGTAAAGCAGACAGTACACTGAAGAATCATTTGTCACAAGTAATTGCAGGCAGTCAGAAAGAGCAGGGAGAGTATATGAATCATGACGTAAAAACAGTGAAGGGCAGGCATTTAGTCTGGTCTGTGGCTATAAGTGCAGAGACACAGGTTAGTCCTGGCATGATATACAAATGTTATGTGCAGAGGGACAAGTACAATGAATAAAGAATCCCCGTTTTCTCATTATCTCATACAGCAGAGAGGTTTTTTACTTCACACATAACTCATAACTTTTAGTAGGCAGGAGATGGCTACATTGAATTAGTGGGAACATTTTGTTTCCTGAATTTAAATATTCTCCCTGTGACAATTTATTTCTAGTGTAAAATCCTGGTAGGATGCAGAGAGACAGGGAAATTAGCCCGAGCAGCCATTTCAGCTGGCCAGGGCTGGGGCTGGGATTTACCAAAGACCCACCACCACCAGAGCCTGGCAACTTGACTGTGGCAATCCTGACAGACCATCAGGGAAAAATATTGATCAGGTTTGGCAATTTCCCGGGCTATAAACAAGGGAAGAGCTCTATATAAGGAGCATTAAGAAAATAATAGTGTAAAGGATTAGAAACAAACAAGACAACGCTTTTTTATTTTTACATTTTTGCTTCATAAATGGGTGTTTCCATTCTGAAATATTAAAAATAACAAAATCTATGCAACTTAAATAAGGAGAGAAGTGTATTTGGATGTAGAGGGAAACCTATCATTGGAAAGGGAACAGCTGAGAGAGTAATCATGTACAATGCTATTGCTTATGAATTTGTTATAAAGGTAGACAGGAGTGGGAACTTCTTAGGTCTGCTTCAGGAATTTATTATTTATGGGCAAACACATGCATGATACATAATAACTTTTAGTTATTCTGTAATTCTCTCCACTCAGACATCTCAAAATTATCTGTAAATGCAGGTAGAGTTTTTAGCTGCTTTTCAGAGGCTGGCAATGAGGAATGGCTGGGTTGAGGTGCAAATGCAGGACCTCAGAGTTCCAGTGCAGAACTGGACAAAACATCTGGGAGTGGGGGATAAATTGATTTATCTCTCCAGTTTTGCATGAAGGTAACTCAAGGGGTTGGCACTTCTGGTTCACAGCCCAATTCGGATTTAATCAGAGTTATCACCATTGTTTCTCCCCCACAAAAAGGTGACAGACAATTTTCAGCCTAAAATATTTGCATAATCATGTGAATAATAAAAGAATATTTTAAAGTATCCACAACCTATCAAAAATAAATTATATTGGGTAGTGGAATAAGAAATTAATGGCTGAGCTTGATCATGGAGCAGTCCATCAGCTTTCCCCTTTCTGCTGACAGACACTTGTCCTGGTGATTCCTGTAAATGAGCAGCCCAAGCTGAAAGTTCTCATTTTCAAATGAAAGTGGGAGGGGAAAAAGTTCCCAGAAAGTTGAAATATCCTGGTTTGACATTTTCAGAGCAAAAAGTAGAAATTTCAAATGTTGAAATTACTTTTCATTTCAAATATTCAAATTCTGTATTATATTTGAATGTTGTTAAGAGATAAAAAGGTCAAATTCTAAAAGGCCATGTTAGAATTATTGTTTCAATTTTGCACTGAAACTATTTCCCAAGTTGTACAAATTTTCCTTCATTGAAAATTTCAGGTTTCATTTCTGATCTTAACAAGGACAAATGTTCAAACTTCAAAATCCTCTGCTCAGCTCTTCTCTCTCTTGCCTCAGAATGGTTCTCAGCCTGAGTTGTGAGAAGCCCGGTGGAATCAGCCAGGAATTTCTAAGAACCAAAAAATGTTCTTAGACCAAACAGTGAATTAGCCTTTTTTTTTGAATTCACAAATAGAATTGATGAATTAGAATTTTCTGTTGATGGATAAAATAAGAAATAAATCCTAAGCTTCAACAAGCCTGACAGGAAACCAAACAGTCCCCGTTTTTCCTCAAGTTCTTTTTTTTTTTTTTTCTGTATAAAGCAAAGAAACCAACCAAACCAAACCAAACCAAACCAACCAAACCAACCAAAAAAACCACCAACCCCCCAAAAAACAACCAAAAAAAACCCGGAGCCAAGGATCTTTATAGATGTATTTGTGTATGTTTATTTTCTGAAGGGAACTGCTTTAATTACCAGGCTTCCATTTCCAGTCTTGAGATTACAGACATCAATCCCTCCAGTTGTACCTCCTTCCCATTTTGTCTGGAATTGGTGGTTGTCTCACCTGTCCTCTCTCATGAAATGTGGATTTTCCAGGCTCTGATCTTTGCTGTGATTGGGTTATTGTCTGGTTATTTCTATCTTGGCTTACTGTCGTGGGGCAAAGCTGCAAAAGATCCCAACTCTGAACTTTGGTGGAGCTGAAATCTCACCTTCACCTGGGACTGCATTCAGCACAAAATTCTGAAATCCATTGTTCTTTTTTTCCTTCTCCTCCATGCCTGTCTCTCCTTTGTCAAGCAGTTGCAGTAGCTACGTCAGAAGCGAAGGCTCAAGCTCCAAATCTTACTGTTTTACAAGGGAAAAGAGATTTGGAATGTCAGGTCTTTTTCAGCCTTAACAATAACATCACTGCCAGCAACTCTATAACAAGCACTGTTATACTCCCACTCCTACTTAGTGGCAGAAATTGGGCTGCTTTATGTTCCTGCTCAGACATTTCCATTCATCTCTGCCTTGCTTTTAATGGCCCAATCTGTACTGCTCTCGTTAGTCAGTGTTTACATTCATGGTCCATTTGGGTGGAACGATTTCTCACCTGAGAGCTGCACAGCCACTCTCGTGCTCGGGCTTTGTGCACCGAGTGCATTTTGGGCTCAATTTGCCCGTGGGTGGCCTCGTGTTTGAAGATATTGGTGGGTCTGAGGGTTGGGTGCTGTTGTGGCACAGGATGAAGGGTCCAGGCAGGTCCTGCAGCTCAGCACTGGGTTATTGTAGCCTGCCTGTGGAAGGGTCCCTGTCACCTGAGTGTGCTCTGAGTGCACTTTTCCCTCCAGCATTCTCTCCCTTCTCTCCCTTCAGAGAGAATTCCGTGGGTAATCTAAACACATAAAGAGATGAAGGTTACTCTGGGTGTCAGATCATCCTGTTTTTTCAGGATTCTAGGAAAAGGTTGGGAAGACAGGCAGAAGAAAAATTATGCAAAATTATTTTCTGAGCTTCTAATGTATCAGATGGGGCATAATCTCAGTTGGTTTGGGCATGGTGCTAACAGTGCCAAGATTAATCCCTGTACAGGCCATTCTTTGAGGAGTTGGACTCAAGATCCTTGTGGGTTCCTTCCAGCTCAGAATATTGTGTGAATCTTCTTCTCCTGATGCTGCCAAACACTCCTTCCTTTCCATCTTCAGAATTTTCCAGCCTCAGATGAAACTGAAGAAATAAGTTTCTATTTTTATTGCCTACAAATTACCCATCAGAGGTGATTTTTGAAGACAATCAGAACACAGTGATTTACCCACCAAAAGATGTCTGAATCAGGCACCACAGGTGTAACTGTAAAAATTGAGCAACTGAGACCATTTTATTTCAGATAAAATCTTAGTGAACAGCAGTTAATCCAAAATTATTTGAGTTTAGATTTTATTTGATGTTATTTCTTTTTGGGGGGATAATTTGGCTGTTTTTTAAATTGAAGTTGGTTTAAATTGTGCATCTCATCTGCTGATTTAATTTAAATTAATAAGCGTTATTATAGAATAATTAGATACCAAAGGACTATTAAGAATGTTTTTAAATTTAACAGTGGTACTATACACTGATAAACACACTCTTAATAATTGATCTTTAATCACACAGAATTTTTGTGAAACTTTCATTGAATATGATTCAGATATAATTTAAACTGAATCAAAGAGATATTCAGATATCTATTACTGTAGAACAGCAATTTATCTTGCCAATATGTTCTGGGGAACAGAGAGGCTTTGCTACATCTATGATCAGCATTTCACCTATTTAATTTTTGCTCACCATGTCCTTTAAGTGGTTTTATTATGCAAATAAATTATAATAATGGTGTTATGTTTTTAAATACCAAATATCAGCTCGTAAACTGCCTGTGGCTCCAAACCTAAAGTCCATGAACAAATCTCAGCTTCAGTTAAGAACTTGAAGCATAGGCCCAGTTTTTAGAGAGCTGTTCATGTATTTGTGAGGGGCAGCTTGAAGGTACAGAGCACAATTTCTCAGCCAGCCAAAGGGTCACAAAAAGCAATCAAGGAGATCTGAAAACTGAGAATATTATAGGAAAATCCTCCTCTTAGCTTTCTGTTCTCTCATCCTGCATGCTTAAATATTTCCCATCAGCTTTGTAAATCCATGCACAGGTACCTTGCACCAACCCCTGTAGTTACCTTGGGACAGGTGTAGTGTCCTCCTGTGAGGTTTTTATTCAGCATGAACCTCCCCAAGGCAGAACAGGTGTAAATATCTAATTGTGTGTGCTTGTCCCTCTCATGTAACTTAACCCTGCAGGCAGCCAGTGTTAGTGTTAGGATCTCTTGGCACAGGTTCAAGGCATTGAGATGTTTTTAACAATCCCTGGATCTGAATTCCTGTGAATTTAAGCAATCTCAGGATCAGAGGGACTGCTCCAAACAAAGCAGGTCTGGGCTGTGGTTGCTGCTTCCTCAGCAGGTTCAGCTCTCAGGCTTCACCTCCAAGAGCACAACTGCTGCTGTAATGAGTCATTAACCAGCTCAGAACCTGCCCCTAAAACTCCTTAGGCTGATCAAATCATCAGCCAGGTCTGCACTAGCCAGGGGCTACCTGGGCAGTTGTGTTGGCTGCTCCAAGGGGCCCAGATCTGCAGTGGGTGTTGTGGGAGCAGGGAAGTGCAGCCCACGGTGCTGTGCCAAGTCACCCTTCCCACAGCATCCCTGCTCCTTCCTTCTGCACAACACAGAGCAAATATCCTCATCTCAGGGTGTCACACTCTCAGGCTGCTTGGTGTTTATCCTGCTCACATTGCTGCCTGAAGGCTCCATTTATCCCAGCCCAAACTGGGATTCCCTGTGCCAGGCTGTTCTGGAAGTGAAGGGATAACTCATGTCCTGTCAGGCATTAGGAAGAGGGAATATTGAAGACAACAAAGTATTTGTTGCTCTAAAACTGGGAGGGTCGCTGAACTACAGCAAGGGAAATTTGGAAGGTTTTAGTCTGTTTTGAAAATGAATTTATACATGACAAATGGTGACATTTATAAACTGTTGGAGAGGGCCCTAAAATAAAGAGAAAAGAGGTCAAAAATATGAAGACCAGTCTGGAAATGGATCAGGAGGAAAGATATGAATAGCAAACCCCTCCCTGAAATGCAGAGAATACAAGACAGCCAAGAACATTCCCACTGGTGAATTGTTTTTTGCTCTGACCCTTCTCAGAACGTTTCATTTTGTTCTGCTGCTTCACAAAACTCTGTTTTCACACAGCAAAATAGGCAAAGGTCTCTAAGTAAAACCTTACAGCTCAAGGTGAAGTTCTGCCTTCAGAGGGGTTCCTCTGGCTCACCAAGACCCCTCAGGTTTGTATGGAAAACCAGGACAGGCTCAACAAGAGCATCAAGGGATGCACAAGAAGCTGACACTCCATAAACAGGATTTGGCCTGTTAGGTTTGGTGTTTTTATATCTAAGCCTTTGGTCTGAGAACTCCCAACATCCAGTGAACATTCAGTTTTTGCAGAATCACTTTTCAGGAGGGAATTACTGAAATTTTCATAGAAATCTAGATGTTGTTATTAGTAATTTATTTAATTTTTTTTTTTTACTTAAACAAAAGCATTTCAGATAGAACTGGCAGCCTGACTGTGATTGGAGAAGGGACACTTCCGAGTCAGGGTAATCAGTACCTTCTTTTCTGTAGCTCTCTGCCCTGATGTCCTGTAGAAATGCAAATAAACACGGTACAGGTGGCATGTGAGAGCTTGAAGTGTGAAAACAAGGACTTGAAAACCTGGGGGACTGCCTTTTGCTTCTGTTTTAGACATCCCTGGCATCTTGGCTGTGACTGGATTATTACTTTCACTCTTGCTGCATTCTTGTTGAGGTCTCAGTGAAATACATTTTTCACTTTCCCTTCGGAATAGCTGACACTATTGTGGTATCACAGTATGCTGCTAAATAGCTGATTCCTGCTCTCTGTGTGGGGTGGTACTTCTCAGGAATCCCAAATAAATCTTCAAATAGACAATGCTGCCTAATGGCAAATTATCATTAGGAATACAGATCTGGAGAGTCCGTGAACAATATCATAAAATGTCAATAATATGCCCGAGATCCTTTAAAGTATAAATCCTTTCACAAGGGGGAATCACTCTCTGGCACATGAACTGGCTGTAGGCAGAGAACCATATCCCACAATATTTTGTTGTTCTCAGGTGGATCCTATTTCCTCTGGGATTTGTGTGTGGCCTAAATGGCAACTTTTTGCAGTTTCCAAGACCTATAACAATTTCTTCTCCCACTTTATTTTAACAACTCCAGTAAATCTGTTGTGCCTGGGAGTGTTACAGCTGTGGGGTTTGTAAGCACACCAAAACTTTCTTCACTGCTGGTTAGCACAGATGGAAGCAGAAGCAATCCAGAGCATGTCAAGAATCCCTCTCTCTCTTGCATGGATAAGCTTAATAAGGCAAACTTGTTGTTGAGGGAAGGCACTCAACTGATTCCAGAAACAATTAGGAATTACATCAAACAAATAAGCCTTGGTGATTTGAGTTACTTGGGTGATCCACCTGATTCATCTGCTAAAAAAAATATTTCCTTTAATTATAGACTTGTTATTATCTCACTGAGTTGGAGCAAAGGCTTGCAGAAAATCACTTCTCTTTATTCATTTTAAGTGTTAGAATAGATGCTCATAATTACAGTAGGACTGTTACATGTGGGTCAGGGTTATGAAAATCAACAGAGAATTTGGATGCCCAGATGCAGAAGTCCAAAAAAAGACCCTGATTTTTACCACAAAGTGCCAAGCTCCTTTTCTGAAAAGTAAATTTTAGTGGTGCATGGTGATACTGTGCTGTTAGGCAAACTGGCTACTACTTTTTGCTCTTATCTAAAATAAGTTTTCCAAGCTCTTTATAGATGACTTATGTGATCAGTACAAAGCAGAAAGAGAAATCTGGAGTAATTTTTGCTTTGTGATCATAGAAGTCACCCTGGCTGTAGGTTTTGTTGTTAGATCATATCTGCAGTTTTATAAGAGATGATGGATTTATATAGTTTATTTTTATTGTAGTTTGATTTTTGATAAATATATATAGTATTAATATATACAAGGAAAAGGAAGTGCAAATGAAAATCCTGCTGTCTGGCCAACAAAATTCTGCTGCCAACTCTGTGAGTATTGCCTGAAAAACCAGAGACCTAAAATGATGTTACACAGCCATAATTCAACTTTAATCTACTTTAAAGAAACAAGCCACTTGATTTTATATTACAGGAAAATTACCCCTAACCCTGCATCAAAGGATAGTGCAGTGAGAGTCCTGCAGGAAAAAAAAAAAAAGGAAGATAATGGTTTTAATTATGTTATCTCTAAGTGCCGTGCTGTAATATAAAATGGAGCTAAATTAGAATTGTTTGAAGCAAACTTAATTCTGCTATTTCTGAATGGTAGTGTTGGAGGTGATGATTTAAAAGCTGATTTTATTATCTGTGTGATTTCCTGGCTGTTAAATAGACAAACTGGGTCTGACTGGAGAAATCTTGTATGAAACACAAACACTCTAATAACTACATCTTGTTTGTCCTGGTACCTTTGGGTTCACCACAGTGACTTGGAATTTGAGTTCATGGACATGAATCACACTTTGCCACTGGATTTCACAGATTCTTTCTGCGAGCAGAGGACTTGTGACATTCAAGAAGCCTGGATTCAAACTGTGCTTCCCAGTTTTCTCATTCCAGTCCTGAGCACTTCTCTACTTCAAGTTTTCTTCTTGGATCAGTCTCTCGCAAATATTTCTTGCTTCTAGTCCACTACTCTCCTTCCCTGCTCTGTGTTGTCCCAGCTCTTTGTCCTCGAATTCAATCTCACTTTCTCTCTGAACCTCACCATCTCAGCTAATAAAGTTCCTCATTATCTATCAATCACCCCCTGATTTCCCACGTGTTTCTTCCAGTCCTGCATTCCCTGGGCCACTCCTTTCTGCCAGCTCCTCAGGACTTCACCAGCTCTCTGTACTGCTCCATGGTTCCCTCTCTGCCAGGCACGGCTTCTGTCTCCTGGATGTATCCCTGCCTGGGTGCAGGGCAGCAAAGAACCGATGGCAGTGGAAGGAGGGATTGAAATTTCTTGGAACTGACTTCGTGAAACTGGATTTCAACTCTTCAGGGTGTCTTTTTATTTCTGTGTTTCAGTGTTGGCCTGGCATCAAACATTTAATATTTCTGACTTCTAAACATAGTTCAGGAGAGGGTAAAAACGCGAGCGTGTAAACTGCGAGTGGGGAGGAGGCTTGGAGGAGATGCCTCCCCCGGGCCGGAGCTGTGATCTGGGCGCTAACCAGGAGGTGGGGATATTCCATGGGAGGATGGAGCAGGGAATCCGCGCAGGGACCCTGCCCAGCGCTGCTGCTGCTGCTGGGCTTCACCGGGGAACAGGGAGGGGGGAAACACAGGGGCAGAGTGGGCAGCAAGGCGAGAAAATCCCCAGTCTGTGTCTGTCCACACCTTTTTTTGGTTTTGTTTGCTTGTTTCTTTGTTTCGGTCTCTGGCTTAAAAGTTTGCATTGCCGGGCAATGGATAATTAAGTAATTTTGTAGCTTTGCAAAAGTGTCTGTAAAAAAGGACACTGAGGTGTATAGGAGTCAGAAATGCCACCATGACCAAGGTTTCTCAAGGCTTGAGGGCTTCTGTCACCACTGCAATGTCTGCAATGGTGCTGAGCCTTTCTGGAGTGCCACATCCATAGCTGTGGGTTCAACCGGTGTACTGGATTCCCTTTTTCCAGCTGCAAGGATCAGAAGTGCACCTGCATGGTGTGTCCTCTTTCAGCCTCAAAGGGAACCTACTAGGAAGCCAGAGAGGGATTCTCACCTGGATCTGTAATGAGGGTACAAATTGAAAAAGAGGAAATTTAGGTTAGACATTAGAAATAATTTTTTTCCTGTGAGAGTAGAACAGGTTGCCCAGTGGAAGCCTCATCTCTGGCAGTGTTCAAAGCCAGGCTGGATAAAACCTTGAGCAACCTGGGAGGTGTCCCCACTCACGGCAGGGGGGTGGGATTAGATGATATTTAAGGTCCATCCCAGCCCCTTAACATTCTATGATTCCATGGATTTGTGGATCAAACCATCGCTGAGCACCCTCATGGGCCAAGACTTAAGAGCTTGGCACGGGCTGCGGGTGGGTGAGCTGGGGAGGCAGGGCTGGGTGAGCTGGGTGTGCTGAGTGAGCTGGGGAGGCAGGGCTGGGTGAGCTGGGTGTGCTGGGTGGGCTGGGTGTGCTGGGTGGGCTGGGTGTGCTGGGTGTGCTGGGTGAGCTGGGGAGGCAGGGCTGGGTGTGCTGGGGAGGCAGGGCTGGGTGTGCTGGGTGTGCTGGGTGAGCTGGGTGAGCTGGGGAGGCAGGGCTGGGTGTGCTGGGTGAGCTGGGGAGGCAGGGCTGGGTGTGTTGGGTGTGCTGGGGACACGGCCTGCCCTGGTGGAGGTTACATCCTGCCCTGGAGCAGTGATGAAATATGCAGGAGGTGGCTGCTGTGTGCAGGGATGTGCTCCATGGAGACAGAGTGATTGGAACCATTCTGACAGCATCCAGAATGCCAAGTACCCCCTTGCTCCTTGGACTTCTTAACCAACCAGATCCATTAAAGCCAAACAGAACCCAATTCCAAAGCAGCTCACCCCCTGTAACAATTCAGAGAACACATGGGATGAAAAAATAATGTAGCTAAAAAGTCATAAAAATGAAGCCTATTTGATTAGATCCAAGCCAGTGGTATCAACTGATTTTGCTCATTTAACCTGTCTCCTGATCGCAGTACAGCCATCATTTAGCTGCAGGGTGGATGTGTTCATACTGAACTATTAATCTGTTTCAAAATGCCATAACATTTCCATGAAGAACTTCCTAATTTTTTTTTCAGAAATTAAATGTCTGTTTAAAGTTCATTCCCTCCTGCTGCAACTAATTGAAATGAGATTTGGTTTATCTTTATGACATGAAAATGAGATTGAGTTTCATAATAATAACAATAATGATAACTCTATAGATTTTAGGACTAGCAGTTAATAATTATAGTAATATGTGGAGATTAGAAAAGAGTAATACAGCATAAACAGTCCATTGTTATTTGTTGAGATATGGGATTAGGTATCAGTTCATACCATTTTTCTGATTTTGTATCTGTTTTCAGTTCTCATTGAATTTTAGACAAGTGCATTAATTAATTTCACCCCAGTATCTGATAGTTTAAGTAACCTTCCATGAACTAGTGCTCAATCTAAGCCTTTCTAAACATGGATTTTTTTAAAAGGCAAAATTCTTGAAAAGGAAAAAGCTGAGGAATATAAACATTAATCAGCCATCTGTCACCTCCCCTCTCCTGAGGGTAAATGATCAGGAATTGGCCTTGTGGGTGACTGGAGCAATCTGAAGGTGAACCTGAAGTCCATCATTGCCAGCTGCTGCACTGGGGTGGGGCAGGGACAGAAAGGATCTGTGCCTTGTCCAGACTCTGCATGCCAGGGCAGGAATCCTGGGGGCACGGCCCAGTTCTCCTTGTGGAAGGGTTTCCAACCCAAAATCTTTCAAACCTGCAAGCACTGGTAGAATGAGCTGTCTTGAGAATCACAGTGATTGTGTTGTGCCAAAATCCACTGCTGGAGAAGGGCAGATTGTTCTGGAAATGTCTTAATACCTATATCATCTATATCTATATATCTATATCTACATCTATATATCTATATATATATATCTATCTGCTGACTATATCTATAGGTGAATCTATCTATATCCATATTTAGGTATAAAATACATACATGTAATTTAGTGATCACTCAAAATCGTGTTTGTGATCCTTTGAACAATCCTGGAAGTTGTTTAACTGCTATAACTGCTTATTTCACAGCTAATGCTGCTTATTAAAAGGGTAATGATTTGAGGAAGAAAAGCAGCAATATAGCCCTAAAATTAAAAGGTATATTCCACAGGAATATATGTGTTCATTTTCCTCATGACAGTTTTTATTTTTGTTTTGTTTTGTTTTGGTTTGGTTTTGTTTTTTGTTTCAGCTGCTTTTGTTGTTTTTTTTTTCACTGAAATTTCAAGTCATATGTGGAAAACCTCCATACATGGAAAAATACAACCACCTTGAATCATATTGCCTTTATCCATGATGAGATTTATCTTATAAATAACCCTTTGATTGCAAAGGGGTTTTTGGGAGTTAAGGCAGTGTTTAATGCCAGTCCACAAAAATCTGGCACATAATGCTTAGAATTGTAACATCTTCTTATGATAGGAGTCCAAGAAAACCAAGGAGCCAGCAAGCACAGCCCCTAGGTTTGTGTTTTACATGATTTATATTGTCTGTAGAAGACAAAGAGAAAATCTGACCGGTAGATTTGAGACTCTTGACACTTCAGGAAGTTCAGATTTCTCAACCAAAACAGAAGCTAAAAAATCATCTTCCAGCCCTCCATCCGCAGTGGGTACAGAGCAGAACAGTGATGGTAAAAGCTCTCAGCACATTTGGATTTAGGAGCTTTTTACCTTTGGGACATCCCCCCACCCCCTGTGTGCCTCAGAGGAGGAAGGCTGAAGGTTTGATGGGGATGGGGGTGTGCTGGCCAGGAATGCTGCCCGTGTGGATGGCTTAGGGACAAGGGAATTGTTGTCATTGCAGGTGGGGTCTCCAAGGGGGACTCAGCTGAGCCCTTTTGGGTGGGAATGGAAGGAATTAGTTGACACAAAGGACAATTGGCTATGATGGCTCTTTCAGATGGTTATGTTTTATTGTGTAAATGCATGTTTATCAGCCTTTTTAAAATGCAGATTAAGCACCTAGCACTGCATTAAACCTGAGGAAGAAAACACCCCATTGACTCAACAAACCACTGGCATTAAACTTGGGGAAGAAAACACTTCATTGACTCAACAAACCACTGGCCCTTCTTTCGAGCTGATGAGTTCCCTTGTGCCAAAAGGTGTTTGGACAGTGTGTAATGTGAGTTTTGCATAACCCAGCAGGCAGCGATGCTGCTGGCAGGGCTGAGGCATCAGAGGAGATGCAGGACAAGCAGCACCCAGGCAGTGTCCGTGAGGACATAGACCCAAGATCGCCCCTATTGCTGTGCGCTGGTTTCAGGCTGGGAATGAACGCTTTGAGCTGGAAACCAATTCACTGTTTAATAGGAAGTGCTGCCTTCCAAACTGTGGGTTGGATTTTGTCTGTGCAATTTCAGACTTTAGTGGGACCAAGTAGCTTCAGTAGAATGAGGTTTTGCTTGAGAGAATCTTTTACACATCCTGTTCTGCTTCCAGAGCTGCAATCTATCTGCTCTGGCTTTTCCTGCTGACTCATGGCAGGTTCAGTGAAGAAAAACTGTCTCTGTTTCTTCATTACCCCTGTGATTACCTTATAGCACAGACAGGTTGGCTCCAATCACCTCTCAGGGTGGTGCAAATGAGAAATGACTCCACTGTAGGAATTGGATGGAGAGACACTTCACACCTGTACCAGTGGGGGGAAAAAAAAAATCAGTAATGCCATTTGCCAAATCACAGAGTCACAGAATGCTCTGGGTTGGAAGGGACCATGAAGTTCCACACTCTGCCTTGGGCAGGGACACCTTCCACTATTCCAGATTTCTCTAAGCCCTGTCCAAACTGGCCTGAAACACTTTCAGGGATGGGGAAGCCACAGCTTCTCTGATTGTTATTGTACTGAAGGACAGAAATTAGCTATAAGCAGTTTAAAAAAGCGTTTTTAATAAGGAAATAGAAAATCTGTTCTTTGCAGCTTAGTTACTAAATAATGAAGATGATTTCAGCGGTCTGCAGGCTGCAGAATCAGGTCCAAATATTCCTCTTAAACCCCCCAGTTCAAGGGAATGAGAAGTGCTGTGCCTTCTTCACATCATGCCACAGCTTCTGTCAACGCTGCTTCCTGCAAGATCCTCTTTCCAAGGATCGTGCTCAGTACCTTTCTGAATGCCTAAAAATATTTTTTTCTCCCTTTAAACCTTTCGCCTTCATCATCCCAAGAAGTTTTGCAGAAGATGAGATTAAAATACTCTTGGAAACCTTCAAGTGGCCGGGCTGGTTCGTGTGGCGGCAATGGGGACTGCCCATTGCCCATGTCCCCTCCAGCCCCCCTCCCACACGGGGCTCTCACATGGAGGGAGCACAATCAATAGGCCACAAGGGCAGCCCCAGAATACATTTCCAAAGACACGCTCTTGGCTGTCTTCACAATAGGAGATATAATGACAGTGCTGACATGGAGTGGCACTGAAAGACTCCTGTAATAGGGCTGGTCAATTTTTTTCTGTGTTTAAAGGAAAATGAGGTTTTCTACTATGAATATTTTTTCATGACAGGTGCCCACTTTCCTCTGAGCATGACAGTGTCTTGTTAAAACACAACACTTCCAAAGTGATGTGTTTAATTTGAAAAGTAATGTTTTTCATTTTTTGTTACCTGACAAGAAGAAGGAATTTTGCCAAGAGAAGACACTGATGTAGATAGGAAAAAAAGACATAATTTTCTTAGGAAATAAATTACTGTTTTCTCTTTCATTCTGCCTTATACCTACACCTGTAGGGACATTCTTAGATCCTGGGCATCAGTGATAACAAATTTAAAATGATGCCACTTTTAGGGAAACTGTGTGTAAAAATATATATTATTAAGCATAGATCGTGCTACCCTCCTGCAGATCAACACTCAGGGCCAACTTAGTGTCTTCTGTGAACTTACTGAGGGTCCACTCAATCCCCTCATTGATAAAGATATTTAATAGGACTGAAAGTCTATATTAAGTATTTTTGGTATCTCCTGAAGAAAGTTTGTTTAAAAAGGGGAAAATGGAGCCATTAGAATGACAGCGGTCCCCAGTAGGTGATGCATGGATTTGATATTTATGAAAAGATTTGTTGAGACATACAGTACTCAAAGTATGTGGTAAAGCTTTCAAATAATGTTGAAACAGAGAAAATGTTAATCTTCATTATCTGAGGAGCCTGGCCCTGTAATATGATTTCTTGTCTCACAGTTTGGATACATTTAGACATGTTAAAGCTGTAGGAGCTCGCACAAAGAAAGAAATCTCTTTGGTGGCATTGCAAATACTCATCCACTAAACCAGTACTTTTGGCACATATTTAATAAGCCTTTGATCAACATGCCCTGGAACCACTAAGAATTTCCTAAAGGACAAAAATCCCATTATAGCACTAATTTTTTAGTGCTGAGGTCCTCATATTCACTGAGATAAACATACTGTATTCTTTTAACACACAGTTGAATTACCATAAATGTTTTTAAAGGATGACACCCCAGATAATTCATTGGGTTTTAAGTTCTCTGGTGATGTTTCACAGAAAAGGAGGCCTTTGTTTTTTCTTTTCTGGTGATCTGAGTGCAGGCAGAAGGATTCTTTGATTTAGTGGCAGTAGCTCAGGAGGCGTCTCAGCGTCAGTTCAATGTGCAAGGTAGCCCTTGGGGATGAATACAGCACTTATCCCTACCCAGCAAACCATGTCCTGCTTGGCAACAGCCACTCCCTGACTGACAGAGAGAAGTTTTTGATGTGTGAGCCCAAGGTGGGGCTCCCTGAGCAGCGCTCCCCTCCCGGTGTGGGGCGGTGTCCGGTGACCCTGAGCGATGGCAGCAGCCACTTCAAACACGGCCTCATCAATAGGGGCTCGTTTGACCCTTGACCACCAGCAGCCTCCAAACTGGCAGACAGAGAATCAGAGTAATTTGTATCATTTCAATTAGTTACTAGCTGCATAACAGGGAGGTCATGACTTTTTTGGGATGATTATTGCCCATGGCAACCAAACTTCAATGTACCATCAGTTTCCAAATACTTTCACTTAATAAATGTAAGTTCATAAACAAGGCCCGATTGTTGGGGACACAACAAAGCCAATTTTCTGCGCTGCTGCCGAGGGAGCGGAAGATGACATAACTTTGTCGGCAAAATCCTTTTTATTAGCAACAAGAGAAAAAAGTCCCTGATAAATGGCTTTAATAATGTTGGCTGAATGAACAGTATTGATCTTTGACTATGTAAAATGGCGAGGAAAGGCAAGTTTATATAAGAGCACTGTTGTTGTACTATTGAGAGCAGGCCGGTTTTGTTTCACAGTTTGTTCTATGCACCAAAATTCTGAAATTCTAAAATCAATGTTGCCATTGTTGGGCCAAAACAGCACACCCTTACCACAGACAATGCAAAGAATTTCAAAATATAGATAGCTCCCTGATACATACAGATCGGATTGTAAGAAACATTGGGTTGTTTTTCCTTTCTGAAGAAAGGGCAGCTTGTTCCAGGGTGCAGACAATGGTGTGTCTACATGCCTGTGAAACTTCATGAACCCAGTGCAATAATTCAAGCCTTTGATTTGAAAAATGTTTTGTATGTCTTCCTCCACATCTGCAAATACCTCCACTTTCCCTTGATGCCAGCCAAGAGTTGTTAGCAGGCGAATGTTTTCCACTTGAGGAAGAAAAAAAAAAGTTAGGCACGTACATAAGTTTTGCTATTTGGCTTTTGTTTTTTGAATTAAAATAAAGGTTTCCTTCTTTCATGTCACAATCTATTAGCCACTGGGATACCTGGTATCACAGTTCTTTTCCCTTCACCCCTGCATTTGTAGCAGATTTGACGGTGTGTGGAAACCAACACAGGCACTGCGCTGTGACTGCGTCACCTGCAATCAGCCGGAGATGCTGCTGAGATTAATCATGACAGTAGGCAATATTTCCAACATTATTAGAAGAGAAACCTAATATTTTGGGACATCAGGGATCTCTGAGCTGTTGTCCATCAAACTGAGAACCTTCATTTTCTGCTCCTTGGATGGGTAACCTTAAGTTTTAACCATTTCACAGACACAGGCAGGTTCACACACACAAACACGCTCTATGCTGTGCCACATGCAGGAGTAAATCCTGAGTACTCTTTGGAGCTGCTCTCACACACTTGCACAAACAGGGGCACTGTGGTCAGACCAAGCCCCTGTCTCCCTTTTAAGTTGGAGTAAGCTGCTGTTCGCTGCCTTAACTCACCCTTTGGGTCATTTGTTTGTAAATCTCTGGGCATTTGCAAGAGAAATCCAGGCACTGGTGTTTGGCAAACATCTGTCCCTTCCACTGCATGGCTGCTAAGGGGAATTAATTCACCCTGCTGATGGTCTCTCAAACACAATTGTAATGAATCATATTTGAAGAATGCCTAAAGTTTGGGGCTTTAGGTTGTACAAAAAACCCACTACAATGTTTAATGACTCTGGATGAGCTGTTTGGACTGCATCATTTTGAAGGATAGAGTTAATGCAGCTTTTGTCTGAGGCTGAAGCAGTGCAATATCCACGTTAATGGGCTGGGAATTTTCATCACAGTTTTACTTTTTTCTTGCAGCTGTTGGTTGTAGGTCAGTGACATAAATTTTATTTAAGGCTTCATCCTGCAAAACTTTATTATGGATGGTGGAGATTATTGTCAGTGATACTGGGCACAGCAGTAAGTGCAACCTTTCATGCTAAGGGCTTGCAGGGTCAAGCTGTGCTCTATTTGCAGGAGTAAGCAGTGCCTCAGGTTAAAAGATATGGGGGATCTGGCTCCTACACTTTGGGAAAATCTCTAAGACCATGCACAGCATTAAGCACATTTAGTTCCTCATGAATGCAGTGGGAGTTGAAGGCACTCAGCACCTTCTGGGATTTGGCCCAGAATAATTGTTTTCAAATGGGACTGCAATATTTGATTTTAGTTTTGAAACAACTGCAGTCCTCAGTCAGAAGGGAAGGCTGACATTGTTATGAAAAAAAAAAAAAATCAGGGATTTTGTTCTCCCTCAGCAGAGTGCCTGAACAATTGCCCTTTGATTTAGAAAGAAAGCTCAGAGCACAAGTGAGCTGGACGCTGCAGATCTGAGATGGATTTGCATGTTTACTCTCAGTCTGTGCCTGAGAAGCTGGTGGGAAAGAATCTCTTTTAAAATCACCACACCTTCAGCAGAACTGCTCTGCAGAATGGTTTGGGACCTCCTCTTTACACCTCACTGCGTTGCTCTGAGCCCACACACAAAGGTGAAGGTGCTTTCTGGAACAAACCAGCAGACCCTGTGAAGCTGTAACCAGCAAATTTCTTCTGTTCTCATTTGAAACCATCACCCTGAGAGGCACTGAGCTTCCTTGCTCTCCACAGACCTGCTGAGTGAAGTGCTGAGACAGTGGAGGAGTGGCCTCTGTGCCATCTCCTCCACAGCTCACTTCCTCTGGATTTCAGTGGCACCCAGTCCCACTTGGAGTCCCTGAAACAACTCAGGCTTCCAAGTTTGGCCCATTTTGAAGCTGAGCACCCTGCAAGAACTGCGGGTACATATCCAGAGACAATGCTCCTCATCTGGGATGGAGCCCTCAATATTCTCCCAGCATTCACACATTGAAAGGCACAGCAAACTCCACAAAGAGAAATGAGTGGTGAGACAGCAAATAAAATCCATTCTCTTGTGTTCCATAATACCTTCCAAGGAAACCAACAACTCCTTCCCATACCCTTTCCCCCCCTCCCCCCCATGATGCATTTCTGAATATTTCCAGAACCTTTTCACACTCCTTTGGCAGCTGATCCTATCCCACCTTATCCATCATCATTGCTGCCTTGAGAGCTGATTCATTTATCTCATTGCTTTAGAGCTGTCACCCAGAGCTTTGGATACATAGACCCAGTTTCTTGGATTTGGTCTTTCATGTGGCCTCTTCCCTGCTGGCATCCACTCAATCATCCCCTGTGCCAGCTGATCTCCTGAGCTCCTCATATGTCATACACTTCTCAACCACCTGGTGGTTGCACACAGGATCTACTTTTAGATCTCTTTTTCCCCCCACATTCCTTGTTTACTGCCATATAATGCAGGATTCATCTTTTTGTGTCTTTGCAAGATTGTTTTTTCTTAATTACAGGCAGAGCACAGCAATGCAGACAAATGATGGGTTTGTGTCCATTCTTCTTTAAGAAGGTTTTTCTCCTCTGGAAAATAATTTGATGCTCGTGAAATTCACTTTTATTCTATGCCTCCTTTACCTTATTTCTTGCTGTCTTGGCCCTAAAGAAATTACTTACACTTAAAAGTAATGTAGGTATTGACATACTCTGCTCCCCACCATCCCCACAGGATGTGCCCTGCCATGTACACCCAGATGCTGTCTTGAAATCACCCTTGTTTTTCACTGCCCACAGACTCTGACTTTGTCAGGTGAGACTCTGCCATTCCAAGTTCCTTTCATCTGCTCTCCTTTCCACCAGCTCCAATTAATATTCCTTGCTGCAGGAAGCATCTTCGGCATATTCCAGCACCTTTTGCTCTCTGAACATAATTCTTATCTAACTCTTGATATGATAAGTCATACTGGCCAGAGTTAACCTTATTACTAGAGATGTACTGAGCAATCTTGCAGTCATGAGATACCAGGGATATTTCAGTAATGGGAAATCTGCTTCCCATACAAGATTGATTTTAGTGATGACCTTTAGCTGGAATGATACCTGTAAATTCTTATCTGCATTAATTTCTTGTTTTCTCTTGTCACATGCTGTCAGTGTATGTGTATCTTGCAGATATGAAGTATTAAGAGCCAGCCCTGTGACAGACTGTCTGTGAGGACCTGGAATTATTGCAATACACTCAACTTCACTGGAGTCAAGTATCTGAGCTCCTGTACTGCCCCTAGGACATAGTCCTTAAGAAAAATTAAAATCCTAATACTGACTTTTCTGTTATTTACAGACTGAGAATTATTTCAGAGCATCCTCATGTTTTCTTAATGTGACTTGGTAAGAAATACATGGCCACAGTACTCAGTTTGCTAAAATCAGGGTTTGAAGGAACAAAATTAAATTGTAAGATTAAAAAATAGGGTTTAATTTTCTAACATCACCTTTTCTTCCATATTGCTTTTTGTGGCATCTCAGTCACACAGGGAAGTTGGGATTCTGTTTTTCTCCTTCTGCTAGAGTTTGTTGTCATTGCTGGTAAGTCTGAGTTCATTAAACTGTAAAAATGATCCATGAATTGGGGTGGAATATTCCCCTCAAAGATGGATTACAGCTCACACACTAAGGTATGCTTGTTAGAGAAATCAGTGGGGAGGTCCTGTGGCCATTGTTATGCAAGGGGACGGTCCCCTTTGACCCTAAAATATGTGTGTGTGTAGAGATGAGAGGACCCTTACTGTGTCTTACAGAATCTTTGCAGCATTAATTAATTTTGGAGACCTTATGTGGCAATCAGCTCCCTAGTGCTCCTTTCTGTTTGCTATGGATGACATTTGTATGATGCTCCCTTAAACAAATTAACAATTTAAACTTCGGCTCCCTTATAGATGATCAACATTTGAGTGTCTTATTGTCTATAGCTAGGGGATAAATGGCATTACAGATAATTCAGTAAAGCAGACACCTCATTTCCTTATTGCTGAAATGATTGCAAAGGAATCTCCCCATTCCATAAGATGATCATCCGTGAAGGAATCTGGCCCTTCCATCCTTTAAACTTTTAGGATCAGAGATTTTTTATAAAGCATCTCTTACATCATGGAAAAAAGTGCCCACAAAGAAGACCTAATTAATAGTGTGGACACACTGTAGTAAAAATGTTTGCTCACTGCCTAAGATTGGTCAAAAATTATCTAGGAAGGAATGGAGAATCATCCTCAACATTCTGTCAGTGCTGGGAGCTCTTGTCTTAGACCTTCTGGTCAGTCCAAGTTGCTGCATTTTGAAAAAGATATAGCAGAAATATCAAAGAGCTCTGAAAGAGCAATAAATACTGGAGGAAGCTCGAAATGCTCATATATTGTAGGAGGCAAACTGTGGTTTCTGTGCTCAGTTCACCAAGGAAGTTGATGTTATTTGTTGTGTGAAATGCAGCACAGCAGGAGAAATGGCTGGGTTAACTTTTGTCCTGATACCCAAACCAGGGAACCACTGCATGGGTGAAACATTTTGAAAAACATAATAAATTAGGTAATGGAGTTCCCTGTCACTAGACAGTGAGGCAGAAACTGGACAAAAATAAAAGTTGAGGCCATGGTGTGAAGAAAAGAACATCTGTGGATACATGAGATAAGGAAGAAATATAGAAACCCTCTTAGATCAGAATAAAATCAGCTGATGTCAGGAGCATCCCCAATGGGTGTCTTATTGCATAACTGTCTGTTACAGGGGTTTTATATCTAGCACTAGATGGACCATTGGTCTGATTTAGTATTGAAACTCCTCTCCTTCTTCCATCATTTTCTCCTAGGGATACTTCCCATCAAACTCTGCAATGTCATTTGAGTTAATTCATTAATTTTCATTGGCTTCTTCCCTGTCTTAAGCTGGGTGCACTGACAAATCAATTACAATCTCTTCCCACGGCTGAAACTCCTTCTGGATGCCCTGGGAAGGTTTTTTGTCACTGATCCACCTCCAGCCTGAGCTCTGGGCTGAAGACCCAAAATTCCCCATGTAGGACCCTCTCTGTGCTGCTGCTTGACTCCATTCCCCACCTGATTGTGTCTGGTTTTATCAGGTTCTACTTCTGTTTATTTTTCCTGAACCCTGCAAAACACTTAGCTCCTCCTTTTCTGTTTATCCTTTAATAAGGTCAATAGGAGAGTTTATCTTTTTCATTCTCTTACATCTTCTGCTTCATTTCTTTCTTCTAATTTCACCATCTAGATGAAATCCATTTTTCTACTGACAATTTTTAACAGATTACAGAACAAATATCACAACATTTTGTCCTGGGAAACCTATTTGTCTCCAATAGGAACTTCCCAAATGATATCAAAATACACAACTATGTCCTTATGTATTTTGTTGTATTTAATTTTGAAGTTGTGCATTATATGCACCTGACTTACTGCCAGTGTGGGGCAATGAAGCAAAACTCCAGTGAAGATAAATTGTGATGTAGTAACAAAATTCCTGACACACTTTTCCTAAGTTTGCCAAGATCATCTTTTATGATTTCATGTTGACAAAATCAAGAGGGAAAGTAAAAGTAGAAGGTGAGGGAAAGGGGAAGAATAGGGCTTGTTATGGCCAAAAGGGAATGTGAGAACATCACCTAAACCCAGCTCCTCATAAGCCCTAGGAAATTTTCTCCAGCATTTCTCAAAGCCTGGGTCCTACCCTGCAGTGATCCTGTGCAAGCAATGGCAGGTTTCTGCTGTGATACATCTTTAATCATCAGGGATTGCTTTCCCTCTCCTTAGGCAGCCAGGCTCTCTTACTGCCAGTTTCTTATCATGTTTACCCTGGATCCTGTAGTTTTATGTCTCTGGAATTTTAGGAATGGCAGGAGTGGCCCTGGTCACCAGTGCAAGCTTCTGTCAACTCCAGGTCTTCCTTAGCCTCACAAACTTTCCCTCAGGCCCTTGAGTGCCCTGTGATAAAGATGGATTCAGGATTTTGTAGTAATGGAAAGCATCTTCTTAAACTGCTCAGAACACAGTGAGGAACTCAGTTTTTAAATGTCTTGAATCCATTCTCTCCAGCTGTGGATGGTGACCAGCCCTCTGCCTCCTTTCATCAGCCAGCCTGATGTGACATCATGAGAACGTGCTGACTTCAAGTGTTGACCCCCAGAGCATAAATCTCATGGGTGTCACAGCAGAGCCAAGAGAGAGGAGCTGGAGGAGCCCAGGTCATGTGGCCAGGTCACATTGCCAGGGGCTACAGGAAAGGTCTCACCCCTCCGTGGGATTTGCTTACCCAGCTACAGTGGAGCCATAGAAAACACAGGTGCAGGCACTGGGGTACTGAGGCAAAGCTGCCATGTGGGAGTGTGGAAATTGTGCCTTCAGAGGTTATCCCTGATTGGCTGCCAAAGACACGGGGGCCCAAAATTTGCAGTCAGAGGGTAATGTGGGGAAGCATGGAAAAGATCACAGCGCTCTTGGGATGGGATCTTTCATCTTCCACCTGCTGCCCAATCTCCCTGACTCACCCAGGAGCACAAATCCTGCCTTGGGTTGAGTTGTTCTGTGTGTTGGGAAACACCAGGACCAGATCAGCCCCCAGATCACACCCTGATGGAACAGTGCAGGGAAAACAAGGCTCGAGATTTCTTACACTGCTTTCAGGCAATAAAAGATTCTCAAACACTGTGAGGAGCCCAGAATACCCAGGTTTCCATGTCAGATCTACAGGCAGCTTGAGACCTACTAATAATCCTTGGTGTTAGGATGGCAATATATGTGGCATTACCTGCTGCACAGTACATCTTCTTCTCTTTCTTTTCCTGTTCTTGGAGTCTCTAACTTGAGCACACTCAGTCCCTCAGCTCTAACCCAGCCTTCAGAATCTTGGGTTCCCAGAGAACCTGGCTGCATATTTTCCATGCAATTTTATCACCTTTTTACTAGCCAGTATTTGAGAAGTAAGGGAAAAAACCCCAAATCAATAGGCAAAGAATTACTCTGAGCTATTTTTTAATCTCTTTGAATGTTTTAAGCTTTCTCCACATTGCTTTTGCTTAATCACTGCCACCAGCTGCATTTAGAGCCTACAAGGTGATGACCAGATCCAATTTAACATCTCTGGAAGACTCCTTGCTTTGTGCTGAGACTTCTCTTTAGTCTCACACAAGCAGTTAGAGCCTTTCTTTAGCAGGCTGTGGAGGAGCTCGTGTGGTTTTTGTGCCATGGGATGTGCAATTCCCAGAGGGGCAGAGCTGTGGCTGCCCAGGTGCTGCAGGAGCTGCAGGTTCCATCACCCCATACTGCGATTAATAGTTTGCTGCTCTTCCAGCAAAATTGTGGCTCTGGGCTTTGTTCTATTTTTGTGCTCATCCTATATGCATCTGTTCTCACTTTATTCTACATCCTGTTGCCATCCTCCTGCTCATCTGTCTCTGCCATCTTTAGACATCTTCCACTATCAGGTTGACACCACTGTAAATTCAGTGCCATCAAAGGAATTACTTCTGAGTTATGTCAGTGAGTAAAGACTTCGGGCCTTTGTTTTTCTCTCACACCCACCTTTCTTTTCTTGCCATGTGCAACTGGACCTCCTCTCAAGTGTGGATGTGCACTGGTCATCAAAATTCTTTGCCATCAAATGCCACTGTAAAGTCATTAATGGCCTTATCACTCTGTGCCTGGGCATTCTTTTCCCGAGGGCCAGGGCAGTACAGGATGGAGAGGATGATCTGAGGAGGGGCACTTGTGAGACAAAGAGCTGCTTGGTCCAGCCCTGGCCTCAGATGGCTCAGGAAAATGGTATTCCATGGAATTCAATGGGGCAGGGTCAGCCCTCAGTCCTTTCAGCCATTCTTGCTCTAGCATGTATTGGCCTTGTGTAAAATTTGGTAAAATAATAAAAATGTTCCACTTAGATAAATGCTTGATAAATCAGTGGCTCTTAAAGCGGTATTTCCTTGTGCCTGCTACGAGTTTATGATGTAGTCACATGAAAAAAAAGAAACAGAATATAAAATGTGAAAACTCTGTCTGAAGAAGGTCCAATCTGTCATCACGGGATACACTAAAATTTCCTTAACTCTTGCCACGATCACAAAATCCCCTCTCTAAAATTCTGACATTTTCTCTCCGGCAGCAAACAAAGGAGAGCAATATGCACGAGAAGGCAGTAGGAAGCCTGAAGCTATTAGCATGTCATTGTCAAAGGCAGAAATAAAAAACACAAAAGTTAAAGGATTCTGGAATATAGCAGAAATCTCCAGACATGAGTCAGACACTAAAAATGCCCAAACTCATTTAAAAAGCTCTTTGTCACAGTCCAAAAAAACAACATTTTCAGTGTTTTTCCTTTTGCTTTCCATCCCGCTATTGCAAGTACATGGCTAATTATGATCTGAATGATATCTATTATTCCTGTGTCCTTCTAGATCGAGCCGGATGTGTTCCAAATATGGCCACAAACATATTCCACTGTCCAGTAAAATCAAAAGAATAAGATAATTCTGTTTTAAGAGTTAATGGTATTCACTCCCACTCAGTTTGACTCACTGGACAAAAGCTCCAGTGTGCCTATTCTAGGCAGCTGTGCTGAACAGTAAAGATTTGGAGTCCTTTGTAGGCTGGAGAAAAAGAAAGCCTTTGTAAACTTTTTATTTAGTATATTCTACCAAACACCCATGTGTAACAGTTAAAACATTTGGAGTTGCAACAGGCTAAGGAAAGTTTGCGCAGATAAACAGAGTTATTCTAAATTTTGTGCCTACTAAGTTCTGAATCACAAAGTCTCATTGCATTTCATTTAAAGTGTATGTGCAAGGAATCAGTTTTCTTACCAGGGCCATTGTGCCCTTTGGGCTTTGTTTAATCATGTTAAAAATGTTCTACAAAATAGAAAATCATGTAATGTTTGAATCACGATGTTTGCAGCAGTCTGGGAGTGCTCATGCTGCAGAGCAGCATGGTTTTTATGCTGGTATAATTCTCTTTCCTTCAGTGCTCTTGTTCTTGAGTTGTACTGGTGAAGAGTCAGGCCCACAGGCACTAAAAAAGCAAACACATCCAGGCATATTCTCCCATCATCTGGATATATCCCTCTGAAACAAAAGCAGCTTTTACAATATTCTCTCAGCCTTTGCGTGCCTCAGCACTTCCCCAAAATCCTGGCTAGGAAGGCACTGAGGTACTTAAAAACTGAGACAGCACAGCAGAACTGCAGGAATCCAGCTCCAGGGGGATTATGAACCCCCATGGATTGCTCCCTCCACCACAACCTAAAGAATCTACAGCCAGGCCTGTGGACATGTTTTAAGGCCAAAAAAAATATGAATATGGTTATTTTCATCACTCAGTCATAAAAGAATGAGGGACACAAAGAGCTGAAAGGCTGGAAAAGGTCCTTTCAGCCCACTACAACCTCCACCTGCTTCAGGAGGTCTCTGCTCCCAACAGGAGCATCCAGGGCTGGCTGGGCTGGTGTGAGGTCAATCCCTTCATTTCTCTCTCCAGCCCCTCACTGTTTCACAGCCCATTTTACCAGCTGGACTATTATTTCTATTGCAAAATGTTCCCTTTCCAGCAGCTGCCTGCTGCTCTGGGAACTGGATGCTGGCTTTTCCTATCCTAAGGAAGGCTGTGCTCCACTGGGATCTAATGGTTATTTCCCAGTCTTTAAAGTGTCTTGAGGAATAAAGATGTCCCAGAAGCAGTTTCCTCAGGAATGAAAAGCAGTGAGGAAATTGCCTGTGTATTGGGGTGATGATCAAATCCCGAAGATCTTACTCTATTTTCTGTCAGTAAAATTCCTGTAAACTGGAGCAGGAGTTTATTTCATCAGGACTGTTAACATTTTGCTCAGAATTCACGATTCAGGCCATAACTGAGACAGGTGCTTGAGTACATCCCATGGGAATAATGGAGCTCTCTTGCTTTAACTCAAATGTGTGTTTAACATAAAATACATCCCTGAACACCACAACCTGTTGTTATTTGGGCACTTCTCAAGTTCAAAAGATTGATACAACACTTAAACACAAGCTTTTGAAGTAAAGCTGCATTTTTAACAAGCTGCCAAAATATTTACTAAATTTTGAAGGAAGACCCCTCATATTTTCTCTGGGTATCAAATAATCTCAATCTAATTAAAGATTTTTCTACTTTCACAGATACAAATCTTGCCTCTTCCAGGTATTTCAGTCCATATATCATATCCTTCTTCAGTGTGTTTATTAAAAGCACAAAATCTGAAGGCACTTAAAAACCATGTGAAATGTATATGTGGTGTTATTGTAGTTACAATTATCTGAGGAAGAGTTGTGCTTCCTTTTCAAACTGATCTTGATGTACAGATTTGCCAAACTATTTGAAAGCTGCAGACACTTTAGCATTCATGGCACTATTATTCACTGCCATAAATCTAGATCAGATATGTGCTGTCTGAATTGATAGTGGGTATTCTGCCTGAGAAAAATGTGTTCCCCTTTAACTTTTAGCAGTGACATTGCTTATGTTACATCACTTTTCATGTTACTATGCATCACATTGGTCAAAGATGTCATTATTTATAGTGCAGAGATGGTGTCACTATAATTAAGGTTGTGTTAGGGTTTATATTACCTTATAAAAGCTCTATTTTCAGGATCTTTCAACTCCATAACAAAATCTATTTTGGATGTGAAGCTTTCAGTTGGGGAGTGGAAGAAAAGAAACATTTATGGTTTCAGTGATGGCCTCTTCCACTTTGGTCCCTGCTTGTGTGACTCAGAGTCACTGCACGTTCTGGGTGCTTTTGCTTTCCTCTAGCATTCATTAACAGATTCTTGCTTCTTTAAATTTTCAAACTATCAGACAACAAGGGACAGTGTGGGTACACTTTGTGAATCTGGGAAACCCCTGTTCTTGTATTTAAGACTTGTGCCAGCAGGCTCAGGAGCTGATCAACATCAGGTCCATCTGGGTGCTGACTCTGTGCAAATAAAAATATGAGGTGAAACAGGGTTTTTTTTTAGTAAAGATACAGCTACAGATTATTTAAGACAACTCTCAGCTTGGAGTGGTTCATCACAAACCAGACATACTTAAAGTCATAAATGTGTTGACTAAAAAGCTCAGATATTTTCTTTATAGACTAAGTGTAGAGCCAATGTTTGAGTAATCTCTTTTATTGGACCAACTGCACACTATTGACAAAGCACCTTCCTGGGTATAGGAATCCGTTCTTGGAGTCAACCCCTTGCTGACCTGCAAGGGAGTTTTGTGTATCCCTAAAGCCAGACTGTCAATATTGCTGCATTAGTCCAATAAAAGGGATTACTTGAAACTTGACTCTAAATTTTGTCTCACTAGTAAAGGCAAGTAATTAAAAATATTGAGTTGTGTAAGAAGACACAGCACTGTGTGCTGTGATGTGCTAATAACCAACTCCTTCCACAATGATTTGCTTATTGGTTCCGGTGTACACAATGGATGAAAACAAATGGGAAATTTCAAAAAAAACCCCACCAAACTACAGCCCATTTCTGATTTCCGTGTGATTAACCAAGATGAATATGCAAATAGGCAAAAAGAGCAAAGAGTTAAACACGTTTTCTCCTTCCAGGAATGGACAGATCAGATGACATTTCCAACAAGGCTTTCAAGCAAAATTCTTACTCATATACTCGTGCCATGTAGTGGGCTGCTCCCTGACCATTCCCTTTGGAAGCCTCAAAACTGCTCACATAGCAGGAGGCTCCTCAGCTGAAATAAAGGGATCAGAGCACGTGGCCCCTAAATATTATGGGTTTGGTTAGGACTGTGTTGTAAACAAGACAGAGTTAGTACAGAAACTGCTCTTGTGTTTTGAGCCCTCCAGCACTGAGCCTGTCCTTTTGTTCTGTGTCTGTAATATCCCAGACCTCTGTATCAGGAGCTGAAAGACCTTTATAGAACCCTTGTTTCCTAAGGACACTTGTAAAACTGGGAAAAACCTGCTCCTCTGCTCAGCAGAGAATTTTCAGCTGGAACCTTTTACTTTATAGCACATTACACTGCCCTGGCAGATTGGGTTACACGCTCAATGTTCCACCCAAGCCTGGATTTTCTGGGGAAGATAGATGAGTTTGGGCTTCCCAGGAGTCCCAAACCCCTCCCCAGTTCTGTCAGCTAATGTCCTGTGAGGCAGTCTGGTAGCATTTCCAGAGTTCTTCTGGAAAGACGCCGAGGCAATGCCTGGGATTTGTGCCATTCCACCCCGGTGTCCTCCTTGTGCTCTCACAGAGGGCTGGTGCCATCACAAGATCCCCAGCCTGGCCTGGGAAGAGGCTGGGAGGTCTCAGCCACCCAGTTCATGCAGGGGACACATCCCAAGGGACTGATGACCACTGCCTGGCCATTGCCCATAGCCCAGTCCCACCTGAGGGTGCAAACTTCCCTCTCTGGCAGCATGCCCATCCTGGGTGTGTGTTGAAAACCGCAGGTCGGAACTCCCTGAAAGCAGAACCAGAAACTAAAATCTGTCAAACCTGGGGAAAGCTGGATTGGATTAGAGCTTCATTGCTCAGGCCATTTTCTTCCAAAGTCCCAAAGAAAAGCCAGCCTTGTTTGTGCCACTCTCACTCACTGAGGAGCAGAAAATGCTCCTTCAGATGGAGTCCCCGATTGACAACTTTTGGCACCCAGCTCATTCCTGTTGGCACTGGTGCAGGAATGGGGGAGCAGGCAAGGGGAGCAGCAGAGCAAGGGCTGCACTGCAGTGGGCTGTGATTAAAGGAGGACAAAATATTTAGATTCACCCTTTTGTTTTATTACATATGACTTAATCCATGTTCTCCCCCCTTCCCCATTGCTCCTGGAAGGTGAGGAAAGTGCACATATTTTTTTTTTACTGGCTTTATTTACTCGGATGCTTCAGGATACTAAGTTATGACAAATTCTTCTCCACAGTAGCTTTTGGCTTCCTTCTTCTTGGAGCTCTTTAGACCTTTGAACTGCTGCCATTACAGCTGCCTCTGAGCCTGTCATGTGGCTGTTGAATTGAGCTTTTGAGTGTGCCTCTGCACTGCTCTCATTCCTGCCTGCTGTACTTCGAACAGAATCATTGTTTTGAATGAAATAGCACTTCTGTGCCAAAAATGGAGGTTATTTCTCCACAGCACATTCTGGGCAGGCAGGCATTCAGTCTGCCTGCTCTCCAGGCCAGCTGAGAGCTCTGCAACCACATGAACACAGTATTGAGCCTGACTAAATAAACTGGATTTGTGTTTGGTCAAAAGTTGTCTTGAAGCACTTGGCTGATTCATGGCACAGTCAGAAACAGCTGTCTCTTCTGGGAATGTGCAGGATGGGTATATTTTAACCAAGAGAGTATATTATTATTATTTTTACTCTTATTATAATTATTATTATTATTATTAATTACCATCATCATCATTGTCATTGTCACCATGAAACACTTATGTCATTAACAACTCTGATGGAAGAAATATTTCACTGTGCATTCCCATCCATTGGGAACCCAAATGCTAACACACCTTAACCCTGCAGACGTTTACACACATTTTTAACTTTTTGCAAACAGCAATTGACTGAATGTGTATCTTATACAGGTGTGTGACAATTTTGGAGATGGGGACATTCAGAGCTCACTGAGGTTGGGCTTTGTTTCCAGCACACACATATGTAAAGGCAGTAAGCAGAGCCTGGATTAATGCAATAGCAGCATTGTCTACAGCCAAAAAACACTCATAAACGATCATTTGGTTGCAAAAGCCTATTAACAAAATTTTTTATTGTTTAGGTAGGGCCTCTCATCAGTATAACTCGAGCAAATATCCTTGGGAAAAAGCAGCAAAAATGTGTCTTGAGTGCAGTGAGTTAAACACACAGAGGCTGTGCTGCAGCAGCTCTCAGTAGGACAAATTTCAGAGGCAGAGCTGGGGGAAACAATTACTACCTGATGTTTTCTACAAATGCCACTTCAGAGATGAATCCAATGGCCTACGAGACTGTGCTTTTTTGTTCTCTTTGAAGTAGGAGCATTAAATTAAAACTGAAGCAACAGAACACTTAGCACTCAAGCTGGAGAACACATGATGAGCTTAAAAATAATGTTGAGGGAAAGACAACAGAGAATAGAAGAGGCTTTGTATCATGTTCAACTTTGTTTTCAAGCAAAACTAAACATCAAAATATTAGAACACAGGCACAAAACCTCATTGTCAGTAAAACTAATTAGTGTTCTGCTGCTTAATGCAAAAGCCTACATGATGTCTTGACCTTTTTTACACATTGTGTCTGAGGGTGTGCAATAAAACAGAGGGAAGCACAGAGTGCCTCCAGCCAGCCCCAGAGGTTTTCTTCCTCACGGAGTTCAAGGGATGCCAACAATACAGGCTGTGTATGAGCCCCTTTTTAAAGCCTGGTGATTTCTTAGAGCTCGAGCCGGTGAATTAACGCTGCCCCGCTGGCAAGGGCTGTTCCCCAGGCTGATTGCCATTCCACAGCCCTGTGCTTTAACAGCACACACCTAACAAAGATTCAAATATCCTGGAGAAGTGACTGCCTATGGGGCATTCCCACAAACTCCTCACTCCTTGAGTTTGTCTGTGTCCAGTCCCTCTTGGAATCTGAGAGCCAAATCTGTTTTATCGTGGCCAGATCTTGCAGAAATGCTGACCTCAGTAGTGCTTGGCTACAGGCTCCCACTGCATCTTCTGTGACAGCAAAGGGAGACAACAAACCTGTCAGAATGTGGGAAACATGGTTTACTGCACTCTTAGCTTTAAAACGGAAGTTTAAGTCAGTCAAAAGCCACTCTTAAAGCAGAACAAAGACCACGAGCCTCTTGCTGGCAGCACAAAATCCTTAACTTCAGTCAAAGTCACTGTTGGATATGCAGGTCTCTGAACTTTGGATATTTCCATTAAAAGCACTTAGGCAGATTGAAACAAGCTTAGGGTTAAATTTCCATTAATATTTGGTGTTGACCCAAATGGGGCTCTGTTGAAATAATTAAAATTCCCAACCAAGCACAAAACTCCCATTACTCCACTGCCATTCACAAGAATTACGACTCTTAAGTTTATAAAACACAAAGTAAATGTGGAACAAGTAAAAGTGATTTTTAAAAGTGATTTTGAAAGAAAGGAAAGAAGGAAGATGAAGACAAGATGAAAATCACTTATTTTTACTCATCAAATAGAAGAGAGACTGGAACCCTTTTATAGAACTGAGAGTGTGTCTCTTGTTTTAATACAAAATTTGTTCCAAGGTTTTTCCTGGTACAAGAAATCAGGAATATCCTACAGAGACCAACTTGTCAAACTGGAGAGAGCAAATTGCCCATTTATTTGAGTAAGACACCCTAGAAAAACTGTCAGAAAGCCTGGAAGTCAGGCTGGGAAAGGTACAGAGATTTCCCCTGCTTGGGCTACTGAAATATTCCACTAGAGGAGATGGCTGTGTCTGGCAGAAAGGGGAGGCAGGAAGGACACTCATCCTACAGACTCAGAAAAGGTTAAAATTCAGGGGCTGCTGTGTGAGTTGCAAAACACTCAGAGCCCCTTCCCAAATTCCCAAATTCTCTCTTGGAGCACAAGATATGTTTGAATGAAGATAAAACAGGGCAGGAGGACCTGGGGAAAAAGGAGATGCTGATACAGGCAGAACACAGAGGGGGAGATGGAGAAGGGCTTTGCTGTGACTGACCACCTACAAAAAATTCCAGGTGTCCAACTACCAGAGTTACACTGACAAATTCTAGCCTGGGTAAAATATTCATTCTCACCCATGTGCTCTTGCTGCCACTAAATCCTTCCTTGGAGCTTTTCTTTGCCTGGCAGGATCTGATTGTACAAAGGGGGGATTCAGGTGTCAACTGAAGTGTCCAGATTTGAGAAGGGAGCTGGAGCTGTTGTTGTATTGAGTGACAAACACAACCTCAGGCTTCTCCTTTCTCAGAATTAACACCCCAGGTCACAGAGTCTGAAGCTGACCTCCACAGAAGATAATACTTTAAATTTTATGATCTGGTGGGTTGAAATTAAACATTTGCTAATTACAAAGGTACTGCAAGTCATGCCAAAACCTCTTTTTGTTGTCTGGAGAGTTATAGCAATCCTTTTCTGGCAGTTAGTTTTAAGATCATTAAATGATCCTCATTTGCAATATATTTGCAGAAGATTACAGCCCATCTAAATTGACCCTGAAGGAAGACTTATTTCATTAATGGGCTGTCCTGTGCTAATGCATAAAGCTAGAAAAATATATCTATTAAATTCTTAATGTGTAAATGATGTTTCTGGCTTTCTTCTTAATTACAAAGCAAAATGAGCCTGAAGTGCACTCCGTCTAGGAAAAAATGATCAATTTAATCCATCTTCCAAGAGAAAACTTTTTCAGCGAGTTCCAAAATCCCAGCTATTCTCATCTAAGGCTGGAGCCTTATTGCTCTGTTCAGAAACACAATAAAATGTGCCAACACAATTTATTTTTTCCCTGGATCCCAATGAACGGAGCTTTCTCACATCAGTTTAGTTTACTCGCTATCTGTTAAGTTTTTGAGGAAAAAGCCAATGCAGAAGCTGGCTGAGCAGTGCTTTGGAGATGAGTAATGCCAGGAGATTATGGGTTGGTGGGGTATATGCAGAATATTAATACAGCCCATAGAAGGAGATTTACAGTACAAATGGCTGTGCAATGTACTCTCTGTACAGAACCACCTCGTGTGCTCTGCCTCTCATCACAGCACAACTCCCAGGCAAAAAAAAAAACTTATTAAGGGGAAGGGAAGGTTGTAAATCCCTATCAGTAATTTAGATGGGGAAAGGAAGGTAACAGAAGAGCATGGTTGAAGTGAACACGGGGAAATTAATTCTGAGTTAGTGTTACACTTACATCAAGCAAACAATGGGAAGTGTGGGAATGAGGGACAGCACCCCTGTCACTCTGAGCACCTCGGGGGCTCAGTGACAAGTGTCCTCCTTACTGACATGCTTCATCTCAGATATGTCTGCTTTGGCCTCAGCCCTCATGGCTGAGCACCTTTTGGATGCAGTGTATGTTGGCATTTCACTCTGGTGACATTTAAAGTGTCCAATTTACACAGCAGAGCAGCAATACTGTAATGAGGGCCTTTAAAATCTGCAGAAGCAAGTAAACAGCAGGAACATTTCCCAGTGCATGTCCTGCAAGAAGCTGATTCCACCTTCTTTAGGTTTTTAATATGTTCCTGTAGCTGACCATGAAGGATTAAAGACAGATCCTGGGTCAGGGAATATCTGCTGTGTCCATTCCAGATCTCTTCCTAATGTGTAGGGGCTGCTTGGACAAGGCTCCACTGGTGACTCTCTCCTGTGTGTGCCCAGCTGTGCAGTCAGGAGCTCATCCCTGATCCCAGGCCTTCAGCCACTGGCAGGGAATTCCCATTTCCCCACTGGTGTCAAAAGCAGGCACCAGAGAACCAGAGCACCCCAGTGAACACAAGGGAGGTCTCCTTCCTTCCTTCCTTCCTTCCTTCCTTCCTTCCTTCCTTCCTTCCTTCCTTCCTTCCTTCCTTCCTTCCTTCCTTCCTTCCTTCCTTCCTTCCTTCCTTCCTTCCTTCCTTCCTTCCTTCCTTCCTTCCTTCCTTCCTTCCTTCCTTCCTTCCTTCCTTCCTTCCTTCCTTCCTTCCTTCCTTCCTTCCTTCCTTCCTTCCTTCCTTCCTTCCTTCCTTCCTTCCTTCCTTCCTTCCTTCCTTCCTTCCTCCCTCCCTCCCTCCCTCCCTCCCTCCCTCCCTCCCTCCCTCCCTCCCTTCTTTCAGTTTTGTTGCAGGAATTCTCCTCTAGATGTGTCTGAAATTTCTAAATTTCAGTTTCCCTTGTGGGCAATGCCTGGTGCAACTGCATCCTTGAGAATATTAGGGATCTACATGTCATAGATCTGCCAGGCTTTAGTTCTTTCCATAAAAGCAGATATTTGAGGAATTTCTTCTTGCACTTGAGTATTTATGTGATATTCAGCACCTTCAATATGTAATTATAAAACAAAACCAAAGTTCTATTATTTCAGAGAGCAAAATCTACTCCTGCTTTGAATTCAGGCCTCCTGAAGTCCCAGTTTTATTTCCAATTTATTCCCACTTATTATTGCTACCATTCCACTTAATGAATTTGATATTTAATACTTTATTCACACATTTTATTTTTGCACCAATTACAGGGAAGACAGATACATTGTTCTTACAGATTTCTGCAGTCTTCAAGACATTTTTTCCTCTTGCATGTTTTTTTATTTCTTAAAAAATAACAATTGTCTTGGTATTTAAAGAGAAAAGCGGCAGGATCAACATTCTTCTAATGCTTAGGGTGTATTTAAATTCATGTTTTCACTTCTATTTGCTAGAAAAACAGAAAGGGTGAGAGAATATCTTGAGTTTATGTCCTTGATAGGTCAAATGAAGTGTGTGTGAAACTGAAGAAGTCCTGCTATAACCATGCCAGCGGAAATGAAAATTATACCACTCATACTAACAAGTACATTTCCAAAGGGGCTGGAGGTATTAGGAGACTCTAAACAGATGCCTCTGAACTTAAAATACACTTAATTCCAGAGGCTTGTCTTGTAATTAATTTAGCCAGTGCAGAACCTCTGAAGAGAATGCAGGGCATAGCACAGCATTACTCAGCATCCCCAAACGTCAAGAAGCATAAGGATAAATCATTTAATAAAAAAATAACCCCAAAAAACCATTCACACTCATTTTTCATATTAATTTCTATCAGGACCATAGTAGCAAACATCAAGGAAAACAATCTCCAATTTACAGCTTAATCTCCTGCAAGAAAAATATCCATCTGCTATAAAAGGAAAGAGCACACATAAGCCACATCAAAAGGATATCACTCATAGTTTAGTTTCAGTTTTTATTCCCATTAACTGGGGCTGGTGGTATGTAAGTCTGTAAACAGCCCATTGAGCACGTGGAGCTGATTCTGACTCTTTTAGTAACACACACTGGAAGCACAGCTTTTCCCTGCCCCTGGTAGCACAGCCTGGGTTTCAGTAGGAACCCCCAAATCTCAGCTGTTCCCTGAGAGCTGAGCTGTGTTTTCCTGACCTGATGTGGGAGCAGGGACACTGCAGGGCTCTGTGCACCTCAGGGGAGAAGCACGAACCCCCCTTGAGCTTGTGGTGCAGGTTGGGCTGGGGCTGTGCTGCTCTGAGAAAGTGACTGGTGCTGTTAATGGACCCTTTAGCCTTCCCACCTCTTCATCACTCTTTTCTTTTTCCAGGGAAAATGCAGATTTTAAACACATTTTTGTTCAGCAAAACAGAACAACAGATAATTAATTCCAGGAGGCTTTGAGGTGTCGTTACCATCCCAGAGTATTTTTAACTGTGGTTAATTCTCTCCCACAATTTGAGTGTGACCTGTACAAGTGACACCAAGAGAAACTCCCCAGCCTTCTCTTTGCTTATATTGTAACATCAGGAGAGCCATCAATGCAAAGCTGCACTGAAAGACTGGTCTGCAGTGAAGACATAACTTTAGACAGCCATGTAATTTCCTTTTCATGTTGGTCCCTGACAAGAGACAATATGTTATAGTTCCAGGAATGGATAACAGGGGAAAGAGGGGAAAGTACAATAGCTTTATTTAAAAGTCTGTACAATCCTGCTTCGCTTTCCAAATAGCTTTTTGGACTCAGCTTGGTACTGTGCTCAATAAATTATACCATTTTTCCAGGTTTGCTATCAGTTAAGTGACTGGTCCAGGGTGTTTCGAGACATCTGGTCTGGTTTCCTGGAGGATTATGATTAATAAATGCTGGCATACAAAAGCAGTTAAACACTTGTGCTCTGCCTTGCTTATAATCTCATATTTAAGATCCATTATGCCAAATCCTTCGGTGCTTATGGACCCTCTGGAACTGCAGGGACGAGTTTCCCATGGCTGTTTGTGAAAAATGGATCTATCTGTTACAATCAGCTGTATTCAGATCAATAACAGAGCACAATACACTTCATTCAGCCTTCTTAAATTAATAATTTCCAAATTGCCTTTTGAAATTGGTTCTTGCATTGGTTTAGGGAAATTCTGAGTTATGTATGTGTTAGCTCAGGGTTGAAGTGTGCAATTGCTTTTCAGCAAGTGGTGAGAGACAATGTATATCCAGTTCTGAGCATCACTTGGAAAACTCATCCTGGGGAGCTGATGAGGAATTTTACCCCATTTGTATTGTACCACCACTCACCTGTTAAATTTCTCACTATGCTCTATTTCCTGTCATCTGATTTCTTACCTTTTTTTTTTTTAAATAAAAATCTTAAATTAAAATTCAGAATTTCGACCAATTTAGATTGGCCAGATAATACTCAGATATTTATAAGAATATTACTTTTTATTTTAACTACTTCTGCCTTCACTTTCCTCTCTAAAATACATAATTTCCTTTAGCTTTGCTCCTTCTCCTGAAAACATTTGTGCTTGTTCTGAAGGACAAATATTTTGGGAAAGTCTTAGAAATCCTGTGCAGATGTTGGTGTTTGGATACCAAAGTGACTGAGAAGTGATAACAGAAAAATTCCCTTGTAGGGACTTTGTGTGAGGATTATTCCCTTCCCTCACTTCCCAGGTGGGATTGTTCCTGTGATGTCAGACATTTCTGAAGTCCATTAGGTAATCCCATCTTCTCTCCAGATTAAGATTTAACTCTGTTCAGATGTTGAAGATGACACAATTCCTTGCCATCTTTGTGGATGTTTGAGCACAATAAGCAGCCTAAATCTGATCCATGAGCCAGCACTGCCTCCCATCCTTGAGACTGCACCTCCCTGCAGCCAGGAATAGGAAATAAAACTCACAACTGACTCTTTTCATGGGATTATTCCAACAGAACCACTGTGGAATATGGAAGTGTTTCATGCCTTTAGTGATGTTATGAGGAGTATTGCCACTCTCCAGTAAATCCTGCAGAGCTCAAAATCATTGTGTTTTAAAAGAATCTCCCATAACTGCCTCAACATCCAATAAAAGGTTTGGGAAATCACCCTGGTGTAGGTGCATCTCTGTGTGTGCATGTACAGCTCTGATATTTTATCCTCAATATGCAGATAACAGTGGAGAACAGGGAATGTCCTCATTTCAGACATGGGAAGAGGATTTTTACTGTATTGGTATTCCTGTGATAAATCTCCTTCTATTGCTGCACTCCTGAAATTAGCAGATGAAATGGCATTCCACACTGAGAGGCACCATGTTGGGAAATTAAATTTATTGATAAATATAGCCTTGTTTATTATTTTATTTTTCCTAACCAGATATTTTGCAGGGAAATATACGTCTTGTGTTTACTTCTGTTTGTTAATGCTTTGATAAATCAGACATTTTTAGTATTCTATCAATGGCAAAAGTCTAATTGCCTTATTGTATTCTGATTTATTTCTTTCCTTACTTTCTTTGCATCTGCAGCCCAACAAATGAGTCTCCAAAGAGATATATGTTATGATACAGTGTCAGTGAAATTAATCCTGATCAATTTTAAAGTTCACATTTTTATTTGATGACTTTCCTGGGAATCACTAAAACCGAGATTGACTCGGCCTCTTTTTGTTGGTTAAATATTGTTGTTTGAGAACACTGGATACAGCAGCAGAAATCTCATTATGATTTACCAGTTCTGTGTGAAGGGAAAGCCATATAAGCAATGATTTTTGCTAATTAATAGCCATCAAATCCTGCTCTTTGCTGACACCAGTGAAGGGTCTCCAGTAAAGGTCTAATGGTGAAAAGTGTTACTTGCCTGGGAACACCTTTACCTGTGAGAGGTCCCTGGATGCAAGAAATGGAGCAAGATAAATTCTTATGGCTTTCTAAAAACCAGGCTCTCTATTTCCATCAGGATTTCTGTCCTGCAGTTCTTATAAATGCACACGATCTCTAGAAGAAATTGGAATTTTAGGTAATCGTGGGAAAACAGAGATGGGGTTTATTCCCATTTTTCCATTTTCTATTAGAGAATAGTTTTTTTCTCAGTTTGTAAATACTTCCATATTCAGAATTATAAACCAGGCTGTGCATGTAGGTAATTTTTGAGGGGATTTTGCTTATTTATGTGTTCGATTTGTCAGCAGAACTCAGGGTTTTTCAGGTCTTCATGGTGGGCAACGCTTTTGACCCAAAGGAAACAAAAGACTTTTTGTTTTGCTTTTGTGATTCCTGCCTTCTCTGAATCAAAGGAGATGGGGACACACCAGAGTTATTGCTATCAAAAGGAAATAATTATAACATCCACAGAGCCCAACAAATCAGATCTTAAACCATTCTCCCCACTCTACCCCTACCTTAGAGAAGTTTAAACAGCTTCTGTGAGGAACCCAGATTTTTATTTTTTTTTTTTTATCGTTAATGTCAAACAAACATTTATTTCAGGTGCAAAGCCTCGGGATATGTTAGTGGAAACAGTGGCACTGCTGTTCTATTGCTTACTGCCCACTAAGTGGGTGGGAAAAGGGTACCGTGACCCTTTTACCCTTCCCACCAGTCTCCCTAACAGCTTTGGCCTTCGGGTCAGCTCAATTTCCCCTCCACTGAGTGGCCATTACCGAGCGAGGATGTGATAAATGCTTTTTGGAGGGGCCGGCAGCGAGCGCTGGGAAGGAGGGAGCGGGTCCAGCACAGCGAGCCCAGGCACAGCCCGGCTGCCGAGCTCCCTCCTGTTCCCTAGCAACACGGCCGACATCGCCAAAAAATGAATAGACCCACAAACAAAAATGAAAAGGAGATAAAAAAGAGTAAAAGTCTATGGGGCTCAAAGGTTAATATTCCTCTATCTAATAACTTAGTTTCAGAAAATTGCATTTTAACCTTTTCCGAGCATCCGGGAGAGAGATTTCTTTGAAATTAAATTAGATCACATTTGTATGAAATGGGGGGCGAGAAATTAAATGCAGAATTTATTATTTTTTCCATCTTCCTATCCGGTATTTCTACAATTCCTTGTATTTTCTGTTGACTTGCACTGCTCCACTCCCCAGCTGTGTGCAGCCTGCAGCCTGCCCTGGAGCTATTGATGGCTCCAGAGTTGAGTGCTCTGCTCTCATTTTGTATTTTGTGGAATTTTCTCTTGGAGAAACACAAAACCTCGCCCAGCATGGCATAACCAGACCTTGTATCCCCTCTGTGTTCTCATCCATCTGGCACCTCTCAGAGAGAAGGAACAGCAAGGGACACCCTGCAAGTCCCAAAGCAAAGGCCTGGCAGCAGCAGGAATCAATCCTGGGTGGTTTTTGGCATGAGATCCTCAGTGCTCTTGTAGCCTTTTATCAACCTGGAAATTAAACTTGAGATAATTTTAGTAAGGAGGTAATGTAAGAGCAGGTCTTTATTTGAAGGCTTTCAGGGGCAGTTATGGAAAGATGCCCACAAAAGCTCACTCCCACAAGGGTGAGTACATTTTTATAGGTTTTAGGAAATTAGCATAATTGATAAAAAGAACCAATTAGGAGAACAAGAGGTGATGCAATTCCCCTTCAGGTCAAGCTCCTTCTCTGGAGCTCCCCCCTTGGCTCTGGCTGTATTTTGTCCATGAAATGTATCTCAAAGAGTTGTTCTCAGCCTTGGTAGCCAGGAAGAACCAAGACAGCACATGGGTCCTGCACCTCTCAGGGCTTGGAGCTCTGGAATTTGTTTTGTCTTTCTGCTTAGGGAAAGGCCATGGAAAAGTAGCCAATAATACAACAGGCTACAGAGCTACAAATGGATGTGTGAAAAATACAGAGAATACATAAAAGAAAAAAGGCAAACCCCAAATGGCATCATTTCCTGTGCCCTTTCTGTTCTTGCCATGCATCCACATCCCACCAGACCTGGAGGTCCAGCCCTCCTCCTGAACAGCCACCCTGGGCACCAGTGGTCTAAGAGCTGGAATGCAACAGGAGCTGAGTGGAAATAGAGAATCCCATGGTAGGGCTGGCTTGTACTCCCAGGGGTCTCTCCTTTAGTAAATAGTTTTGCTTACCCTGCTCTGTTTTCATTTAATCAAACAAAACTCTTTCAGATCAAATAACTTGTGAGGAGCTGAAGCCCGTTTCTGTTAACCCCCTCTCTAAGCAGATGCAGCTTTCACCTTGCCTTCCTTCCCCACAGGGAACCATTAAAAATTCTCATTTTATTACATAAGCCTTATTTAAACCTCTGGATCCAAATCCCTGCTCCAGCTACCGTGGTGTAAATCTGGAGTAACTCTGTGTGTTCCTGTGGGGTTATTTTGAGGCTGCAGCAGTGCTGCTGGGGCAGGATCCAGCCCCTGAATTCCTTGGCTGCCAGGGAAATCCAGGGAAAGAGATTGTTCTATTTGTGTCATGGCTGTTATATTTAACTTGACAACAGAATGCCTTTAAACTTTACTGCCATCTTTAAACCAATGAGCTGTATGGTTAACTAATTTTCCTGTGCACTGTATAATACAGGATCGATAATGCTGTTTCCTCACATAATATATTTGCTCTCTTCCACTCACTCTCTTCATATATATATCGTATAATTACAAATACTGAAATTTATGGGGCATGTAAACCCGTGTTTTAAATACAGGAGATCACTGCAGTTGGGATGGTTGCTGTTGTTTAGCATATTCCAATCAACATCTCCCACTGGAGACAGGGAATCTGTGAGTGCACAGAGGTGAAATGGTCCCACACTGGGTGTTCTGCTGGTTGAGTCTCCCATCAGCCTCTCAGCCAAGCAGCACAGCAACTTCTGAGAGGCTGAGAGATGGGAGGAAGCACTGGAGGCTTTCCTGGTGCCAGAGGAATGATGCTTCAGAATCCCAGAATGGTTTGAGTCAGAAGAATCCTTTAAGATCACCTCATTCCACCCCCTGCTATGGGCAGGGACACCTTCCACCATCCCAAGGTGCTCCAAGCCCTGCCCAACCTGGCCTTGAACCCTTCCAGGAATGGGGCAGCCACAGCTTCTCTTCAACATGATCCTTATAACCCTGGGGGAGGAACCAGGACACATCCAGGTTCTCCTTTGTTAAAGAAAAAAAAGAGTTTGCTATATCACAGAGGCCATAATTTTATATGAGCCTGTTCTAATCCCTTATTACTGGCTGCAGAAGGGGCAATCAGATACTTGGTAGGAACTGTTTCCCTATTTCTTTCTCTGCAATGATACAGACAGTAATGAAAGGGCTAGAGCTAATTAAAAGACAATAATTTCATGAAGGGGTGGTGATGGTGATGAGGCAATAAACTGTGAGAACAAAGCTTGAGGGGTTTTAATGACTCATCAACCCCTTGATGGGAATTTAGCCTTACAATCACTATCCATTTATAATGATCAGTGATATACCTTCCTTAAGAGCAGGAAAAACACTCTGCTGGTGGTGCCTGTCCCTGATCCCAACACCTTGTGCTCACAGTGTCCCCACCACTGCCACAATGCCATGTCAGAGTGCTCCATGGCACTTCACACTCTTGCTGTGTCACAGCCCTGAGCCATTGAGGTGACAGTGTCAGATCAGCTGTGTCTGGATGGATACCAGCACGGGGAGCCAGAGCAGTGCCAAGGATGTGATGCTGGATGCAGAGGGGGTTGTGCTGCACACAACTTGTCCTCCAGGACAGGCTGGGGGCTCCTCTCTGAGCCCAACTGCAGGATGTGGAGCCGGGAGGTTAATTAGGTTAAATTCATCCATGAGAAAAACCTCCAGTCCTCCTTTCTGGTGTGGGATTGCACCCAGCTGGGGCTCAGGGCAGTGGGACCCGGGGCTGTGCCACGTTCCCAATGTGCTGCAGCTTCAGGGTTGCAGGAACAAGGGAGGGGCCCTGCTCAGGTGGGAGCAGTGAGGAAGAAGCTGAGGAAATTCCAGATTAAATGAAAGCAGAGGGGAGAGAATTGAAAGAAGGCCATAGGCAGAGGTTTTAGTCTTATTGTTCTTCAGTGAGAGGATCCCAAAAGCCTGGACAAAAAATACACAATGAATTGGTGAGGGGAAAATCCACATTTTATGATCTCTTTCCTTTTGCAAGCTCTGTTTGGTTCTCTCCCTCCTGAATTCTCTGATGCCTCAAAGACACATTTGTGCAAGGGAAGGAATATTTCTTTGACCTTGCCATCTCGAAAGTGAAAACACAACAACATGTATATTAAGAAAGAAGAAAAGGAATCTCTCCATACCCCCTGAACACACATCTTTCCCTGGAGAAATGACCAGGGGACACATAACACATACTTCACGTGCCATTGGAGGCCCTTGGATCCTAATGATTAATAGAACAGAATAGGTTACATTACTGTCCACAGCAAATCCACATAAGTGCAATTAACAACTGGGCTGCTTCCATCTCTCTTTCCTCTGTCATTCTTCCCTGTTGTTTATGCTTTTCTCTTATTCTTTTTCTTCCCATTCTCTCTTTGTTACCCAAGTGCCTACACCTAATGATCAAGTATTTCACACTAACAAACTCTTTTTTTTTTTTTTTTTTGGTGGGTTTTTTCCCCCTCAACAACTGCCTATCTCTTCTCCTTTTTCCACCATTTCATCACCTTCCTCTTTGCCTTTATTGTTTCACCCAGAATGACAAGTATATTTCTCTGTAATTTTTATAGACATGGGACAGATCTATATTGTGGGTTTTGATAGGGAGTAAGAGACTTGTGTCTTGCTGGAATTGTGTTGTAGTTTGTGCTTTGTATTATGGCTCTTTAATGCCTCAGAGCCCTCTGATACTGCCCCAGGCTCTGTCAGCCTCTTGGGCCGATTTTATTTACCAATCTTTCCACTGCCTTTTTAAATCAGCACTGAGGGCAGCCTGGAACTCTCTGCTCGGATCTCTTGGCCCCTGTGAGGTGCTGAGGTCTGAAAGAGCCAGAATCTGGGGCAGAGTAATAAAATAAAGATATGTCCAAATGGTAATTTAGGGAGATTTTGGATGGCTGCCTTCCCAAAAGTTTTCTAAAAGGATCCTTCCATATCCATCATGTCAGATACATGGAGAAAAAGGTAAGACCATTCTGGAAAGTCATAATGGAGTTATTTGTATTCTGTTCTGAAAGTGAGAGCCCAAGATATAAAGCACATTTCACTATGTGAGATGTACAGAAATGCTTCCAGTCCTAATGTTTGCATCAAAGTGAGATCATTATGTTCACTCCTACTTTCTAATACTAATGAAGAGAAAGGATCCAAACTGCCCAGAGGTTTGGGTGGTTGTGAAACTCAGCTCTGTGTCTCTATGCACCCAGTGCAGCAGCTCGAATGACCAATTATTGCAAATGGCAAACGAATTTCCTCCACGTGTCTGCATTTGGAAGGCAGCCTTGTTTAAACTCTGGGTAAGAACTGCACTTTCCTTAATGCATCTTAAGGTTTTTACTCATTGTCAAGCTCTAAGTGGTTGTGCTTATTAAATTGGTGCAGTTCCCATGTAAATGAAACTGTACTTGCCTTGCCTGCACAGACAAAGAGGAAATTAGTGCTCATCCTTGATTATTTCATTAAAGCACATTCTCCTAGGTTACAAGGGGGGAAAAAACCCACCAAAAATGCTTCCAAGTGTGTTATTTTGTCTTCATTATCATTCATAATTTGCCTTTGCTATAATTCACATCCCTTCACAAAATAGCAACATATTAGTTGGAGTTTTTAATTAAACTCCCAACACCTGCAGGTGAGAAAACACAGATGGATTCGCTCCTCCATGGAAACACTCAGTTCCATGTGAACTGGCCACAGAGCCAGAGAGAGAATAGGTGTTAAAATAACACTCAGCTGCTCACAGTGACTCCATTCATTCCTGCAGAAACAAACATACCTGGAGGGTGGCCACAGCTTAACCCTTTGTTCTCCCTGTGCCAGCTGCATCTGCTGCCTCCACCAGGGCCAGCTTTGGATCTCAAAATGGCATCCAAAAGCACCTTTGTGGTTAGATGGGAGCTTTGGATTCCTCACTGTGCCAAAAAGGACATCTGATGGTTCCCAAATGTATCTCCCTGTGCTGGATCTCTCACTGGCTTTTCCTTTTGTCCCCCTGCTTTTCCAGAACCACGAGGTAAACTCAAATTGAGAATTTGCTAATCCCATTCTGAGCTCTGCCACACGACAGGGCAGGATGCAGTAAAGGTGCTCACTGCTGTGTGCACAGATCCTGTACCTGCAGAAAGCCCTCTATGTTTGTGTTCCTGCGTTCTTTAGATTTATCCCTAAATTCAATATAGAGAAATCCTGCTCACCAGCATCCCTGCTGGACAGACTCCCTTACACACCAGTTCCTATTCCCAGGGATCTCCCAGTTGGGAGTACTGGGCTGACACGGTGCTGTCCCATTATATCAACTTTTTTTCCATGACTATTATCAGTTGCAATTAAGAACTACAATTAATGTCTGTATTACTGGAGAGTTTGGGGGAGCTGATGAGAACAAAGTTTTATTTTAGGCAAGTGAAGCTAGTAAAATGTTAATTGTCAGTATTGGACACCATAACATTCTGCCTTGTTAAAACTGACATAATTTATTTTTCTGTTTAAACTATTTTAATGATTCTAGCAAAGGATGATGAATGTATAGAAAAGTGCATTTTGATGTGCTCCATAAGGAAACAGTGTGAACTGAGCATTGTTTGAGTTGCAAAATCAAACACCTGAAGAATAATGAGTAGCAGGAATTTCCTGGGAGTTTTTCCATTTAGTTTAACAGGATTTTGATCAAGACCAGTATTTCACACATGTAATAGGTGAACTTTAAACCTGCTGTATTCCCAAATGCCAATTAAAACTAGATTTGCAGTGCTTTGAGAAAACAACTTCTTCTCTATACTCTTATAAGTTATATTTGAATTACTACTGACATTTCATGGTAATTTTTAATGTAAAAATGATGAAAACATTGTAGCTTTACCCTTCCTGCATGTTGCAAAAGACAAGCTCAGGGCATGATTCCCACTCTAAGGATTAGGAGGAAGAAGAGATGGGGAGGAAGGAGGTTGGGCCTGGTGGATCAAAGGGCTGGAGACTCTGAGTGAGGCACAGAACCTGTTGTGTTCCACGTGCCTGGGCAAAGGGACAGGGCCGGGCTAGGTGTGAGGTGTGTGTTCAGTGTTTTAGTGTGAAGGGCTGGTCACAAGTGAGGAACCTGGGGGAATTGAGGCACAGTATCTGCCAGAGCAAGGCTTAAAGGAAATGTTTCTTTCCACCTGAGCTTCAGAGCCCCAACTCATCCCCCAGTGGTAGAGGAATTTCATTCCTTAAAGGTTGAACATTATGTGACAGCAGAGCAATCAGAGCTCTTTACTCAAGGACTTGGACTCAGTCCCTCTCCAAACTGTTGGATTCTGTCCTGAACCTCTGCCTGGACAGCAGTTTTCCAGTCTGGATCTCAAAGTGAAGAGTTTCTCAAAGGAGACATGGACACGTGGGTGCCACCCTGCAGAGGGTTCCTCACCTGGCTGACCCACAGACCAGCACCCTGGGCATGTCCAAGCATGGGAGTGTCTGAGCCAGCCTTCAGGTGCTCCAGCCAGCACAAACCTGAAATCTCTGTTTGCCGATATTAAATGTTCATATTTCACTCTGCTCATCCTCCCCTCCTGTCCCCTCTGAACGCTGTGATCTTTCACTTACACCCAGATTTCCCCACGGTCACTGTACATTAAATTACTGACGTTTACACTCCTCTCTCCATCCTGGTATGAGCTTGCTTTTCCCTGATTCAATCACAACCTTCTCATTAAGTGCTGAGAGATGATGTTTGGTGTCTGAAAACCTTAATGAGACAGGTTGAGCACCTTCAAACCAGCGCATGAAGGAGGGGGAAATGAGCTGTGAATCCAGGCTAAAATTCGGGCTGCTGGAGGAACATTCACTACCCAATTACAAACAAAAGAAGGAAAAAAAACTGTTTTCCAACATGGATTTGTCATTTTTTATTCACTTTTCTAGCTAATTACAAAAAGCTTGCCACGGGAAGGACTTCCAGGAGAGGATGAGCGTGTTTGAGCAGTGCTAGGGGTGAACTCTGGCCTGCTCACTCTATTTAGCAAGCTCTGAGATGTGTAAGTATATTATCTGCAAGGCTGCTAAAGAGCGCTTAGGGAGGATTTGTGGGTCTGTGGGAAGGACAAAGAAAAATGTTTTCTAATAAATTATTCACAGCCTCGCAATCCCTTTTGGGCAGATTGTTGCTCTGTTTGCCCCAGCGCTTCCCGGCTTCTCTCTCGGCGTTCACACGCAGAGTTTCTCACCTCCAGAGAGCAGCAGAGATCTCAGGCAGGCTGCTGCAGCTAATGGTGGCAATTAATAACTTGTCATAATCCCGAGGATGAAAGGGAGGGCTCGCCATCAGCAGTCAGGTCATGGCGCTTCTCTAAAGCAAATGAGGTGCAGGTGTTGTCCAGATTTAAGAGCTTTGCTCTGCTGTCAGTGCGCTGCAGTGCCAAGCCCCAGCCCCAGCATCGCCCTACAGGTACATAAGTTACTGCAGGAGTTTTCATGCTCCAGGTGCACACACATTTTCCAGCCTTCCCCCCCTCCACCACTGTTCATTAGCGGCAGAGAGGAATCCTCGAAACGTTTCAATAAATCATAACCCGGCACAGTTAATTCCAAACCTGTAATTGCAGCGTGCCCAGGTATTTGCACACACCAGGCAGAGCAGGGAAGCTTTATTTTGCATTTGTAAACAGAAATGTGTTTGGAAGGGGACGTGTTATCTTTGTCTTTTAATTGAACGTTGTGGATAAATGGCTTGGCTACCTCACAGCGGCTCAGGTCCATGTTCTCTGCTCAAGCTTGAGAAAATGAAACCTCATTATGCCTTTGGTTAAACAACAGACTAGGGAATCACTTCTTTCCTAGACAGCTCCAGTGGCTTCTCCTTTTTCTGTTGCTGTGGGTCAGTTCTGCTTGAAATGAACCAAGTTTACAAATCTCTGCTGGTTTGTACACTCCTATTATGCAGACTAGGTTATGCATTTGTAACTGTCACGAGTCAGGGTGATCCAGCATTCTCATCTGACCCTATTCATTTAAATGGGTGCGTCTTGTTGACATTGATTCATGTTATAACTTATATCGATGCATTATAATCCCTTTGTGTCACCCCACTGGTTATTTCTACTCAAATGTTGTGAATAAATGCTGGCAATAATGGTCAGTAGGATTTGAAGCTGTTTTAAGGGATGTGGAGCCCACCTGAAGTCCCAGATTGGTGCCTCGTGCTGGCTTTTTCTCTAGAAGACAATTAACATGCAAAGTATCTTATTCCTGTGCATTTGCATGGCAAAGTGTCTCCTGGCTTATTAATAATTTGGGGCTGTGCATTCCAAATGTATATTGCACTCAACTAAAGGGATAAGTAAACACCATTATGCATGCATGTAGGTCTTTATCAAGGTGTGGTTGATAATGTTTTAAAGCAGAACTATTTCTCATGAAAATAGCTCCTCTTAATAGCCTCTGTCTCTCTATTGTGCTTCTTAGTGAAACATAAATCACTAATATGTTTTCAGCTGCAAACTACTCTCTTTTTCCATTGTATTCACAGATTTAGTGGCATTTCAAATAGATAAACACAAGCAACATCTATCAACACTACAAAAAGGGGGCCTTAATCAAAGCTCCAGGTCCCAGGTCTCAGCATCTCCATTTACCTTGAGATAAATCCATTGGTGTGACCACCACTGCACAGGGTGACAAATCACCCCAGTCAGCTGAGCAGTGCAAGGGCTTATTGGCCTTTCTTTAAGTGGTCTTACCCTTCAATGAAAAGGATGGTGCTTGTCAAGCAGGGCCAGATTAAAGTTAGACAAAAAGAAATGATCTGTTATTAGAAAACTCCGATTGAGAATCACAAAACAGGAAAGAAATATGAATAAGAATTTACAGTGAGGATGCTCCCCCCACCTTTCCTCATCCTCCCCCGAGCAGAAATTAACTTTAATTACTTTCCCAGCTTAGCACATGATGAATGTCAAGACAACGAGGCATTAACATTAAATAAATATGTGGCCCTGGGAATGTGCCTGGTGGAGCAGAGGACAAGGGCAGCCTGTGCCTGGTGGGGCTTGGGTTGGAGCTGCTGCAGCTCAGGTGTGGCTGGAGAGCATCACTCAGTGCTTCCTGCAGGGATGGCAGGGCTGGATCCTCAGCAGGGAATGGCTCTGGAGAGATCCATGGCATCACCTTTGGGAGCAGCCCTGGCTGAGCATGGATCTGGTGATGTTTTAAGTTTTTTCTGTTCTGCTTGGGTGTGCAGCTTTTAGTTTTATATTGAGGGTTCCTAGAATCTTTTCACAGATGGTGAAGACAGAACTGTCCCATTCCAGCTGGGGACTCAAGGACAATCTCCTCAAACTTCAGGCCCTAAGCATAAACAATGTGAAAAGAGGAGGGTGGGCAAGCAAGCAAGGAGGATGAAACTTCCTGATTTGAGGCTATTAATTGGACAGTTGTGTGCAAATGGAGTAAAACCTATAAAAATGTGAGATTTTGTGACCAAGCTCTCTTTTGCTTCCATCCTGGAGCCATCCAGGCAGGGGCCACCACTGTGGCACTGGCACTGCCAGGCTGTGGCCTTTGAAGGCCCCTCAATAAATATCCATTTTATTCCTCTTAACTCTGTCTAACTTTTGTTCCAGCTCCTCTAGGCATGGGAGGACTGGGGTCCAGAGGGAAGGAGTGCCAGAGCCATGGGCAGGGTCATGCCTGCTTGGTTAAGGGCCTGTTGGTGCCAAGAGCAGCTTGGAAAGGCTCCTGATGCTTCCAGGAGAACATTCTCACCTTGTTTGCAATGGCACAACTGCAGAAGCAGCAAAATCTCCTGTCAAGGCTGGCCTTTACTATTTTAGTTCACATAGTTCCTAAAAAGAAACTTGAGATTAAAAAAACCTGCATGCAGATAAGCTAAAGCCCCCTGAATGTCATTGAATTATCTCAATAAATAATGGGCAAATTCTTCCCTCACAGAGCATCCACAGGCTCTTTGTGTTCTGGTGAGCCACACAAATGTAAGATTGTGTTTTAAAGTCTCTCAGAAAATCCTACTTTAAAAAGGGAAATGACTGAGCAGGCAGCAACTGAAAAATTTCAGAGCAAACCTACTTGGAAAACTGAGCAAATATTTGCCCATCCAATCAGTTTGTTTGCTAAAGAAATTCATAGTGAGGTAGTAAGAGATAAAACAAAGGAAGGAAATTATTCATGTTTAGTTTTTTCATAGGGCCAATATATAGGGCTGGGTGCATGGTCATGGGGTTTTTGTTGTTTTTTTTTTCCCATACCACTGAGATTCATGCATTTAAAATGCACTTGGTTTCTTGTGACTTCATAGCCCACTATAGAAAGATTAATTTTCTGTAATCATTTGATTTGATAAATGTCTACACAGCCCAGCACAAGTTTATTTTCTACTTATCCTGATCCTGAAATTAGTTGCTAAGGGTACTCCAGGGAAACACTTCCATAATTATAAATAGGGCCTGACAACAGACATTTACAATTGCAATAATGTAAAATGGTTATATTTCACTTCAGAACAGAAAATGCACTAGTAGAGCCACACAAAGGAAGAGTGCAGCTTCCCTGTGCTTAAACAGGACTGGCTTGGCCTGGCAAAAATGTCAATAGTGTCTGTTCTTCACGAATTATTTCATATTTGGAGGTGTTGACAGTAAGATACAGAGAAATTAAGGGACTTGCACGAGATGACAGCAGAAACAAACAGCAGAGATAGGGAAAGGTCAAAGCTTCCCAGCTCCTTAAATGGAGAGAAAATTGTGCTCTGCCAATTTGTGAAGTAGTCCATAATTAATATTTGGACAATAATATCCAAACCCCAGTGAAACCGTGGGGATGAAAGGCTGGGCCCAGGATTCCTGTGTGCTGAAATTATCTTCACTTTCAGCTCTGTCCCTCAGCATTAGGGGATGTGCTGGGGCTGCAGCACCAGGTCACCTCTGAGGTGTCAGCAGAGCTGTGACACAGCCCTGGTGCAGCAGCACAGGAAAATACACGGGAAAATACCCAGGAAAATTCCATTTGTGAGCCTTTAAGGCTGTAAAGTGCTTTAAAGAGGCACAGAACATCCTGCAGGTGGAGAATTATTGGTCACAGTGCTTAGGTGAGGCCAAGCAGCAGGAACAGATGGATTGAAGCCAGTTTGTCCTTCCTTGTGCCAGCACCTCGAGGCTGTGGGACACCTTCAGCTGCAGCAGGGAGGACCCAGAGCATTGTTTACTGCAGACACTGTTTGCTCTTTTATGAGGCACCTCCACCAAAATACAGACAATTAAAAACTGGCATCCCTAACGGCCTTTTAATGCAGTCCCAGTTATTGTGGTAGTCCAGATATAATAAAATATCCATTTAAAGATACCAGTTGTATAGATATAAAATATCAAGTAATGCTCAGAAGTTTAGGGAACAAAATAATTATCTGATAAAATGTCTAATATACATAGGCATAGCCTTAAACTGCCACGGTGATTGCACAGTAATTTAATATAAATTGATTAAGTACATTTTTACTGATGCTTAAAGACTAGTCATAGCATGGGAAATGATGTTTTGTTATCTGCTTTTACTAAATGCACAGGATTTGCTGGAATAAATCCAAGAGCTGGCTTTAAGGGACAATATTTAAACAGTTTCCAGCTGCTGTTCCTGCACTCCAGGTTGAATAAATTTACCAAACTCCACACAGAGACTTTCCAAGTCCAGGGGGTTCTGTCACCCACAAGGACAGGGCACACCAAGGTACAATAGAAGAGCAGAGTTGTCCCAGCCTTTAAATGAAAACCAGTTGCTTTCACCAGCACAAACAGAGGAGAAATTCTCACATTCCTCATTCATGTAAGAAAAAAAATCTTTTGCCTGGTGGATGATTAAAGGCAGCATCTCGTTTGAGGCAGGATACAGAAATAAAGATCACTTCAATTTACACCTCCCAGTTGCTAAGAAATTTCTTCTTGATCTGCAAATAAGGAACCCCTGGACAAGCACAACCTGCCAGATCATTAGGTTATTTTCTATTAAGAAAATGGCATGAATATTATTAAAATGTAACTATAAATATTTATGCTGATAGAAACCCCACTGTTGCTGCTATTATTTTTATTGTAATGCCTTAGAAGAGATGCCAGATAATGGCAGGATTCAAGAGGTCACTGGAGGTAAAGAGGACAATTTTTCTGGAGTTATCATTGCTGAATACAAACTGCCAGGGAAGGTACAAGGATTTTTTTCACATCTGAAAAGTCACTATTTCTCTTTTAAGAAGAGAACATATTCTCTTTTAAATCTTTAAAGATCATCTGTTCTGCAGTGCCTGCAAATCATTACAGTTTCATACTGGTTTGCCAAGCAGAGAGCTCAGCTATCCATTTTCCTGCTGAGCTCTTCCCATCGTGGCTCAAACTCTCACCTTCCCTGCCTTGCTCATCCCAAACTCTGTGCAATATTCTGGAATTTGGAAGAACTGATGTAAAACAAAGTGATGATAATTGCAAATCTTGTGTTCTGAGTTTGAGTCAAGGGCCCTTTCTGAATTGGATTTGAAGAGGAGGGAGATTTTGGCAAACTCCCACACAAAACATGGACCATAGAGAAATTCCACTTCCATGAAATCAGCCCAGAGAAATTCCACTTCCATGAAATCAGCCCAAGGTTTCTGAACTATTGAAGGAAATATTCCTTCCAAGACAGAAATTAGCAACGAGGAGTGGATTGAGTAACTGAGGGGGTTTTATGTTTATGGGCAAAATAAATGTTCATTCTTTATAGAAATCCTAAAGAAGGACATTTCCTCTGAATGTTGACTTTTCAGTTTTGCCCAACTGCTTCAAAATGCAATTAAGAATTTTTGGCAGTTATAGGAACAAAACCTAATTAGTTCAAACAAGAAATACTAGCATGGCCTCTGAGTCAAACCCATAGTTTTATACAAGACAAGATATATTGCAACTGTGTCGTTTGGGCTCTCTGTAAGACCAGAGTGAGCAAAAGCACTTTTCAAGGTCTTTTGTCAAATAATCAAATTGGAGAGACCAGAGTCATAAATACGAATGTGAGACATCTCAGGGAGAATTTTGGGGCATTTTACTCTCTAGGATTTTTGATTCTTGCTCTGTGAAATGCAGGTTAAACTCTCACCTCGGTAATTAACGACTCACTAATTCATGTTTGTAAAGTGCTGTGATCTTAAAGATATTTCCCAACCCGAAAGAGTCCAGGAAAACATGTGATTGGATAGCAAAATGTTGTATTACAAATAGGAGTGTGAAGACAATTTCGTAGTTAACACGTTTTTATTAAAATTGGTAAATTCTTTTTTTTATACCTGAATTTCAGTTTCTTCCCAATAGGAATGGACAGCTCCTGATTTTCCTCCCTCCTTTGCTGGATATTTGAATGGAGTGCAATTTTAGCAGATTATTCCAGCTGCTGTTGTAAACCACAGGCTGCCAACAAACTCTTGAGTCCAGAATTTCTTACTGTTAAAATTTCTGTGTCCCATCCAAGCCGAGCTGCTGAGTCCCGACTTTCAGCGCTTTTTGCACTGCCAGCAGCACAAACTTCAGGGCGGTAATTGTGGGTTTGAGCCCGGCTCTCAGGAGCGATGCAGATATTTGGGTCATTAAAAGGCAGTGGACACGAGTAAAAACCTCTCGAGCTTCATTAGCAGGAAAGATTCTCTTTGCTTTTATCTGCTAAATCACACAATTTATATAAAGTGCGCGGGAAACGGGGAAACAGAGTCAGCAAAAACCCAGCGAGGAGCCAAAGTCAAGGAATGGCCAAATTTCTGTGAGCTCAGTGCAAACTTGTTTTATTGAATTTTACTTTTATATGCCGTATTAACATCTCATTTGCATAGAGATTGCGCTCCATCTTTACTGGAAAAGCGCACAGTCAGCAGTTCTCCTCCTCAGCCGAGGAGTGGCACAGCAGCATTTAAACACTCCTGGTAAATTTTAAAGCGAGATGCAGGAGCTTTTGGTCACATATATTTGTCTTTCCCTTCCCAGTACAGCGGTGGCTGGGGGGTTGATTTTATTTATTCCTTTCAGGATTGTTGGAATGCTTCAGTTACTCCAGGAGCGCTCAGGAAATCCAGCGCTCTCCACACCAGGTTTCCTTGCTCCTGCAATTCTCCTTGTGGGAGCAGCAGCACAGGAACAGCGCTGCCAGGGCAGAGTTTGGCCACAACCTTCTATTTCCTAGAGGAGGTGAACACTTCATCTCTTACTGTTGTTACCTGTGGTGGAATTGCATTAGAGCCAAGCAGAACGCTGAGCAGAATGAAATGTAAATAATCCAGCACAAGCACATCCATGCACTGGAGCAGCTGCACATGATCCATTACCACAACACTGATTTTTCTACATGTACATCCATAATTCCCAGCTGCCCTTATATGTTTTGTTTTCAACAATCAGCCCTTGGTTGATGAGTTCTAATAATTCTATTCGGAGGCTAAAGAGATAAATCCACCTCGCAGGCATTAGAGCACACGCAGAAATGACTGTGTGGAATTAACAGTTGGTATCTGCCATGCTGGAATAATGGAGATGAGGGTGGTGATACACAAATACAAACAGTGAATATCACTTGGCAGCTATTGATGGTGTAACCGCCCTTACAATGCTGGTGCAGAGATGCTTATTTTTAGCGAAAACACTGGAATTTTTGGGATGTTGCAATTAGTGCTGGCAGGCAGCAATGCAAGCCATGGCCTCTTGTACTGTCACTAAGTGCTAAGGCAAATAATGTGGGTATGCTGAGGAAGTCTCAGAGCTGCACCCCCAAAATCTGAGCCTCTGGAGGCTCGGTTCAGCGCTGCACTTGGGATTTAGTTTTGTTGAATACACCCGAGGCTTGGCTGCCGGCCAGAGCCGCGCTATTGTCCCGCCGCTGTGGCATCACTGCTCCAAACACGGGATAACAACCAACTGCTAATGGCACTAATTAGGAGCCGTGGGGCTGATTTATACCTTTTGTCGCTGTACAAGCAGTGGAAGTGCTGAGGTTTGCAAGGATAACAATTATTGGTTTGGGTGATGATAATTTCATCACAGAAAGACAACTGATTTTTAAATGTCAGAATTCAGAGCTGGGCTCAGGGAAAACATTCCAGTGAGTGCAAGCAAGGGTCCATACATCTGTTCAAAATTCAGCTTTGAATATAAATCCATAACCAAAAAAATGACAGAGTGAGAAGGTTGCGTGGCAGATTAAAACTCCGGGTTGATTATTATTTACGTTATCTAAATGCATATACAATATTATTTATAGACTATATAATTTATCTTTCAGAGACAGAAGTACCATTAATAGCACTAAGTGCTTCTTATCTGAGTATCTCAAATATTAGTGAATGAAATTTCTTTGTACTCTCAGCAGAATTAATGGGAAGCAGCTGATAATATTCTCAACATGAGTCTCTACCCAGATTATCCCTAAATTCTGTAGTTATTGGAACAATAGCACACATTCAGGCAGCCAGCTGTTAACTGTGAGTTAGACATGTGCACACAACAAATATTACTGAGGGCACTGGCACTGCCTGGTTTGGCACAGCTGGGATTTGAATTCTGAATTTCTTCTTTCCTAAGATCTGAATTTTGCCACCTCATGTTTGGAAGTGTCATTGTGTGTCCCCTGTGGTGGCCAGGAGCTTCCCCCGTGTGTGCTCCTGACAAACATCTCTCTCTGGAACAGCTTTATAACTGTGAGAGAGAAGGAAAACACATCCACAGATAAAACATATCCTAAAAACACCTGCCTTGGCCAAAAGATGAAAATTCCTCAACCTTCAGTTTCTTGTTCTGTGCTGTTTGTGTGAGAGCTCCATTCAGAGGCCAGGATGACCTCCAGGAAAAGAGCAGGATGTGTTTGAGAAAAGGCAGGAAATGTGATAGTCTGGAAGCTTGGAGTACAAGATCCAATCTCTCTCCATGGATGGCAAGAGCATGTCAGACATAATGGAATATTAAGAGAAGGAACCTATTGCAGGCTCAGGGGACTTGAGTAAGGCAGCATTAAAAACTTTGCTGCTATTAAATCTCGGGGAGCTGGAGATAATTTTGCTTTAGAGGAGCGTGGCTGCTGGTGTGGTTAAAAATGCTATCGAAAAATCCACTCAGGAGGAATCCCTCAATAAAACAGAAACAATTGGGGCTACATTGGAAGTTCCTGCTAAGGAAAACATCATTTGGCAGAGAAGATTGGAGAGGCTGCAGAGTGACAGCAGAAGTGGAGTTTTAGGACTGCAAACGGGAGCTGAGGGAAATGGTGGAAAGACTATTGAGACTTTATTAACTGCTACATTGGGGATCAGAAAAAGTGCTCCCCACAGAGAGAGAAAAAGCCTTTCCCAGAGCACTGAAACATTTGGCATCAGCTGCTGTGCTCGGGAGAAGGATGAAACCATTCTTTTTTTTTTTTTTTACCTGAAAACCTGCAAATTGCACTCACAGAGCAGGTAATCAACAACAAAAAAGACATTTCCTGCCAGCAAATGTTTTCATACAGGAGGTTTTGTGCTCCAAGAAAATTGTGACGTGTACAAGTATCAGAGAAACTGAAAATTGGGTCATATATAAATTCTTAAAAGCTGCCTTCTGGTTTGATTACTGGGTAGCTAATGACACCACATTCCCTGGCTCCCCCTGGATTCTGGCATTCAGCCACCAGCCTTAGTTAATCCTTCATCCAGTACATCTTCCTCACTAAGGACAAGAGGGAAAAATCAATATATTTAGAAGAAAATAGAAATATTTGGATATATTTGGATTTCTTTTTCCTTAGTTGAGACATGATTGAAGACACAAAAGGCTGTATTTTTATTCCTCAAAAAATTGGCACTGACTGGGTACTTTTGTTTAAAGACAGGAATGTGGAATTGCTCATTTTATTTGTTTGGCTTTTATTTAACTGTGACATTACTCAGGCTACAAAATACCCCAAAATGGAGTAAATATAGGCAGAGCAGAGTGAAAAACTCAGTGGTGGGAGGCAGTGAGGGAACTGGGAAGGAAAAACTGAAAAAACTTTAAAATGTCTCGAATCAGATCTTCTCTTTAAAAGCAGGAAGTTGCTGCTGCACGGTGTGGTCTGGGGGATTTCTGTGCTTTGCTCTTCTCTGAGGTGTTGCTGTTCCTGGAGATCCCAATCCCTTCCTTGGCTCCATCTGGGAGGAGTTTGGGGCTGTCCCCAAACCCCTGTAGGGTTCCACACATCCCTTGGCTCCCCAGAATTCTTGAGGGGCCTCTTTTCCTCGAGGCTGAGCTCCATGTGCCTCATGGGTGTCTCCTTCCATGTCTCATCCACTGGAGATTCCCATTTTTTGGGCACTGGGAAAGCTGCTGGCAAGGCAGAAAGTGGTAGAAATGTCACATTTTTAGATTCATTCTTCATCTCATCTGCTGTCCTCAAAGTCTTACTGCAAGTAAAGGAAAAATATCCTTGTGCTGTGCCTGGAACCAACAATTCTGCTCTTTCTTTGCATTTTAGCAGAGAGAATGATCTTCCATTACTCCACATTGAAGATAAAGGTAAAGAAAGAGCAAGATTTTAATCAAAATCCTCCTTCAAAGCAACCCTGCCCCTTTTTGTGCTCCAGCTGTGAGATCCATAACATGAAATATAAGCAGGGGACCCCATAACAGCTGTCACAGCATCCTGAAGACTTCCCTTCCTCAAAAGAAACCTTCTCTGGTATGGAAACATAAAAAAACCCCAGAAAGGCAATTTTAACAAAAAGAAAAGTCCTTTAATGAATTGCAAAGAGACAATAAATGAGCCCAGAAAAAAAACTGATGGGGTGAACAAAGTACATAAAAATCCCCTGTGCATTCACTGTTTATAAATCAAACTCTCACCCACCACGCCTGGCAAAGACATCCAAAGGAACATATCAAATTACATAAAAGGTCAGGGAATGTAAAATACTGAGCAGACTGTTATGGGATCACCTTCAATCTTCTCCAGCACCTAAAAACTTGTGGGGAGGGGTAAATTATAGTAAATGAATTGAGGAAGCTAATGAGAATTTTGGATTATAAAGCAAAAATCAGGATATATTTTGTTCATTCAAAAGCTCTACACTTGCTGGAAATTCTGGCCTGTTACTGAAGACATTTGGGAAAGTTAATTTTCTGCTTAATTTTTCTTAATGTGCTATTGACTTAAAAAACCCCAACGAAGTTTGAAAGTGTTTATGACAACATTTAATAATCAGAACTGCTAATTTGGTGGTTGCACAACTCCTTTGGGATGGTGCTAGCACAGTTTTAGGGTCACAAATCCCATTTTATTCCTGCATCCTGCCTACTCCAGGTGACAGCTGAGGTAGGGGATTCTGAAATCAGAAGTTAAATGAAGATATCCCATTCTGGCTGAATATTTTATTTCTCTCTGTTTGGACACAAGAAAGTATGGTTTGATCCCCAGCTCTGAGTACTCAGAGTTCTTCCCACTGGGAGTAGAGCAGTTGTAGAGGAGGTTCCCTTTCTCTCTCCTCTGTTCTTTCTCTTTGTTCTCTCACTTGTCATCACTAAAGGGAAAATCTGAATTTGAGTTTATGGAGCCCTGGTGCAGTTGCAGAGAATCAGGAGTTTGAAGGTTTTATGTGCTGGTTTCCAATTGATGGAATTAGAGTCTCTGGGAGGTTACACTTGGTTTTGGCTTCATTTACTTGGGGTTACTTCCCTCAGGTCTTCTCAGTAACAAACCCACCTCTAATGAACCTTTTCTTTTATATTTTACATGTATTTTTACTATAGGAGAGAAAATACAAATTACCTCTTTCACCCCAATCCACCCTTTTATTTTTTTTTGTGAGCTAGGTAAGGGCAGATTTTCTTACCTGTGTCTAAAGGTAACATCTCTTGGCTGTTCAGTCACTTTATGATCACTTGAATTAAAAATGATCTAAAAACCATGGAATCAAAAGTTGCAATCTAAAGCATCAGGCCTAGGGTTGTGACAAGGTGGGAGGTGTTACATGCCAGGAAACAGAAGTACCTAAAAAAGAAACCCTGTTCTTTGAAACGTGGAAACCATTTGAAACCTGGATAATTCAGACTCGAGATTCAGCATCCTCATTTTATTATGAATTCAGCAAAATCATGATCTTAATCTAAAATTTGTTACTTAGATGCATCCTTCCACTGGATTTCTCCTTCTTAGAAATCCCTTTAATTTGGCTGCTATTTATGTCTGCTATAAATTTATGCTATTTATTTGTTTTTCTTATTTATTTTCTTATTAAAAAATAAACAAAAGTAGCTCAAAATGAAGCTCTGGTTTGATTCTGCTAACGATAGGATAGGCACAGACTGGTCTCTGAATTCCCTTCCAAGGCCTTATTCCCGTCCCAGTGTCCCCTCCCAGTGTCCCAGTGTCCCTGCAGACTGTGACAAGTGATCCCAGCCAGTCCTTACAGCAGCAGAGCTCCAAAGGCACGGTCAGGACAAGACTGGCTTGCCAACCAGTCCTTCTTGAATATGCCCAAAATATTTTAATTGGCATTTTCCCCAAGGAATTACACATTTTTAATGAGACAGGTATTATTTGTGGGTGTGTTTTTATCCATCTTCACGCACAGCCATGGATTTGCTCTGTGGGTGTCACATGTTTTGCACTTAGTGCTGGGAGCTTTTCATATTTTTTCTCTGGGAACATGCTGTGATAGCTCCGGTATTTCAAAGAGCATGCAATCCAAAATCTGTCAGGAGGAAATATTTCTTTAAGGAAGAAAATGTGTTTTTTGTTAACTTTCACAATCTCTCATCCATTCAGCTCGCTGGTGAATGTAAGTCCAAGCTCTTGCTGGGATTGGGGTGGGACTTCTGTTGATTCCACCTTTTCAAACAACAATTAACATGAGGGATGTCAACCTTTGAATCTCCATATGAGGTTCCTTCCCAAAAATAAAGTTTTAAAAGTTACAAATCAGACAACCGATTTATAACCATCCTTAACGAGTCACTCTTGGCCTTGCAAGGAAACAACATTTATTGTCTTGTCATATTAGTCTGGAGTGATTCTGCATGCCACAGGAAGACACTCAGGGAGAAGAATCCATGCAATTTCTATGGCATCAAAGCCTCGTGGCGGTTTCCAGGTGACTGAATTCAGATTTATTGTTGGTGAACTTGGTTGCCAGTGACCTATTTAATTCTAAATTAGCATCTCTATTGCAACGCTTAGCTCTTCCCCGTGCTTCCCAAACATACACTAATTCGGTCTCACACCATCCCTCCAACAGGAAACGGGATAATGAGGTGTGGGATCTTCTCTCTTTGCTTTTAACTGTCCCGTTATTAATGCCTGCTCCGTTCGGGGCTCATATAACAAAAGAAGACAAAGCACATCAGTTTATTGGGAGAGAAATGCAGCCGAGAGCAGCCCTGCCCCAGCCCTCACACACAGAACCATCCACAGCCACCAAAAAACTACAGTCAGCTGATTATTCTCAACTGCTCCGCGCTGTTCATTTTCCTAAAACCAAATTTTGATCCATTTTATAAAACCCCTGCTGGTCGTCACCTTCTGCAGCTTAAAAAAGAGTTTCTAAAATGAATTTAAACCTGTGTTGTGTTGAATATATGGAATATATCCACATTTTATCTGACAGGGTTTTGCAGCCCATCTGTACCTGACTCCAGAATTATCCTGTGCTTCTTGTATTGTGTCTGATGCACAATGAGGAGATGTTTGTAGTATTTTCAGATTAAAAAACCTCGATCATTAATAACAGATGTTGAACTGTGAGAAGTGTTAAAGATGGATAATTGCTTCCAGTCAAAAATTTTGCAACATCTTGATTTTAAAATATCAATTACCTTACCAAAAAAATTAGATCTTTTTGGTGTGTCCTAATCCCTTTGGTAAGTTCAAAGTATAATTTTTCCACGTTCTCTTTATCTTCATTCCTGTTTAAAAATTTGAATACCGTTAAGGTCATACTTCAATCCAGGAGAGGCTTGGATCTCCATTTTCCCTTCTCTGACTTCTTAGAGGAGCAGTAAGTAGGATAAAATATTCTGTGCCATTCTAACTAATCACCCCTCTGGCATTCTGAGCAAATGCAGGTTAATGGTGAATCTTTTAATATTTCTATTAATTACATATATTATCCTAATAACTCTATTGTCAATTTTTCATTGCTAGGTAATGACTAGAGCTGGGTTAGCTGTTCATAACTACCCATGGATTTAAATGAAAGGAGGGATTTTTGTTTGGCTGTGAATTTCCTGCTGGCAAAGCCAAATTCCTACAAACGTATTTATTACATGAAATTAATTTAGGGAAGTTCTGTGCAGGTGTGATTGAGCAGAGGCAAATTCATCACTGGACAGGGTATGGAAAAAGGGCTGTTGCAGGTCTGTGGTTATAAAATTAATATTTGAAGTAGTTTTCAACCTCAAAAATCGTGACAGGTGTATGGATGGAAATGAGAACACTGTTGGAGTATTGGGTTTTTTAGGGAGCCGCTGTGCATTTGCTTAAATCCACAGCTTGAAGTTCAGAGGAGGATGTCTGGGAAGGCTTCAAATTTAAGCACTATGGAGGGGAGGCAGGAGATGGAATAATTCAATCAGCCACAGTGATTCTTATTCTAATAAAGTTGCCTGTTTGGAGTGGCAGGAACGGGCTCCTGCCACAATTGTCCTTGTGTTCCGGTGCCTCCCACCATAACGAGCTGGAAACAGAACTGCAGCCAATTCAATAGGACCTGTGGTTTGATGAGCCCACAGAAAGATCTGAACATAAGGATTGTTTCACAGAACCTGGGCAGCAATGAAGCTGAAAATATCGATTCATAAATTTCCCAGCAAGATGAGAGAAACTCTGCAATCGTTCCTGAGAAGTTGATGAACATTTCCAGCCCCAAATACAATTTACTAATGGGAGTGTTTGTATGGAAAGGTAAAGAGACACACGGAAAGGTTTTAATGTGGCAGTGTGTGAATAAAGCAGAGGAAAATGTCCTCGAGGAAACAGTAACAGGAAAATTGTAAAGGAGGAATCCTAGGAAAAATCACAATACTCAGTTTGACTTTGAAAAAGCCAGGGCAGCTGTCAGCACAGTCCAGGGCAGTGAGAAGTTACCCCAGCAATGTGCTGAAAGACTGATGCAAGGAGAGCTGCAGGAACTCCCAGGTGTGAAAGGAAGGCTGTTAAAATGCCTTTTTTCCCCCTGAATTTAATTTCTCAGCCAGAAATGTACCAGGTAGATGAGGCAAAACAAAACTGGGAGGCTGGCTGGAGTGTGAAGCAGCAGTGCTGGGAGCTGAGTGTGGATGTTGGATGATTTTAAGGTCCCTTCCAACCCAAGCACTCTGTGATTCCCCGATCCTGTGCTGCAGTGCTGCAGTAGCTGGATTTCAGATGCCCCGATTGTGGGTTAGAAGTTTACAAACACATCCCAGACAGCTCCAGCTCGGCTCTCCCTGGATCTGGGGACAGGAGCTTGTCCCTGAGGAGGAAGCAGAGACATCACCACATGGATTGTCCCAAAAAATGCCATGAGCCCTGTCCCAGGTGCTTCAGGCTCACTGGACATGTCAGTCATGGACAAGACTTTTCCAGGCTGCCCACGGGCTACTGGAAATCTCAAACAAACGGCAAGAGAAGCAGTAGGGCAGTGGGTGAAGTGTGAAGGCAATAGAAAAGGGAAGAATCACAGTTCTTTCATATTTAAAATCGATTCAAATAGAGAAGTGGCGGTGATTTATAAACTTGAGGAAGGTTAGCCTTAATCTCCAGCTAGACATTTTCATTGCCTGAGTAAACTTTGAGCTCATACGAGCTAGAGAGGCAGGAATTTGGTATTAATAGAGACACTTGAGGCAGTTTTCTTAACTGAACCACCCACGGTGTCAAGGGGCTTTGCCAATGAAGCCTCATGAAATGGTTTGGCTGCTTAGGACAGCTCCACTCCTAAGGGACCCTCTGTGCTGACAGTTCAGCTGCTTCCCAAAATATAGGGGGAGTGCAGAAGGAAATAAAATAAATCAGAAAAGTAGAACAGCAAATGTGAATCGCCACAACTGTACCCCAGAGCTGAGGGAAATCACTGCACACTTGTAGGTGCTGTGTAAAGCTCTCAGTGCCCAGGGGTGAAACAAATAAACAAATATTTTTACTTTACTTTACATATCTTTACAGTCACACTCACAGGTTTTTTAAAAAAAATTATAAACTATTCTGCATCTAGATTTTGAGTGAATTCTCCCACAAACTACATGCAGCAGATTTCTTCTTAGCTGCAACTTTCTTAGAGAGCCAAGTAATGTAAATGACTTTAAAAAAGCCAATTAAATGTATGATTGAATGTCATCCTTGCTGACTGCAGCCTTCATAAGGAACTGTAAATGTGAGGTATTTTTTTACCTAATATTGAACACAGTTAATTAAAAAGGTAAAGATTACATTTTGCTTCAGTTAATTTGAAATAGAGAACCTCCATTTAAACAATAAATTTCGGATTTTAGTTCTAGCAATTAATAGACCAAACTGTGTACTTAAGGTTTTATTATATTGATTCTAAAATAATTAGATTAGCAAACACATTGCAAATATATTATCTAAAACAAATAAGATTATCACCATGCTTTTTGTTATACAGCACAGCAATAAAACATATCACAGTGTAATCTAAGGCAATCTCATAAAGTTAATAGTCATGGAGCATATATTACATTCTTGCACTAAATGACAAAAGGCAGCATGAGCATCATGTGGACAGTGTTAAATAATTTGTAGAAGTTGAGATATATCTCTGATGTTCAGCAGATGACAATGATGATGATGATGATGATGATGATGGGGCAGATGATGATGATTTCAGCCCCAGGGGTGTTGACAGGAGCATTTCCCTCACAGTGTCTGTCCATAACCTCGCTTTATTGGGGTTTCCCAGCCCTCTCCCAGCGCACTTTCACATTCCTCCTTGCGAAGCAAATTGTAAAAAGTGTTCCAGCAGCAGTCTGAAAAGCCTCCAGGCTGTTTGAGAGGCCCTTTAAAAAGCATGACATTCAATCAGAGTTTAGGGAGGAAAGTTTTAATGAATAAACTTGGTAAATTAGAGAGCACCGCAGCAGAGTGATTAACTCTCATTTGTGCATCAGTGTTAAAATTAATTAAAATGTTGAAGCCGTAGGAGGCAGGTTCCCTCCTCGAGCCCTGGCTTTGCCCTCGGAGCCAGGCTGGACCCAGCAGCGATTCATCTCCCCGGGAGCAGAGGAGGGCTCAGAGAAAAGCACAGCCGGGACAAATGTGATCGCCACGGTGCTGCTCTGCGGGACAGCCACAAAACCTCAGCGCGGTGTCCCCGGCTGTGACACGGGTGCCTTTGGAGGGGGGACACCTTCCCTGCCCAGGGGTTTCACCTCGCTGCAGGGGACTGAGCGGATTTCAGTACCTGAGAGGTGCTGGATTGTGCTGCTGTGCCCAGCGGGCTCTCTGTGCCTGCTCCCATAAACTGGTGACCCGAACTTTGTTTGTCAAGTATTTGATACAACAATTTAATTTTCTACTCATAGCTGTCACCACCTTTACTAACAGCCTTTCTCTGCATCAATTAATTACATAAGAATTAGCTGAACCCTCTGAATATTAAAGAAAAAGGATTTCTCTTAAGGCTTTGATGTCCATACATTTTAGCGACCAATTTTGTGTGAAATCATAACATTAAAATCCCACTTAAGTGAAAAAGAAAACTTGCTCTCTTTCCAAAATCATTTTAGATCCTTTTCTTTCAAGAACCAGGAGCCAGTATTTCTTCCTAGCCAGACCTATTATGAGGTGGCTGTTTAACAAATCTGTGCTGGTTTAGAATTATAAATGACAGCCTATTTTATAAAGGGAAAAGTCTTCTTTGACAGCAGAACAATATCACCCGAGTAACAAATGGCAGATTGTGTCATACAGCTGAGCAGTTGTTTTCCCATGTTCACCAAGGGCCAGTTATTAATTTTACATTGGTCAGAATTAAGGATTTTGGAGAAATTCATCTGAAACGGAAAGTATGAAAAATTCCTGCTCAATGAAAATTACCATTATTCGCTGTAGATCTATATTCATAACTTTAAAACCTGGCAGTCTTTCCTATTTTTTTCCTCTATAGATTTCTTGTCAACAAGAGTGTCAGAGGTCAATGTCAGAATGCCCCTCTGGCACCCATTAACTATAACCAGAAAACTTGTTCACTATTGATCTACAATGTCTAAATATCTATTATGTTGGATATAAAAGGTGGTTTCACGTCTTTCTAAAACAGATAATTCATACAGGCCAAGGGGTCAGGCCTGGTGATATATTATTGTTTCACTGTATCAGTGAAGTGCAGGAGAGGAACAGGCCAGGCGAGTGTCACTGACCTCTTGGGGACATGGCAGCGTGTCCACGTTGCCACCAGCACCTGGGAAGATGCTGGGGCTTTCCCAGTGCTTTGAAACTCCTCAACAAGTCGTGTTCCAAGTTTTTGCTCATGGCATGGCAGCCAGAGTTTGCTAAATCCCAGATCTGGGTGGAATTGGAGCCTCTGCCCCTGTCCCCCATGGGTTGTGGTGCAGCTCGGTGTCTGTGGAGCTCTGCACCCCCTGATGGTCACACTGCCAGGGCTCTGGGTGTGCTGCAAGGGGAGTTTTACAGGAATTGTGCTCAGAAAGGGCACTGCCCTCTGGGTCTCAGTTGTCACAGCTCCGGTGGCTTCGGCAGAGCGATGGCACTCGATGTCCACAGAGGCTCTGCCCCAGAACTTGTGTCAGGCTGTGGCCATAGTTCCAAAATCATGTGTTTTCTGCACAGACACTTGTGTAATATCACATGAATGATTTTGTTTGCTCATATCAACCCATCAAATTTATTGAGGCTCCTTTAATCTCCTCATTGTTTAACTACTGAGGTGCCTCTGCTCTGCTCAAGGCTCAGATGCAGAGCTGGCACTGCTGCATTTCTCTGTTCTGCTCTTCCTACAGCAGAGCACAGAACACTGTGAGGGTGGAGGACACAATCCAGGGCTTGGATCCCCCCCAGTCCTGTGAATTCAGCCTTTGAGGCTCCATGGAATTTCCCAGCAGGCACCTAATTCTTCTGCAGGATGAGCCCCATAACAAGCAAACCCTCTTTGGAAGGCAGCTGATACTCTCCTCTTTAATGGAGTTTATGGCCTTCTAGCAAGCCCCCAAAATGGTTCATATTCTTCCAGGCTACATTTTTGAAGAAAGTAAATTGAGATGAATCATGCTAAGATGAGATAGTTAAAATGTCAGGCTCCATAAGTTTCAATGCATCCTTATAGCTCTGAACACTAAAATGCAACTGAACATTGGAATAAGGGAAACAAAAGAGAATCAGATAACTAGTTCTTATAGAGGGGAAAAAAGTAATTTCTGTCTGCGCTGCTACACCATGGAAATCCACATAGTACAGTTTTAGAGCTGTACCTTAAAAAAAACAATTGCAGTTTCTTTTTATCACTGGCCTTGGTTACACATCACTGCCTACTCTATGGCACACTAGAATTGCAGAGTTTCTGAGGCAAACAATACAGCAGCAGCTTTATTTCTGTTTACAAATGTTACCTGGGGGAAATGTACCTGTACCTGTTGGATAAATTACAAATCATCAGCACTAAATATGACCCACAACAGTGACATAGAGGGGAAGAGGGACTGTGGTCTGTACATATTTGGAGTTAGAGAGGAGGGAAGTGCCTGGTCAGTGCTGCTGGGTTAATCAATTAATGAAATGAGGCTGCTGGACTCTTTAAACTTGAGTTGTGTGGTGCTGCTTCGTTTGTTAGCTGGACAACAGCCACTTCTTCATTTAATATTCACAATCAGTGGAATTAACTGCCATTATTGTTTTAAGTGACTCACTGTAGGTGTTGAACACCACCAGATTTGTGTCCAAAGGCCTTCTGGGCTCATAGGGAAGGGCTCAGGATGCAGAGAAGCCTCAGAGGCCTTGAAGCACCTCTTGGTCCAAGCCCAGGGGTGATGTTCAGCTGAGCTGACTGAAGGAAACCTTTGATAAGAACCAAGAACAAGGTTCTATTTCTAAATCAGGAGCAAGCCACTGCCCAAACCCCTCTGCTCCACGTTCCTTTCCCAGGGGGTGGCTGGGACAGCTTTCCCTGCCCAGCTGGTGACACGAGGATGGGCTTCAGCCTGCACCTAAACCCACTAGTCCTGATCACAACGTGACCTTGAGCTGCTGCCAAGGCCATCAAAGCCTGGTGCAGGGTTTGGGTTTGTTGTAAGCAGATCCTGGAGCTGGGCGTGCCAAGGCTTTAGGGATAACACCAGACACCAAATAGGGTCAGGACAGACAACTGGGGTGTAACTGGAGCCCCTCATGCTGCTCTGGCTGCAACACAGATGGGCCAGAATGAAGGCTATCACTCCTAGTTTATGGCCATTAGCAATCATGATCTCCCTAATATGAAACAGAAATAATAGTATTATTAATAATAATATCAAACTGACACATTATTAGCCTCTACAGATGGCTCTATTCCTCCTAATAATTTTTATTTTTATTTAATGTTTGGAGATGCTGTAAAAAGGGACTAGTGCTTCCAAATGTGACCTCTGTGGGGTTTAAAACCTACTGAATCAGATGAGATATTAAAGCATTCAATGTAATGTATGACTTAAAGCTATGTTTTTAAAACTTTAATAGGAAATGTCTGATGCTTCAGATTACTATTTCTTGAAGTACAGTAGGCTGAAGAATTTGCTTCAGAGGGTCTCTTTATATCCAAGAAGAGCCACAGTAGAATACACAGTATGTTCTTCCTTCACCATGCCTCTAAATAGATGTAAAAGAATTAACGTGTATTAATAATACATCATGTTTCTACTTTGCTTTATACTATTGTACATATGTTCTCACACCACAATCAACACCACTGTATTTAAATATCTCCAAGCAGTTCATTAAAGGAGGCCATTAACATCTGTCATGTGTTTTTTCCCTCCTCCTGTCCCCAAGGACAGGATGATGTTCATTGGCAGACCTGATTTTGGTTGGGATTTATCGTTTGTATGGGAGGCTTTTTTATTTTGCTGAGATTTTATTTTATGACACAAAACTACCTATTGGGATAAATGTTTGCAAAGACAACTCCAAAAAACAGTGTGCTGAGCAGCTGAAGTGAAAGGGGTGATGTTTAAGTGGAGTGAATGAGGTTGGAGACTGGGGCTGGTGGGAGTTCTGCCACATCCTCACCTGGCCACTGGGAGATGGGAGAGAAGCCTTTGGCTGGGGGATGCTCTTTAAGGTCCCTTCCAATCCAAACCATTCCAGGATTCCATGACATGAGGAAGTAAAAGAGTGGCTGCTGTAGCAACGCTGTGCCCCGAGAGCTTGTGGGGTGTCAGGGTATTGCCATCAGCCAGGTGAGGCTGTGCTAAATTTCTGTGTGCTTTCAAATATGTGAAGATCTGATGCAGGCTGATGTTTTCATGGGTATTTTCACCCTCAGCCAGATCATTGTGTGGGCAAGAGCAGAAATTTGATTAGTTACAGCATATTTCCTCACAGGATCTCCGAGCCTGGAATGACTGTGGTCTCCATTAGAGTCATTTTGCAGCAGCATCTCTAGTGAGTTAAATTTTCCTAAGTTTTGCTTTCAGTTTTACTTACCCATGGGAGCTGTCCAGGAAAAAAACAGAGATTGTCTGAATATCTACATCATCCCTGCAAGTTTTCATATGAACCACGAGACCACTGGTAGCTCTGAGTCATAAATTTACATCTGTCATAATATTTACTGATGCACCTGGCTCACAATGATTGTGTTCTGTGTGCTTTTCCAAAGAGAATTGGAAGGCTCCTCCTTGCCAGTGTGGGTTTGTACCAGCTGCTTTCCAGGGACGAGCTGGTTGTTATTGTCTTTGCTGGATTTGTGTTTTCAGTTTCCATCCCAGGAGGGAATTCCAGTTCTGTTCCACGCTGAGGGGAGATGGGGAGATCTGATCCTTTCCTTGGCTTCTCCAATGCACAAACCCTTGGATTGTGGAGGTTTTCTGTACCTCAGAAACATCTGCATAGGGGAGAGATCCATATCCATCTGTGTATGGATCTGCCAGGGGAGGATGGGGAATTCAAGGAGAGGGAGAAGGTCTGTGTGTGCACACAAGCCATGAACACACACACAGAGCCTCACAAAGGTCCCAGTGGGGAACCCACACTAAAGGTTAATGCAGCCCCAGGCTGTAATTAGCCTTTTGCACAGAGTCTCCTTGTTGTGGAATCTCTCTTTATGAGGGTTTTCAGGGCAATGAGCCACCAGCCCCCTCCCCCAGTGCCCCCAGTAAAGCCCAGTGGCAGGAAGCTGGCGGGGATGCTGGGCTTTGGGAGCAATGATCAGGAGCAGCTCCTCCCCTCCAATGGCTCAGGGTCCCCTTGAGACCTCAGGGATTCTCAGAGATGGAGAGAAGGAAAATTCCTTGCCCCACTTCATCTTTTTCTTTCCCCTGAGTAAAGGCTGGGGGGAAAACCTGCCCCCCAGTTTAGGAACTCATTGTCACATCAGTTGGTGACAGCTAATTTGCCTCTTTATCAGATGTATCTGATACCAGAGAGAGGATTGGCACTGCCCTGCTGTAGTTCACACATGAAAGGTTCCTCCTCACTGAAGTGCAAGAAATTAAAGGAATTAAAGAACACAGTAAATATTACAAACTCGATTCCATGCTGCTTATCCAAGTTCATCTTCCAAAAACGTGCTGTTTGCTGTTTGGGAGTGGCTGATGGTTGCAAGGCCAGTGAGGGTTTATTGCAGTCATCAACTCTGTGGCTGCTGGAGTCAACTCCTGGGGTCAGTGACTTGGGCATGAAATTACATTGAGAGATTTTGTTATGACCTGGGTTTGCAGATCTTGCATGTGTTGAAGTCAATACCACTATTGAATTTTCCCAAATGAATGCCATTTGTTTTGAAAATTCAAACAAAATATCTCCTCCACCGAGCATGACCTGTTCAGGAATCTGTGTAACACCAGTGCACCACTAATGAATCCCAGCAACAGCTCAGAGAGGCCAATATTTAGGGGAAAATCTGTAATACAGCAGTGCGAAAACTAGAAGTGAATCCAAGTCCGTTTGGTTTGGTTTGGTGTTCTTGGTGCATGGAGGAGCCAGAGGAATCCCCAGCCCCGTGGCAGAGTGCAGGGTTTGTCCTGTCAGTGCTGAGTGCAATGACATTGGGCTGATAAACTGTGATAACGTTTTCAAAAGGCAAATCCCGCAATATATTGAAGCCCCCTGGGAGCACGGGTAGGTGTTGTCAGCTCCACTGCAGGCACAAATGCGAACTCCCACCACTGGGATATGTAACAATTTGTAATGCAACAATTAACAGAAATATTGACATAAGTATGTGCTCAGCAGGGAGCTGGTATCTCATAGACTCTCCGGAGTGACTGTAACACAATGTATACAGTACCACATCAATTCTTAATGCAGCCTGGGCTCCTGGATCAATTACAGCTACCTAGATGGGTACCCAGCTCCTCGCACGGCGTGGCATAAAAAATAAACCTTCCCTTTCACATCAGCTCCTTTTACTTGCTTGTGGGGAAAGTATGTTATAAAAATGCATATTTTTTAACATGAAATACCCGTCAAATTGTATTACCGTCATTGCCAATTTCACAACTGGCAAACCGTGTTAAACATAAATCTGCAAAATTATAATTAGGAAAACATTTTGCAAGCCGTCCTCCTGGGGATTTGGAGGTTAGTGGCATTATAAATGCTGTGGGGTTTATAGTGTGTGTGATTCCCACTCCCCCAAAGCACACACACACACACGTCCACACACGCTCTCCTCTTGTCCTGCAGCTCAACTAAAGTAAATAAGATATCCTCTGGCTGATGGAAACTCCAGCAGCACTCTGTTAGTGCCTTTTCATGCCAATTAAACACATTTTATACAGTCATAGTAGATGCTCCAGTGCCTGCGTAGTAGACTCCAGTAGAGCTCAACCAAACAACAGCCCAGCAAATGTGATGTGAGATACTTCATGCAAGCTTCCCTGCTGGCTCTGGTTTTAGCCACTTGAAAATTATTCCAATGGAAAAGGTTCATTGTGAGCGAGAAGGATTTATAAATAGAGAAATGGAATTAGC